>NC_066618.1:2500-302500 GCF_025201925.1 Gopherus flavomarginatus
TTTATATGGTACTCTCAGTGGTAGAGCTGGAGGTGATGCAACCCCGAAGCTGCCACTGAAATAAATTAGACAAGCAATGGCAAGATGGACACTGCCCAGAAATGCCCTTATCCCAATCCCTTTAAAGAGGTGGTGCCTAGAAAATAAATATTCACTGTGTTGAGTCTTTTTCCAATGGCAGCAAGAAACCCAGATGAATGATGATAGACATTTCTGATGGTGGCTGGGACTCAACAGGAAAATCTGGCTTTTCAGTTGCCCATTGTAGACATATGTAAACATGAGTCACAGTTTTACCCTGTAAGCCCCTTCTCTCCCCAACCCCACACAAATCTCAGAGCTGTGCAGGTCAAGCTTCAGGCAGATACTGAAGTCCACTGAGTTGCAGGAAGAAGCAAGAAGTTGCAGAAATCTTCTATTTGTACTGTGTTAAAAAAATTCGAAAACAACTGTGCAATTGTTTCACAGAGGGCTTATGGAGCTTGCTTCGTTGAGAAATGTAATGCAAATGCAAAGGTTACAAAGAAACCAATTATTTATTGTTAAAAGCTTTTCTACGAATCACTGCATCGTACAACAAATATATGGTGTCTACACAATAGAGGAAATCTTGCTCTCTCTTGTCACTCTCTCACACCCCCCCATCCCATACACACACAAAAGTTATGGAGCTCCATTCCTGAATAAGATTGGCAAAGCTGTTTGTCATACAAGGTAAGATCTAATGGACCAGATGCAGCTCACTGAACAACAGAGCAGTTACAAGAAAGGAGGAGTCACTCTTCAGGAAAACAGTCTGCTTTGCCCTCACCTGCTTCCACTGCATGTGGAAGGGTGCTTAACAGTCTGCACAAGTATTAACAAGGGCATTCTGTTGTAGGTGATTCACAGGCTGCTCCAGGACCATGCCATCCAATGCTGCAAGGCACGATTCTAAACATGGTGCTACAATCAGTTTTGGTAGCTGGCCAATACTACGCGTTTCATCTGAACCAGTGTTAGTAATGGTGAAAAAATATTCTACAGTGTCCGTAATTCAGACAAGGTTTATGACAGACTATTAGGCTGTGCCCTGCCTACTCATTTTCTAGCCTACACAGTAGTTATCAGACTGGCTGTCTCACTTGGTTATTGCAGATACATATATTTATACCTGCACACATATTGCATTACATGGACTGTGCTATATCCAAATGGTATTGCACCGATTAGTCTGTGCTATGATTTATTAGCACTCCAAGTGCTCTCCGCTCCATGTTTTCCCACTGTTGTATTCCGCCACCCACTTGGGGGAACTGACTAGGGTTACCCTTCATCTGGATTCTCCCCGGATATGTCCAGCTTTTTGAGTTAAAAATAGCATCTGGGGGGAATTTGTGAATATCTAAAAATGTCCTGGATTTCCACCCCCCCCCCCCCCCCCATGCAGAACGCGGCATGGCTGACAAGGCAGCCGGCTGGATCGAGCCACTCGCATGGGGCTCCAGCAGCCAGAGCCCCTCCTCCACTTCCCCCTCCTCTCCTCTCCTGTCCCCTCCCCTCCCCTGCAGTCTCAGATCACTGGCCGGCAGCTCTTGAGCTTCTCCTTCTCCTCCTCCCCTGCTGCCGAGCGCGCTGCTCCACAGCACTCTGCGGGGGTGGGGACCGGGCTGTGCGCTCCGGTGGGGAATGCGGCAGCATGTCGAGCACCATGTGGAGCCCAACATGCTGTTCTGAGCGGCATGGTAAGGGGGCCGGGGGCTGGAGAAGGGGCAGAGGGGTTCTGGAGGGGGACAGTCAAGGGACAGGGAGTAGGGGGAGTTGGATGGGTCAGGAGTTCTGGGGGGGGTGCTGTCAGGGGCTCGGTGTGGAGAGAGGTCAGAGCAGTCAGAGGACAGGCAGCAGGGGGCGGTTGATGGGTCAGGAGTTCTGGGGGTCCTGTCGGGGGCGAGGAATGGTTGGATGGGGCGTGGGATTCCTGGGGGTCTGTCTGGGGGCAAGGATGTGGATAAGGGTTGGGACAGTCAGGGGACAGGTAGGGAGTAGGCTCCTAGGGGGCCAGTTAGGGTGAGGTGGTCTCAGGAGGGGGCAGTCAGGGGACAAGGAGCGGGGGGGGGTTGGGGGTTCTGAGGGGGGCAGTCAGGGGGTGGGAAGTGGGATGGAGTGGAAGGGACAGGGCTACGGTGGGAGCAGGGCTCCCCCATCTTCTTTTTTGATTTTTGAAATATGGTAACCCTAGAACTGACTAGATGGCCAAATAGGTCTTTTCTTTCTGTACTTTCTGGGAAGCACTGCCTCTGAATCCTTATCCACTGTGCAAAGTAGGGATCACTAAGAGTGTTACAAACCTGCCAACTTCACAGTTCCACTCCAAGATGCACCTTCCTTGTCCCCATGCATTGACACACCATGGATTCTGCACTAAACCTTTCCCAGTCATCTGCTATAGGTTCTAGTTTACATCACAGACACCTCTACCCCGATATAATGTGACCCGATGTAACATGGGTTCGCATACAGTGCGGTAACCCCGGTGCTCCAGCAGCGGGGCTCGGGTGGCAATTTAAAGGGCCCGGGGTTCCAGCTGCTGCAGGGAGCCACGGGGCCTATAAATCACTGCTGGAGCCCTGTCGCTGTTACCCCAGGGCTGCGGCAGTGAGGCTCAGCCAGTGATTTAAAGGGTCCGGGGCTCCGGCTGCTGTGGGGAGCCCCGGGCCCTTTAAATCAGCGCTGGAGCCCTGCCGCTGCTACCCCAGAGCTGCAGCAGCAGGGCTCGGGCAGCGATTTAAAGGGCCCGGGCTCCCCGCAGTGGCCAGAGCCCCGGCCTCTTTAAATCACTGCCGGAGCCCTGTCGCCACTACCTCGATATAACGGGGTTTCACCTATAACGCAATAGGGATTTTTGGTGCCTGAGGACTGCGTTATATCGGGGTAGAAGTGTATATAGATGTGGACTTACATGCTGTTATTTACCCCCTTTCTCTGACAGATGCTAGACTTTTTTGTTGCATCCTGCATAGATTTGTGTTGTCCTATAGCATCAAAATAGAATAGCCAGAGAGGATCTTTTAGTCCATGTAGGCCCTTTCCCTGCACTATGCAGGATTTGCCTCTATCATCATCTGCTGAGAGTTTTCTCCAGACCCTTTCTAACCTCTTCTATCCGTTAAGTTTATTCAATTTATTTTATTGTTCAAATGCTGCCATTATTACAATGCTGTTCGGCTTCTTCCCAATCCTGCTCTATTGTTTCTCCCTACACACAATTTCCCTTCTTGCTTACAGTACTGGCTCAAGCACCTAGCTGTACAGCCATAATACAAGGGACTGTTTCGCTCTTTACTTCCTCAGTAAAAGAGCAGGAGCGGGACTGTTTCTAAACAACAACAAAAATCAAAGTCCCACAATTTGTTTAGCCAAGGGAGATAGCCATCAGCCATTCCTAAGAATAATCATTGGGGAATATAATTCTGGACTACATTGTGGGAGACTCTGAGAATACAACCTCTAGCTGGATATATTCAGTGGTATCTCTAGTTAATCTATGGCATTAACATACTGCAGTGGTAGAAATATCTAAGTTGGAAGCAACAACACTAATGGTGATTCTAAATAACCTGACCAGAAAGCACAGACCTGGAGTAATAGAAATGTCCAATTAAATCCTGGACTGAGTCAGACTTGTACAAGGAAGAAAGGCTGTTGCCACTCCACCTTCTCTTATCAGTGGAGGCAGCACAGCTGGAATCTCCACACATGACCATCTGGCACCTAAAGGGGAAAATTTACCTAATCTAAAGTTCTCTGGTACATGTGCTGCAGTCTTATGCCCCAGCCCCTGCTCTTTCTTTCCTCACACAAACAAACAAGTATTATTTATGTATTTCTTATTCCTGGAGACTGAACCCATCCTCTGAATGTAACTGCTCTGTTTAACATGTACTGAAAAGAGCCTACACACTGGATAGCATGCACACAACTGATACAGTAGCCTAATAAATATGGAAGCACAGTTGCAGATAACTCACTCTGTTTCCCTTCAGAATGTTTTGCCTGTGGTCAGGTTAATGGAGTAAATGAGAGCTGAATATCTTTCACATCCCAGGAACCTCTCATTCCCACTCTAGCCTTAGCTTAAGACTGCAGGACTGGAGTGGTTTTAAAATTGAAATGGTTTAGCCCAAGCATTGAGGAGTATGCTCCCGCATTTACAATAAAAGGCTTCACTATCCAGGACAAAGCAGGGATCTGTCTCACACCAAATGAATTTATAAGACAGTACTGACTGTTACATCATCACAATCCAAATTCAAACGCCCAAATAAGCCTCTGAAAACAATGGTCAGAGTGAAAGCTATGGTATACAAAAGCAGAGAGGCATGGATGTCCCCTTCCAGAACTGGACAAAGGAAACTCAGGAGTACCTCAGAAGAGGACAATTCCCTAACAGAGAGCACCTGCAAAGATGACAGAGGAGATAGCAATATTAAAACAAACTACATTGTTGAGCAGAACAGTGCACTACAAACCTGAACTTATTTTTCCTTGCATGAAAGTGAAGAAAAGGATGCAACTAGGAGTATCCCAGAAGAGGAGTTCGATTTCTCAATCATCAATATGTCATTCATTCAACTTTGGCAACTGCTTTTTGGGCTGGGAATCATGTTAGGTTATTATTACAGACTGACCTAGGTGCTACATAGATTTGGAGTTTGAGGGGTGGGCATGTGCCACTGTTCCCTACTTCTTGGCTGTTTAATAGGTTGTAATTCTCATAGCCTGGATCTCCTATACTTCTCAAGGGAAGCTGTTTTTTCTAGGAGTTCTCAATCTCTACTGCTGGAACTTGATTGAGGCAGACAGTGCTTGTAACCCAGCAGCATCCTGAAGTACAGTTACAGATTAAATAAAGGGGATGAAAGTTTTTTCTGGTATAGGTAGTACATCTGTGGTTGAAACATAGGGTTCATCCACGGAGTCAGAGAAGAGAAGTCACTGCAATTTTCTTACATGCTATGAAGTTGCACATCCTGGACTCTGCAGCACTTCAGTGATCAGGAGGAAACGTCTCTTGAGCACTGTTTCTAATGTTACAGCCAGCACAGCACAAAAGTAATGAAATCAGATACCTTACATTGTAGCCTTCCAGTAATAGTAACTGTAGCTAAAGCAGTTATACACACAAAGCACCATTAGATCATTTCCACTTTCCCAGAACGCTTCCTTTTGGCTCCAACCTCACCACTACTGGCTCCAATGATGCCACTGGCAGTTTTCTTATCATAGAGGCAGTTATTTTCCTCTTAGCATGGTAAATTTGAGCATCATGATGAGTTATTGGCTTGTGCGGTGAAACGGACTTCACTCCATCTTTCACTCAGGGGGATAAGGTCTTGAAGAATGAATGGCCTGACTGTATCTCTTCCTTTTAGATGTTTTGTCACTTAATGGGCAGAAATCTTTCTCTCCAATGGGGGAGGGCAGCCCCTTGGCCAGTTCCAGTTGGACTGGAAGCTGCGTTTGGGTAACTGAATGATTCCACAGCTGGAAGAGAGAATGTTTTGTCCAATTTCAGGGAATTATCAGTGCAGAAAGTTGTCATAGGAGACTCTCAGATCACAGCTGAAACAATGAAGAATGAGAACCGCCTTTGTTTCTCCACATCCACAGTCTCCTGTAACATCTAGCATCCCTCCCACCATGAATATATGGTATAGTCCAATAAGTTTGCTGTGTAGTGTCTGAACTTTCTACTAAAACTCAATGATGTAAGTAGATGGATGAACATGTAATCCTTATTAATATGGACACCTCACTGGGGAATAGAAGTCTTGTGCCCTCTCCGGCCTGGAATGGTTTGAGACACTCATATTAGCAGGATTTTCAGGGGTCACGCTAAAGCTGGTGTTGTGACTGGTGTTGCCGATGGCACATTCTTGTCCAGTCATTAAGCAAGTCCATGTGTAACAATGAGCTTAAGTAACACTGAGACATCCACTGGCTCTAGGTTCACAACGCCAATGGGAGGTTGTGAATAATGTTTATGTGTTACGCACTCCCAGAGACTGTTCCAGTTCCTGCCGGCGCTGTTGGATCTGAAAGAATAAAAATTACAGGTCTGTACAATTCTGCAGATTCACACATTATCAATCAGTAGGCGGTTAAGATTCACTCTGCCCACGCCCAGTTAGCCAGAATGCATAACACAAGCAGGCTAAGTTATAGTTCTTCCTTACCTTGCAGTAGAAATATCTGCTCACAGCCTCCTGGGACCAGGGTTCATGATAAAATTCAGCTCTACGCTCCTCCTCAGGGTTCCCAACCACATCAGTCATCACCTGTGACAGAGATGCAACGATTCCTTACCACATCTGTTATAATCTGCATGTTAACCCCCTAACATACCTGGCATCAAAGTGTCCCAGCAATGGCTATGCGGCTCCCTCACCAGCATTAAATTGTCAGGATCTTAACCAAAAATCCTTACTACAGTGCTATCCTTATCTAAAATCCAGATATCTCCTGACCCCACTCCATTTCCCAACAGGGAAAGAACTGCTATGGAGAAAGTCAGTCAATTAATAAATTAGGAAAGGGGAGAAAAACTGAAGGCTAAAAGTTGGCCAGAAACTTGAGGTACTTTTTCAATATTTGCATGAAAATATAAAAAGATTTGAACAATTTATGAGGAAAGAAAAATCTTTAAATGGTTGAGATTTTCAAAGCAGTGCAGGGAACTTTAAGTTATTAAAAGCAATGACCAAACCCCCTGCACTGCTTTGAAAAGCTGAGCAAATATAACTGTTGTTGCAGAACAAGGCAGGGGACATTTAGTGCATTGAACAGTCACAAATGCACAGAATCCATGCTATGCCCTGGCTTGTAAATAGTTCCCTGGGAGGACCCCTTCAGCGTGCAAAACCCCCAAGGGTTTACACTTTTCCACAAGGATACACTGTATGGCCTCAATGTCTCCTAGACTGTGCTTCCAGGCTCCAGCACTCCCACTTCTCACTTTAAGCTTTGCCCAGCTAGTCTGGCTAAAGCATACTCTTGTTAAGAGACTTAACACTCTTCAGAGATCAATGCACTTCAGCAAGTATCTGCTGCAGCTCCATGCAGCCTTCTCAAAAACAGAGTAGGGTTTATTAGTCAACACAGCATCAGGAAGTTCTTAAGTTAACACACAGAAGCAAAGGATAAGGCTACGTCCAGACTTAAAAAACTACACTGTCACAGCTGCACTGCTGTATTTTTCACTGTAGACACTTACTACAGCGATGGGAGGGGGGTCTTCCATCACTGTATGTAATCCACCTCCCTAAGAGGTGTTAGCTAGGTCAATGGAAGAATTCTTCCATCAACCTAGTGCTCTCTACTCTGGGAATTAGGGTGCTTTAACTATGTCTCTCCCTCAGGGATGTGGATTTTTCACACCCCTGAGAGACAGTTATGCTGGTGTAACTCTTCACTGTAGACCAGCCCTAGGACAGATTTTAGACTGGCTAACCTCAGGGTTCCCTTGAGCCATGATGATGTAGGAACCATTTGGCTTCCTTTCTCTGTCTCTGTTCCTTTGTCTTAGTCTCAGTTGAGAGCTCCCGTGTCTTTGTGAAGCCAGTTCTTAACACAGATACCTGATATCGCTTGTTTTTAAGAACATAAGAACAGTCACAATGGGTCAGACCAATGGTCCATTTAGCCCAGAATCCCATCCTCTGACAGTGGCCAATACCAGATGCCCCAGAGGAAATGAACAGAACAGGTAATCATCAAGTGATCCACACCATCACCCATTCCCAGTTTCTACCAAACAGAGGCTAGGGACACCATCCCTGCCCATCCTGGCTAACAGTCATTGATGGACCTATCTTCCATAAACTTGTTCTTTTTTGAACCCTGTTATAGACTTGGCCTTAACCACATCCTCTGGCAAAGAGTTCCATGGGCTGACTGTGCATTGTGTGAAAAAATACTTTTTTGTTTGTTTTAAATCTGCTGTCTATTAATTTTATTTAGTGGCCCTTAGTTCTTGTGTTATGAGAAGGAGTAAATAACACTTCCTTATTTATTTTCTCCACATCAGTCACGATTTTATAGACCTCTATCGTATCCCCCCTTGGTTGTCTCTTTTCCAAGCTGAAAAGTCCCAGTTTTATTAATCTTTCCTCATATGGCAGCCATTCCATACCCCTAACCATTTTTGTTACCGTTTTCTGAACCTTTTCCAATTCCAATATATCTTTTTCGAGATGGGGCGACTACATCTGCACGCAGTATTCAAAATGTGGGTGTATCATTAATTTATATAGTGGCAATATGATATTTTCTGTCTTATTATCTATCCCTTTCTTAATGATTCCCAACATTCTGTTCGCTTTTTTGACTGCTGCTGCACATTGAGTGGATGTTTTCAGAGAACTGTCCACAATGACTCCAAGAGCTTTTTCTTGCGTGGTAACAGTTCATTTAGACCCCATTATTTTATATGTATAGTTGGGATTATGTTTTCCAATGTGCATTACTTTGCATTTATTAACACTGAATTTCATCTGCCATTTTGTTGCCCAGTCACCCAGTTTTGTGAGATCCTTTGGTAGCTCTTTGCAGTCTGCTTGGGACTTAACTATCGTGAGTAGTTTTGTATCATCTGCAAATTTTGCCACCTCACTCACTGTTTGCCCTTTTGTCAAAGTTCCTTCTCCACTCTGGACTTTAGAGTACAGATGTGGGGACCTGCATGTGAACCCCTAAACTGAATTACCAGCTTAGATCTGGTTTTGCTGCCACCACTCCCAAGTACTAACTCCCTTCCCTGGATAGGCTTGAGAGACTTCTTCACCAAGTTCCTGGTGAACGATCCAACCCCTTGGATCTTAACACAAGGAGAATTTAACCAGCCCCCCTCCTTTCCCACACCAATTCCTGGTGAGTCCAGATCCAATCCCCTTGGATCTTAAAACAAGGAAAAATCAATCAGGTTCTTAGAAAGAAAGAAAGAAAGAAAGAAAGAAAGAAAGAAAGAAAGAAAGAAAGAAAGAAAGAAAGGTAAAAATCATCTCTGTAAAATTAGGATGGAAAATAACTTTACAGGGTAATCACATTCACAGAGCCCAGAGGAACCCTCTCTAGCCTTAGGTTCAAAGTTACAGCAAACAGAGGTAAATCCTCTTAGCCAAAAGGAACATTTACAAGTTGAGAAAAAAAAAATAAAATAAAACTAACATGCCTTGGCTGTCTGTTACTTACAAATTTGAAACATGACAGACTTGTTCAGAAAGATTTGGAGAGCATGGATTGATGTCTGGTCCCTCTTAGTCCCAAGAGGGAACAACCCCAAAACAAAGAGCACACAAACAAAAAAGCCTTCCCTACACCAAGATTTGAAAGTATCTTGTCCCCTTATTGGTCCTTTGGGTCAGGTGTCAGCCAGGTTACCTGAGCTTCTTAACTCTTTACAGGTAAAAGGATTATGGTGTCTCTGGCCAGGAGCGATTTTACAGTATTGTACACAGGAGGGCTGTTTCTTTCCCTTTATAGTTATGACACTCTTCTTTCTAGATCATTTATGACTATGTTGAATAGGACTGGTCCCGGTACAGACCCCTGGGGGACACCACTATTTACCTCTCTCCATTCTGAAAACTAATCATTTATTCTTATCCTTTGTTTCCTACCTTTTAACCAGTTACCAATCCATGAGAGGATCTTCCCTCTTATCCCATGACAGCTTACTTTGCTTAAGAGTCTTTGGTGAGGGATCTTGTCAAAGACTTTCTGAAAATCTAAGTACACTATATCCACTGGATCCCCCTTGTTCACATGCTTGTTGACCCCCCTCAAAGAATTCTAGTAGTTTGGTGAGGCATGATTTCCCTTTATAAAAACCATGTTGACTTTTTCCTCCAACAAATAATGTTAATCTATGTGTCTGACAATTTTGTTCTTTATTATATAGTTTCACCCAGTTTGCCTGGCGCCAGGATCACTTCTGGAGTGATGGCACCTTCTGAAGACAAGGAGGTGCCTGTATAGACTGGAGGTGGCAAAGATACCACCAGTACTGTTGGAGTGGGGATGGCCAGAGGTTCTGTAAGACAGAGGGAGGGGCTGTGCGTGACAGTTGGTGCTGTGAGTGAGATGGCATCCCGCGCTCATGGCAGGGGTTCCAGGCTGCCCAGTAGGGCCAGGCGTAGGGGTCACCAGGCAACAGCAGCACCTGCGGGCAGTAGAACCATGGGTTGGCCAGCAGAGCATACACCAGAGAATATGGTTGGCAAAAGGGGTCTGGTAGACAGGACCACTCAGAGTCGGACGACAGGTCCAGTAGGGATAGAGTCATTGGGACTGTCAGTGCAGGAAAGGTGGGACCGTCTAGGAGCAACAGAGGCGTACCTGTGGAAAGGCCCAGTGGAGAAGTGTGGAGCGGAGTGAGAGGCTGGAGCAGAAGCAGTTCGTCCGTGGGAGATGGTAGGCGGAGAGCAACTGGAGGCGTGGAGTGGGCAGGAGAGATTGCACAGAACAACATGAGCTCAGCCGTTGCTGTGAGGGGGGGACAAATGTCCCGGCATGCACAGCACCGAGCGGACAAGTCCAGATGGGCACGGCGGAGTTGACAGAGGCAAGGGCGATGGCGGTGGGCCAGTCACCATGTCTGGTGGCAGTGCTGGTGGAGGGCACTGCTTGAACTTGTGCTCAAAGTGGGACTTCTTCAGAGCAGGAACATCTGGCTCAACATACAACTTCTCAGCTGACCTGGCACAGCTTGTGGCAGCAACACTACATTTGGGGGCAGTCCCTGTTGAGGAGCCACTCTTGTGCCCACGAGTGTGCTTCTTATGCCCATGGTGGGCTTTTGGTGGGTGCACCAGTGCCGTCAGTGCCAGTCAGTGCGGGCGTGAGGAGGTGCTCACTGCCAGTGTTGAATGTCGTTCCAGAGGATCAGTGAGTCCCGAACCCAGGAGCGCATGTGCTTGCGGAGGCAAAGTTCTCTGGCCTCCCAGGTGCGCGGCGGAAACGATCGGCAGATGGAGCAGTGGGCAGCAACGTGAGCCTCACCAAAGCAATAAAGACAACGTTGGTGCTTGTCACTCACAGAGAAGTAGCATTGGCACGAAGCACAGTGTTTTAATCCTACTGCCAGGCCATAGACCCCGGGCGGCGGGGGGAGCCCCAGAGGGAAGAAGTCCAACAGAAAACTAACTAACTGATGATGAACAAACAGACAACAAACAATTAAAACTAGAAGAAAACTATGTACAACGAACAGAACCAGTTCTCTTAGCAAGCTAAGAGCACTGAGGAACAGGGGTTGCGACTCTGGCCACGTTGCTGTAAGAGGGAACTGGAGTGATGTCGACTCACACAGCCTCTTAAAGCCTCGGATGTGCCAAGCAGCGATGCACGATGTATGTGCAGGTCAATGGACACTACTATTAACAGTTCTTGCTCCAGCACATGGCATGCATGCTCACCCATGTTTAGAATCCACATAGGGACCATCACTTGAAGATGAATTAGAGTTTCCATTTCTTTAATGCTCATTTTTAAATGTGCTGTTCTTGTCATATATTTTGTATAAGGGTTCTCTTATTTCTGTTTGGTCTAATTTTACACTGTAAATTCTTCAGCCATTGGGCTACTTCTTTTACGCATTTAGTGAGGTGCATAGCAGTTTTGGGTGAGACAAATAATTATTGTTATTTATTGTAGCCATATTAAATTTAATTTAAAGTTTTTTTTGAGGGAGCTATTAATGATAAGATAGTGGTTTACCATAGCATACAGTGTACTAATCTAACTAGTAATTAAAAATCCTACCTAAGTACAATGTGGGAAGTTAGTATTACTCAAAAAAAAAAAAAAGACTGAAATTTCTCAGTTACTGATTTTTGTATATTTAAACTGGCATCTTCAATATTGCAGTAATAGGGCTTGGCATTTAATCTCCTTTTTTATTGTTTTAAGGAAATTAAAATTAAGCAAAAGTTATACTGAGACACTGTGGGATTGTGTGGCTGTGTTTTGTACAACTTCATAGGATTTAATTTCATAGCCAGAGGGCCCCAGCTCAGCCCTACACCCCAAACTCATCATCTGATCATAGCAATTTAGTTATCAACTCCATGCAGACAACTCAAATATACATCTGCATTCAGGACTTCTGTGGGGAAGGGAAAGTGTCTTTATTTGTTTCTGTGAATCATTACTATTCATTATTGTACTGCAGTAAAACCTAGAGTTCCTAGTCAAGGATCAAAACTTCATTGTGTTGGATGCTATAGTCATTAAATAAAAGACAGTCCCTGGACCAAGGCGAAAACACAATAGGTGGACAAAATTGTCATAAACAGATAGTTAGGGTTAATGTCTCTTTTACCTGTAAAGGGTTAAGAAGCTCAGTAAACCTGGCTGACACCTGACCAGAGGACCAATAGGGGGACAAGACACTTTCAAATCTTGGTGGAGGGAAGTCTTTTGTTTGTGCTCTTTATTTTGGGGGTTGTTCGCTCTTGGGACTAAAAGGGACCAGACATCAATCCAGGCTCTCCAAATCGTTCTGAATCAGTCTCTCATGTTTCAAACTTGTAAGTAATAGCCAGGCAAGGCATGTTAGTCTTATTTTTGTTTTCTCAGCTTGTAAATGTTCCTTTTTTGCTGAGAGGATTTTACCTCTGTTTGCTGTAACTTTGAACCTAAGGCTAGAGGGGGTTCCTCTGGGCTATATGAATCTGATTACCTTGTAAAGTATTTTCCATCCAGATTTTACAGAGATGATTTTTACCTTTCTTCTTTAATTAAAAGCTTTCTTTTTAGGAACCTGATCAATTTTTCCTTGTTTTAAAATCCAAGGGGATTGGATCTGGACTCACCAGGGACTGGTGGGGGGAAAAGAGGTGGGATGGTTAATTTCTCCTTGTTTTAAGATCCAAGGGGTTTGGATCTGTGCTCACCAGGGAATTGGTGAAGTCCCTCAAGGCAACTCAGAGAGGGGAAAGTTTTGGGGGGACAGAAAGTGCTCCAGACACTGAAATTCTGGATGGTGGCAGTGTAACAGATCTAAGCTAGTAATTAAGCTTAGAAGTGTCCATGCAGGTCCCCACATTTGTACCCTAAAGTTCAGAGTGGGGAAGGAACCTTGACAAAAATAAACAGTGTTTTTCATTAAAAACAGTAGTCAGACTTGCCCTCTAACTAGTCATTATGACCTGGCAGCTTTTTGTACACGCCAAGGCAAAGGTGAGTCTTAAAGGGGGATTTGTATGGAAAAGCACCTACCATGCTCTGAGGTGCTCAAAGAGCAAATACTTTACCAATTTTTTAGTAAAGCTACATGGATCAGATCCGATCAAAAATATTTGTTGAAACTTTTGTGAACTACAAACACTTCTCTCACATGACAATTTTTCTAAAAGATCTGCTCTAGGAATTATTTTGGGGAAGTTCTATGGCCTGTGTTATACAGGAAGCCAAACTAGATGATCACAATGGTCTCTTCTGTCCTTGGAATCTATGAATCTGAAAATGCACAGCTCAAGCCCGTGCTCCATTGCCTCCGCTTCCCTCCCAGTACACCTGCTCACCTTGAGATCCCTGCTCTGGGATCGGAGAAGGTCTTGAATGTATCCTTTGGGATCTTTGGAAAAACTCAGCATGAAATCACGTTGTATCTTTAGCTGGTTTATAGATTCGATTGTCTCATGAATCTGAAAAGTAGAAGAAATAATATAGACGCTCTTGTATTTACGTGTCCCTAAGCCACAGTGATTCTGAGTTTATCCTCTTCAGCCCATCTGTAATTCATATGAAACACAGAACTGTCATTTTGACAAATAACAGTTACTAAGGATCCCAAGGCATCTTTCCCACGAATAAGCATGTTAACTATGATATCTTGGCCATGTTCCGCTTTCCTGATTACTCATACACTTCACCTAGATTCAGAATTCTTCTTCACATCCTGCCCTAAACTGTTGGATAGTGTGAGGCATGCATTGTCAAAGAGCTAATTTATTACACTGGTGGATGCAGTGATTCCTGCGTACACTAAGCAAGTTTGCTAAGTCTGTAAGATATTTTGGGATCTTTCTGGATGAAAGATGCTATATAACTATGTAATTAGAATTGTTTCTATTAAAACAAAGCAACAAATATAGGCACTGATGCAGGAAAGCACTAAAGCACAAGTACCCTTAACTCATCCAACAATATTGTTAATCTATCCAGCTATACTCTTAGCCTGGCAGAAGTGTATGTCCTATCTCGGGGCCTCTCCTTCTGCCCCACCACCCCCACGAACATGATACAGTTCTGCAATGACCTAGAATTCTACTTTCGCCATCTCCAACTCAAGGAATATATCCACCACACCACTGAACAGCATGCTAACCCACAGAAAAAAACAGTTACTCACCTTTTGTAACTGTTGGTCTTTGAGATGTGTTGTTCATGTCCATTCCAAGCAGGCGTGTGCGCGCTGTGTGCACGCCAGCTGGAAGATTTTCCCTTAGCAGTGTCAATGGGGTCAGCCCTGGCGCTCCCTGGAGTGGTGCCTCCATGGTGCTCTATATAGGGGGCCCGCTGACCCTCCACCCCCTCAGTTCCTTCTTGGTGGCACTCTGACAGAGGGGCAGGAGGGTGGGTATTGGAATGGACATGAACAACACATCTTGAAGAATAACAGTTACAAAAAGGTGAGTAACTGTTTTTTTTTCTTCGAGTGATTGTTCATGTGCATTCCAAGCAGGTGACTCACAAGCCTGAGTGTAGGTGGTGGGGGTCGGAGTTCACTGCAGATTGGAGTTCCGCCCTGATTAAGGCTGCATCGTTTCTGGCCTGGTGTGTGATAGCATAGTGCGATGTGAATGTGTGGATTGAGGACCACGTGGCAGCCCTGTGTATCTCCTGTGTCGAGACCTGAGCCAGAAACACCATAGAGAAGGCCTGTGCCCTTGTGGAGTGGGCTGTGATTGGTGGGGCAGGCACTTTGGCCTGATTGTAGCATTTGTGGATGCAAGCCGTGATCCATGAGGAGATATGCTGTTGGCCACAGGTACAAAGAGTTGGGTGATTTCCTGAGCAGTTTAGTTCATTCAGTATAGAATGCCAGGGCCCTGTGAACGTACAGGAAATGCAGCCTACACTCTGCATTGGAGGAGTGTGGCTTAGGGTAGAACACAGGGAGAAAAATGTCCTGACCCATGTGGAATTGGGAGACCACCTTAGGAAGGAACGCTGGGTGTGGCCTGAGTTGGACTTTGTCTTTGTGGAAGACTGTGTATGGAGGCTTGTACGTCAGCGCTCTGAGCTCTGATACCCTCCTGGCTGAGGTGATAGCTATGAGGAACGTGACCTTATAGGAGAGATATAGCAAAGAGCACGTAGCCAGTGGCTCGAAAGGAGGCCCCGTGAGGGCAGAGAGGACAAAATTAAGGTCCCAAGCCGGGACTAGTTGTTGAGTATGCGGGAACAGCTTATTCAGGGCCTTGAGAAAGCGACAAACCAATGGGTTTGCAATGACTGAACCACCTTCAGCTCCTGGGTAGAACGCAGAGATGGCCGCCAAGTGTACCCGAACTGAAGAGAGGGAAAGTCCCCGCTGTCTCAACTGGAGTAGGTAATCAAGAATGAGAGAGATCAGGGCGAGCAATGGAGCCTGTCCCTGCTGTTCAGCCCAGATGGAAAAACGTTTCCACTTGGCCACGTATGTGGCCCTGGTGGAGGGTTTTCTGCTACTGAGGAGGACTTGTCTGACCTGCTGTGAGCATTGCATTTCCACCGGGTTTAGCCATGGAGCAGCCAGGCTGTGAGGTGGAACGACTCCAGGATTAGGTGGCAGAGGTGGCCCCGATCCTGCATGATCAGGTCCGAGAGCAGGGGCAACATGAGGGGCGCCTGTATGGACGTGTGCAGCAGTCATGTCTACCAATGCTGGCGTGGCCACATCGGCGCTATCAGTATGATATGAGCGTGATCCCTGCATATCTTGAGGCATACCCTATGAACCATGGGGATCGGAGGGAAGGCGTAAAGCAGGCCGCCTTGCCATGAGAGGAGAAGGCATCCATTAGAGACCCTGGAGTGCGTCCCATGAGGGAGCAGAACCATTGACACTTACTGCTGTCCTTCGAGGCAAACAGGTCTATCTGGGAATAACCCCAGAGTTGGAAGATTGAGTGTGCCACGTGTTGGTGAAGGGACCACTCATGACCATGGAACGTGCAGCTGAGAGCATTCGCCAGGCCGTTCTGCATCCCTGGGAGGTATGATGCCATTGGGTGAATTGTGTTCTGTATGCAAAAGTCCCATAATGCGAGGGCTTCCTGGCACAAGGGAGAGGAGCATGCATCCCCGTTTGTTGATATAGAACATCACCGAGGTATTGTCCATGAGGACTGCAACACATCTGCCCGCCAAGCGAGATTTGAAAGTGAGGCAGACAAGGTGAATAGCCCGTAGCTCCCTGACATTTGTGTATAGAGAAGTCCTCTGGGGACCAAAGGCCTTGGGTCCTGAGATTCCCGAGATGTGGCCCCCCCCAACCCCAGATCCGACGTGTCTGTCACCAAGGAAAGGGAAGACTGAGGGCTGGCAAAGGGTACTCCCGCACAGACCACCCATGGGTCAAGCCACCACTGGAAGGAATCCAGCACCGCTCAGGGAAGTGTCACCACCGAGTCCAGCATGTCCATGGTTGGTTGGGTACACAGTCGCTAACCAGGACTGAAAAGGGCACACCCTGAGCCTGGCGTGGCTCACCACATAGGTGCATGCAGCCATATGTCCCAGCAACTTGAGGCAGTTCGTCGCTGTGGTGGTTGCGAAATGGTGGAGACCGAGGATGATGTCGGACATGGATTGATATCTCGTCCGGTATGCTCTGGCCTGCATCGAGTCCAGAACTGCCCCTATGAATGCTATCCATTGGACAGGAGACAGGATAGACTTGGCCTTGTTCAACAGGAGACCGAGCTTGAGGAAGGTCTGTCTGATAAAGACCACCTGAGCCTCCACCTGTGCCTTGGAGTGGCCCTTGATGAGCCAATCATCCAGATAGGGAAACACCTGAATTCTGTGCTTGTGCAAGAAAGCTGCTACAACTGCCATGAACTTTGTGATGACCCTTGGGGCCATTGACAGGCCGAAAGGCAGGACTGTGAACTGGAGATGGGTGTTGCCCACTATGAACCTGAGATACTGTCTGTGCTGAGGGATTATTGCAATATGGAAGTACGTGTCCTTCAAGTCGAGGGCGGCGTACCAGTCTCCTGGATCCATGGAGGGGATGATGGAGGACAGAGAGACCATACAGAACTTGAGCTTCTTTACAAACTTGTTCAGACACCGCAAGTCCAGAATGGGTCTGAGGCCCCCCTTTCGCCTTCGGTATTAGGAAATACCGGGAGTAAA
This sequence comes from Gopherus flavomarginatus, assembly GCF_025201925.1. Classification (NCBI taxonomy): domain Eukaryota; kingdom Metazoa; phylum Chordata; order Testudines; family Testudinidae; genus Gopherus; species Gopherus flavomarginatus. Next base: position 19,889 of record NC_066618.1, read on the forward strand.
AGCTTCTGCCCTTGAGTTCCTGAGGAACTTCCTCCACTGCCCCTACTACAAGGAGGGACTACATTTCCTGAATTAGAAGTTGCTCGTGAGAGGGGTCCCTGAAGGGGCACAGGGATGGGGGTTGGTGGGGCGGGACGGAGGAGAATTGGATAGAATATCCCCTCTCTACTGTGCAGAGCACCCAACTGTCCGACGTGATTTAGAGCCAGGCACGATAGAAGGGGAACAGACGTGACAAAAAGGTAGGGTTGGTAGGATCCAGAGTCCTGACTGGTAGGTCGTCCTCAACCGCAACATCAAATTTGGAGGCTAGGCCCCGACAGAGGCCTTCGCTGGCCGGACGACTGGCTGGAGGGCTGTTGTTACCTCCTTCTGCAGTTTCTGCTTCACCTATGTGAGGGCTCTGGGCAGTTCTGGGTCTGGTACGGCTGTGGAGCCAGCTGCAGCCTGAATTGCCTGCATTGGGTGGCTGGGGTGTGCAGGCCTACCGAGCAAAAGTAGCCCTTTAGACTATGGAGCCTCTTGCCCGTCTTCTCGGAGAAGAGCATGGGTTCCTTGAAGGGGAGATCCTGGATGGTGTGTTTGACCTCATGTGGAAGGCCTGAGACCTGAAGCCAGGCTCCCCGCCGCATGACCAGCCCGGTTGCCAGCGTGTGGAAGGCTGCATCCGCTGCATCCAGGGCCGCTTGGAGGGATGGCTGGGAAATTAGCTTCCCCTCCTCTACCAGAGCGGAAAATTCTGTTTGCAATTCCTGGGGAAGGAGTTCAGCTAACTTGGACAAGGCCAAGCACATGTTATGGCTATACCAGCTCACTATAGCCTGTTGGTTGGCTAGACGTAGTTGCAGGCCCCCCGTCAAGTACACCTTTTTACCAAAGAGGTCCAACTTCTTGGCCTCTCTGTTCTTCGGTGTAGACCCTTGGAACCCATGACACTCCCTTTGGTTGGCCACATCCACAACCAGAGAGTCCAGGGGAGGGTGGGTATATAGGTGCTCATGGCCCTTGGAGGGTACAAAGTAGCGCCTCTCTGTCTTTTTGGCCGAAGCTGGCGTCTGCCACAAGGTGTGGGACATATCAGCTATCATTTTGATCAATGGTAGGGCAACCCTGGACGGGCCCGAGGGGGCCAGGATGTCCACTGCTGGATCTACATCCACCTCGATCTCCTCCATTTGGATCGCCAGGCTCTGAGTGGCACGCTTAAGTAGCTGCTGAAGCACCCGGTTGGTCTCTAGGGCTGGTGCCGCTGAAGTTCCCACAACCGCCTCATCCATCGAGGAAAAGGAGATCACCTGCAAAGGACCTTCCTCTGTACCGGCAGCCTCCGCAGGGTTCTGTGGCACACGGTACTCTGATTGCGTGGCTGGTGCGGACGTAGGATGCGGCACTGTGGCTGGTACCGGGGTTGATGCCGAACAATGAGGCGTGCTGGGCGGTGCCTGCGGTGTCGGAAACATGGTCCCCGTCAGTGCCGATGTCTGACTAGGTGGTGCCGGGTTCTGTTGTGGCACGCTCCTGTCGGACGGCAGTGCTGGTGGTGGAGGCATTTGCGCCGGAGCTACCAACATCGAGGAGACTGACGCAGACCTGGATCATGGGCCATGCGCCTGTCCCAGGGACTGATGGTAGGCCCAGGGAGTCCAGAATGGCCACTGGGAGGGTGGTTGCCACTGTTGCTGCCACTGCGCAGGGTAAGATCGTTGGCTTGCCTGAGAAGCTGACCTCCTGCTCCTCGATCTACTGGAGCAGTAGGATTCCACCTCCAAATCCGAGGTCTCCAAATAGGAGGACCAAGGGGGAGCAGTACCCACTGTCACCAGGGAGCGGTGCCGCGAGGCCGGGGAGTGCTCTCTCTGTGCCAGGGCTGCCAGAGCGGCGCGGGGTGGGGCCAGGGGGGACATCATGGCCGGCTTGCCACTTGATTGGATCGGGGGTCAGGCTGTGTCTGGCGGCTCTTTCCACCGGCGCATGGAGGCTGGCACCAGGAGGCTTAATATGTCAGAGGCCGCCTCGAACGCCTCCTGCATCGATGGGAGACGCACATCCTCACTGAGGTCCGGGGATCTAGACCAGTCTGGACTCGACCGCACCCCCACCAGGGCAGGAGTCAATGGGACCTTGGAAGGATGCGGCTGTGGTTCGGCTTGTTCCACTGCCGTCACGGACACCGCCAGCCTTTTGAGGACCTGGTGGGGTGACTGGTCCCTCACTAGCCTCTTCTTTTTCACGGGCAATGGAGATGGTGATCAGAGCCGTATGGAAGCCGATTTTCTATGTCCCGATTCTCTCTGTGCGAGGACTTAGAGGTCTTAGACTGGGCCTCCTGTCTTGTTAGCAGCGCTGGAGCACTGCGCACCGAGGATGAGGTGCTGACTGCCGGATCGGCAGGCTCAGGGTCTGAGTTTGGCCATAAGGCCACCTCCATCAGGAACACTCTGAGTCTCTGCTCTCTGTCCTTAAGAGTCCTGGGACAGAATCCCCTGCAGATACTGCACCGGTCTCTTTGGTGGCTCTCTCCGAGGCACCTCAAGCAGGACGAGTGCGGATCACTCTTTGGCATAAACTTCCCGCAGTCCATGCAGAGTTTAAACCCTGGGGACCCGGGCACGCCGGGGGTAAGCCCCCCAACAACTATTAACTATCTACAACTAACACTAACTCTAAACTATGAGAGAGGAAACAACTATATATATTCAGATGAGACACTGCTAGGCTTGCTGCAAGAGCGAGCAAAGTTCCAGCTAGCCGTCACCAGCGGTAAGAAGGAACTGAGGGGGGTGGAGGGTGGACAGGCCCCTATATAGAGGGCCATGGAGGAGCCATTCCAGGGGACGCCAGGGCCAACCCTACAGACTCTGCTAAGGGAAAATCTTCCGGCTGGCATGCATGCAGTGCGCACACACCTGCTTGTAATGCACATGAACAATCACTCGAAGAAGAACCTTCCTGCCAACGCTACAAAAAGAAAGATTCTGCGTGCAATCCTCCTGAAGGTTGAAACAACAGACTGGACTTCTATATAGAGTGCTTCCCCTGATGTGCACAGGCTGAAATTGTGGAAAAGCAGCATGACTTGTTCCACAACCTCAGCCGTGAAGAACACAACACTATCCACAGCCTCAGAACCAACTCTGATATTATAATCAAAAAGGCTGACAAAGGAGGTACTGTAGTCATCATGAACAGGTCGGAATATGACCGAGAGGCTGCTAGGCAACTCTCAGGCCATTACCCTCTGATCCCACTGAAGGTTATCAAAAGAAACTGCACCATCTGCTGAAGAAACTCCCTGAAGAATCGCAGGAACAAATCTACACAGACACGCCACCCCTAGAATCGTGACCAGAGCTATTTTATCTGCTACCCAAGATCCATAAACCTGGAAATTCTGGATGCCTCATCATCTCAGGCATTGGCACCCTGACAGCAGGACTGTCTGGCTATGTGGACTCTCTCCTTAGGCCCTACGCTACTAGCACTCCTAGCCATCTTCAAGACACCACTGACTTCCTGAGGAAACTACAATCCATTGGTGATCTTCCAGAAAAAAAACATGTTAGCCATTATGGATGCAGAAGCTCTCAACACCAACATTCCACACAAAGATGGAATACAAGCCGTCAGGAAAGGTATCCTCAATAACGTTATGACAAACCTGGTGGTTGAACTTTGTGACTTTGTCCTCACCCACAACTATTTCAGATTTGGGGACAATTTATACCTTCAAGTCAGTGGCACTGCTACGGGTACCCGCATGGCCCCACACTATGCTAACATTTTTATGGCTGTCTTAGAACAACGCTTCCTCAGCTCTTGTCCCCTAGCGCTCCTCCTCTACTCGTGCTACATTGATGATATCTTCATCATCAGGACCCATGGGATGGAGGCCCGTGAGGAATTCCACCAGGATTTCAACAATTTCCACTCCACCATCAACCTCAGCCTGGACCAGTCCACACAAAAGATACACTTCCAGGACACTACAGTGCAAATAAGCAATGGTCACATAAACATCACCCTACACTGGAAACCTACTGACTGCTATACTTTCCTGCATGCCTCCAGCTTCCATCCAGACCACATCACATGATCCATTGTCTACAGCCAAGCTCTAAGATACAACCGCATTTGCTCCAAGTCCTCAGACAGAGACAAACAACTACAGGATCTCTATCAAGCGTTCTTAAAACTACAATACCCACCTGGTGAAGTGAAGAAATAGATTGACAGAGCCAGAAGGGTACCCAGAAGTCACCTACTACAGGACAGGCCCTACAAAGAAAATAACAGAACGCCACTAGCCGTCACCTACAGCTTTCAACTAAAACCTCTCCAGCGCATCATCAAGGATCTACAACCTATCCTGAAGGACGATCCCTCACTCTCACAGACCTTGGAAGACAGGCCAGTCCTCGCTTACAGACAGCCCCCACAACTTGAAGCAAATACTCACGAGCAACTACACACCACAACAAAAGCACTAACCCAGGAACCAATCCCTGCAACAAATCCTGTTGCCAACTCTCTCCGCATATCTATTCAAGGGACACCATTATAGGACTTAACCCATCAGGGGTTTATTCACCTGCACATCTACCAATGTGATATATGCCATCATGTGCCAGCAATGCAGTGCCCCTCTGCCATGTACATTGGCCAAACCAGACAGTCTCTACACAAAAGAATAAATGGACACAAATCAGACATCAAGAATTGTAACATTCAAAAACCAGTAGGAGAGCACTTCAATCTCCCTGGACACTCAATAACAGACTTAAAAGTGGCAAAGTGCATGTATTCACCCACGAAAGGCAGGGCAGGGGACTGGACTCGATGACCTCTCGAGGTCCCTTCCAGTCCTAGAGTCTATGAGTCTATGAAAGCTCATGCTCCAATACGTCTGTTAGTCTATAAGTTGCCACAGGACTCTGTTGCTTTTACAGATCCAGACTAACACGGCTACCCCTCTGAGACTTAAAAGTGGCAGTTCTTCAACAAAAATACTTCAAAAACAGAGTTCAATGAGAAACTCCAGAACTGGAATTAATTTGCAAACTAGACACCATCAAATTAGGTCTGAATAAAGACTGGGCTTATTTAGTCTGCAGAGGAGAAGAGCAAGGGGGGATTTGATAGCTGCCTTCAACTATCTGAAGGGGGGTTCCAAAGAGGATGGAGCTTGTCTGTTCTCAGTGGTGGCAGATGACAGAACAAGAAGCAATGGTCTCAAGTTACAGTGGGGTAGGTCTAGGTTGGATATTAGGAAACACTATTTCACTAGGAAGATGGTGAAGCACTGGAATGGGTTACCCAGGGAGGTGGTGGAATCTCCATCCTTAGAGGTTTTTAAGGCCTGGCTTGACAAAGCCTTGGCTGGGATGGTTTAGTTGGTGTTCGTCCTGCTTTGAGCAGGAGATTGGACTAGATACCTCCTGAGGTCTCTTCCAACCCTAATATTCTCTGATTCTATGACTGGGAGTGGCTGGGTCACTACAAAAAGCAATTTTCCCTCTGTTGATACTCACACCTTCTTGTCAACTGTTGAAAACAGGCCACTTTCACCTTGATTGAGTTGGCCTCATTAGCACTGACCCCGCCACCACTTGGTAAGGCAACTCCCATCTTTTCATGTGCTGTAATACATATACTGCTTACTGTATTTTTCAATCCATGCATCTGATGACGTGGGTTTTAGCCCACAAAAGCTTATGCTCAAATATATTTGTTAGTCTCTAAGGTGCCACAAGGATTCCTTGTTGTTTTTACTAAAGCAAACGTTAAACTTGAAGCATGACCTTGACTGCCATTGACGTAAATGGATCTAAAGCATATGTTCAATTGTTTCCTGAATTCTACAGAGAGAAAAAAATTACATACACATATATATGGGCCAATCCCTGCCTCTGTGCTTGTGTGGGCAGGCCTATTGAAGCCAACAAGACTACTCATATAAGAACAGCAGGCTGTTGGAGAAAGGAGCAATCAGCAGCACTGGAAGTTTATAAAGAACTCATTGTATAAACATTTTTCAAAAACTAGATTGTTTTTCTGATCCAATTACAAAATTAGTAAAGGAAGAGAAAACAGTAACTGTGATACAGCAGAATTTCAGGAAGCATGATACATTCATTTAAAGTGGGCTTGGCTGGCCATAGGAAAGTGGCTGAAGAAACATAAATAATAGGTAATATGGACACTGGACGCTACTTTCCCTATTCTGGACTATCAAATCACTGTCCTTTTGCACTTTTTTCATGATGCTCATCATATGCAAGTCACTGTGACATGAAATAAACTCAAGTCAGGATGCAGAATATCTCTGTTATTTTGCAATACTACATTTGGAAGCAGAGGTAAAGTCTCGGTCTGGGAGTTGACAGGTTCAGGAGGTCTCAAAACCTAAAACGTTTCAGCCAGACTCGGGCTCTGAAGATCACCCTGTTTGACCTTGCAGAGCACTCTAGGAATCATAGGGAAAGGGGGCAGACATACACCGAAGCTCATGATCAAGGGATTAGGAATACCTCAGGTAGGAAACCTCTGGAAGAGAACATTTGACACTTCTTGTTGTCTATCAGGCAAAAGTCCACTAGAGGGCGGCCTCATCTGAGATGTTCTGAAGAATGGTATTCTTGATTTCCCATTCACAATTTGGGGAGAAGTATCTGCTAAGATTGTGTGCTAAAGTGTTCTACATACTAAGTAAATGTATAGCTGTTAGAAAGCTCTAGTATCTGTTGCGCTAGTTCCAGTCTGATGGCTTCTTGGCAGAGAGGAAAAAAACTTCTTGCCATCCTGCTTGTTGATGTAGACTATGGTGGTCATGTTTTCAGTCATTATTTGGATTGTCTATTCCTTGATTTATTGGAGAATGGACTTGAATGCTTTGAACACAGCTCTGAGTTCCAGAAGCTTGATGTGCATTTTTGTTTTCATTGCAGTACATAGGTCTTGTACACCAAGGTCTTCCATGCACATTTCCCAACCCAGAAGTGAAGCATCTGTTACTAAGGTCCTGGATGGGAGAAAGGGGTGGAAAGAGACCCCTCTGCAGGCATTTGCGAGGGCTTTCCATAATTTCAGGTATGACATGAGTAGAGGGAACTCACAGAGAGGCATGTCTAGATGACGTCTGGTGAGTTTGTAAACCTGTCCCAACCAACCTCACATGCAATTGAGGAGAATGTGTCACAAAGGAACAGGAGGCCACATGACCAAGAGTGGTGAGATACATCCTTACACATCCGTATCTAGGTTTGATTCTAACTGTAGAACTGGCGCCAGCTAGTTCTTGAACCTGTCCTGAGGGAGGTAGAGCATGGATCTTATGGAGTCCAGGATAACACTGATGAATCTGATTCACTGGACTGGGGGAGAAATGGGGCGGTGCCAAGTTCATTTTCTGCACATTGACTTTCATACCCAGGCTCTGGAACAGAGCATGAAGCACACAGACTGAGGACTGATGAAAAGATCTTCCCCGCATCAGCCAGTCATGCAAGTGTGGCTTGTAGCTTATAAAGCCTGCTTGCTTGCATGTATATCTTTTGTGTGAGTTTAATCGTTTGTTACATTATAGGTTTGTTATTTGTTATTATATTAGGTTTATCAATTTGTATTAGCAGCAAAGAATCCTGTGGCACCTTATAGACTAACAGATGTTTTGGAGCATGAGCTTTCATGGGTGAATACCCACTTCATCAGATGCATGTATTCACCCACGAAAGCTCATGCTCCAAAACGTCTGTTAGTCTATAAGGTGCCACAGGACTCTGCTGCTTTTACAGATCCAGACTAACACGGCTACCCCTCTGATACAATTTGTATTAGAGTATTTTAGCTGTAACAGAAAGAAACTATAGGTAACATTGTATGTTAAGCTAAGGCAAGTTAACATACATCTATTCGAGACCTTTACCCTAGATAAGTGATGATGAGCTAAAGCATACAGTATATATGTTTGTGACCTTTCACATAGATAAGTGAGCAAGTTAAAGCAAGTTGTTAGGTAAGGCCACACAAGTTCGTGGCCTGTTTCAGACTTAACAGGTACACCACAAAAAACATAGGAATAACTGGTTAGGACAGAAATAACAGAGGTGAAGATGAGCTCATGGTCTCCAATAGTTACGAATATGTCATTAATATGCAGGAACATACCAGCCTATAGAGTAATTGTACCCTAACATTTTTGTGGGTGAGAAAGTTAAATTTGGACATGGAAGGAGGGCACTTAGGGTTCAGGCAACCCTATAATGGGGCCACCATGTTGGGGAGGTTCAGCTTGTTTATTGTTAGTTTGTTATTGTTAGTTTTAAGTAAACTCTAAGTTAGCTTCTATAGTCTTTCTATAGCTTTTAACTCTAGCTTCTTCTAATTTCTTCACCTCTCACTCAAGACTTGAGGAACCTGGACCATTAAACTCACTTGGCATGCCAGAGGCAAAGCTAATCCTGTGTTTCTTATCACCAGGTTACTAAGGAAGGGTGTGAGTATATTAAATAAAAAACTTTTATAGTATATAATACCACATGCACTCCTAGAACAATATCATTGCTTTTGTAATTGGTTGATTATTTGATTTCTCTTCTACTACTGTTCCACTTATCTCAATAAAAGGCTTAAAGCTGCCTTTGGTTCTCAATGTGAGTTTTCTTGTCATACATCCTGAGGGTCCCTGTAAATCTGTGTAGCCAGATTCTGGGACAAGAATCTTATTATCTTCTGATCAGATTAACTGGTGAACCTATACCCATATTATCTAAATAATATATGGCATGTAGCAAAGTGCGGCAGGGCCCCCTTTGGCTTCTACCTCTGCTAGGTTCACAAAGTCACATTGGGAAAATGGGTTTAGTAACTACTGGTGCACTGTAGTCTCAAGCTTGTTCCCATCACCATTTCACCATGTACAAGTAACCCTTCACTGTCTGCAGGCAGAAGGGAGAGGAGAGCTACCTCTCTACTTCCATGCACTGCCTTTTTCCTTTTCTCCTGCTCTCCCTTGGCTTCCTTCCCCTGAGATTTTTATGCAGTCCCAAGCTAATTAGGTAGCAGCTGTCTCCGCCTCCACAGTTAGGGCCGGGTTACCTCCAGCCCACTCTAACTGGTTCTCCTAATGAGGAGCGGGCGTGGCAGAGGGCTGAATCTGCAACCCTTTGCCCAGCACTCAATCACACACCTCCCCCCTCTTCTCGAACTGCCAGCTTCACCCCTCCACGTCCTTTCCTCCCTCTACCAGAGGGGCCTCTATGGGGGAGTCTTTTCCCCTCTTTCGGGTCAATCCCAGGGTTTTCCGTGTGGGTTTCCTTCATCTCGCACCCACAGAAATTACATTGTGTGGGGGGTGGATGGCCCCACAGCTCCGCTGTGACCCACAGGTCCTCACACCATTGACAGCCCCTTGGGTGTTCCCCATCCCCCCTACTTTCTTTCCATCAGGGGTTTGGGGTTCATCAGAGCCCCCTGCTGGACACTCAGGGCTTCCTGTCCCCCAAGTTCATCCAACTGGGCCGGAGTCTCTTCCTTTGGAGGTTCGCTAAGAAGGGCCTCCACCAGGTCTTGCTCTCCAGTCAAGGACCCTGGGGCAGATGTCTCGCCCACAGCTTCCCTCTCCATTCTTAGGCTCTGTTGTCTAGAGGTTTTCTGCTCAGGGGTCTCTAGCCATTTCCTCGGGAAATCTCTCCTTTTTCCTATCTTGGGCTTTTGTCCCTCTTCCCACTCCTGAGAAGGGGTTCCAGTCCGTACCCACTACCATGGGATAAGGTAGGCTCTTTATTACCCCAACCTGTTGCCACTTAAACCTGCCCCAAACCTCAAGGGGCACCTGGGCCATAGGGTATTGCCTCCTATCCCCATGGACACATTCTAGATCCATCTTCACACAGGGAGTCCACCAGTGTGGCCTCACCAGCTTTCTTTGTACTGGAGAGCAGGCTGAGGCTGAGTCCACCAGGCCTCTCTGGGCTTTCCTCCCCACCATCCCTGCCCTCCAGCATTTGCCCAGCCACAAAACTCCACCCATCCACAATCCATGTGGAGCAGTCCCCCTGCTTGTGTCCCAGTCATCCACACTGCCATCAGACCAGCAGTCAGGACCCTGAGGGAACCCCACGCGTGTCCTCCCATTTGTTCTCTGGGCCCTTCCCAGGCGGGGTTTCTCTGGGCCTTCTCCCAGTCTCCAAGTTCCTGCTCAGCTGTCCCTCCTTCCTGGGGAAGTCCACCTCCACGTACTCCTCTGTAAGTTTTACAACTGCCTCAACCATATTCGGTTGGTGCCTCCTCACCCACACCTTTAAGTTCTCAGGGAGGCCCTGTAAGAACTGCTCTAGGATGAGCACATCCATGATCTCCCCCACTGTCTGGGTGTCCGGCCTCAGCCAGCAGATGGCCCAGTCCGTTAACTTTTGGTTGAATGCCTGGGGCCGCAACCCCCCCGTCCATTTCGCTGCCCGGAACTTCTGCTGGTACTTCTCCACGGACAGCCCCTCCTGATCCAGGATGGCTGCCTTTACTACTTCATAATTCCTGGCCTGATCTTCACTTAGGGCCATGTAGGCCGCTTGGGCTTCACCGGCTAGGTAGGGTGCCAGTCGCAGGGACCAGGTTGCCCTGTCCCATGCAGCCCCAGTGGCTACCCACTCAAATGTGCCTAGGAAGGCATCGGGGTCATCCTTCGGGCCCATTTTACATAGTCCTAAGCCTGCCGCCCGAACGCCATCCCCTCCCATGGGATTCACCACTTTCTGCAGGAGCTGCTGTTGGATGTCGGCCTGCTCCCGAATGAAGTCCTGCAGGCTCTTCTGCTGTTCTGCCTGCCAAGTGAGCAAGGCCTGTCTCTCCAGCTGATGGGCTTGCTAACAACTTTGCATTGCCTTCTGCACCTCCTGCTGCTGCTTGACCAGCCATTGGAGGGTCTCCTCCATCTCCGGGCACTGCCAAACACTTGCTCTGGCACAGGAGGTCCCGTGTACATGTAGCAGAGTGTGGCAGGGCCCCCTTTGGCTTCTGCCTCTGCTAGGTTCACAAAGTCACACTGGGAAAATGGGTTTAGTAACTACTGGTGCACTTTAGTCTCAGGCTTGTTCCCACCACTGTTTCACCATGTACAAGTAACTCTTCACTGTCTGCAGGCAGGAGGGAACGGAGAGCTACCTACCTGCTTCCATTCCCTGCCTTTTTCCTTTTCTCCTGCTCTCCCCTGGCTTACTTCCCCTGAGGCTTTTATGCAGCCCCAGGCTAATTAGGTAACAACTGTTTCTGCCTCCCCAATTAGGGCCAGGTTATCTCCAGCCCACTCTAATTGGTGCCCCTAACAAGGAGTGGGCATGACAGAGAGCTGAATCCGCAACCCTTTGCCCAGAACCCTGTCACGCGGGGTAATTCTTTTTCCTTAGGCATGCTGCTACTACCACCCATACCTTGATGAATACCTTTGGTGCAGTCAAGAGCATGAAGGGTAGCATATGATATTAATAATGGTCATGGCCCACTATGAACCTTAAGTATCAGAGGGTAGCCGTGTTAGTCTGGATCTGTAAAAGCAGCAAAGAATCCTGTGGCACCTTATAGACTAACAGACGTTTTGGAGCATGAGCTTTCGTGGGTGAATACCCACTTCCTCAGATGCATGTAATGGAAATATCCAGGGGCAGGTATATATATGTGTGCTAGCAAGCAAGCTGCAAGCTTGCTTGCTAGCACACATATATATACCTGCCCCTGGATATTTCCATTACATGCATCTGAGGAAGTGGGTATTCACCCACGAAAGCTCATGCTCCAAAACGTCTGTTAGTCTATAAGGTGCCACAGGATTCTTTGCTGCTTTTATGAACCTTAAGTAGCTCCTATGAGGGAATGTAGCGATGTGGGACTCAGCCCTGCGGCGCCTCTTGCTGGTCGTCTCTGAGAATTAGCTCATCCAGCTGTTGGAGCGCCCTCTTCAGGCCGGTGTCCCACTGCTGCTTGGCCCCCATGTCCCTCCTGGACCTGGAGCCCCATTACCTGAGGTTCTGTCCCCTGGCAATGCCCCCCCACTCTGCCTCTTGGTCTCCCCTCTCTGGGGAACCCCCAACACACTAACCCCACCTCGCCTCAGTCTGGGCTACTGCCAGTCACCATCTAGCCCCACTCCCTGGGGCAGACTGCAGTATAAGCCACTCACCACAGGCAAGGGGGTTCGGACCTGCTACCGGAGAAAGCTGGGCTGGTAGAACAACACCCCACTCCCCGGTGGAGGGGATCTTGAGGTGGGGGGTGTGTAGTCGGGTGGTCCCCTGCTCCTGCTCTGAAGGGCTTAGAACAGCCTTGGAGAGGGCTGTGGCTGGGGCAAGAAGCCTGGGCTGATTGGTGAAAGTAGGCTTAGCTGGGGCCATGCCCCAATCAGGCCCAGCTGGTCCCTATAAGAGGCTGTGAGCCAGGAGCCCTGACAGTCTCTCTCTGCCTTTAGAGGGAGAAGGACCTGGCTGCAGGGAGCTAAAGACAGGGTACCTGAGTGAAGTAGGGCTGGGGAGAGGCTGAGGAGCTGGGGAGCTCTAGCCTGGAAAGCCCCAGGCTGCGGCCTAGCAGAAGGCCAAGGAGTACTGGGGGTTGCAGAGGGCAGCCCAGGAGTAGGCCAAGGCAGCAGGTCCAAACTCTCCTTGCCAGTGGTGAGTAGGCTGATACTGCAGTCTGCCCCAGGGCATGGGGCTAGACGATGACTGGAAGTAGCCATACACTGAGGTGAGGAGGGGATAGTGGGCTGGGGGTTCCCCAGGCAGGGGAGACCCAGATTGGTGGGGTACTGCCAGGGGGCAGCACCCCAGTTAAAAGGGCACCGGGGTCCAGGGAGGGACACGGGGGACAAACGGCAAGCAGATCACTGGTCTGCAGAGGGTGCTCCTGGGTCAAAGAGCTAATTCTCGAGGATAACCAGGAGGAGGCGATGCAGGGGTGAGTCCGCCTATCTACAAGGTCCATGATGGGTTGCCAGCCTCTCTTCTTCTTTGGGCTAAGGCAACACTTGCTGTAGTACCCTTTTCAATGGCACTGAAGAGATGTACCTGAATTGTTTTGCTTTCTCATTTGTCACCATCAATACCAGGAATGAGAGTATGGGGATGGAATAAAAGAATTCAGCACCCTTTAGAGGCACCTGGTATTTTCTGTCTACCAGCTGAGACATAGGAGCTATCTTGGTTGGTGTTTGCCACAGTACTCTGGTTAGGTTCATAGAATCTCATTGACTGGGAGGACTATGTTCCTTGCTGACAAAGCCAGCAACATGTCCACTAATTTGTGGGACATGCATCTCCTCAGCTGGGTTCTGGAGAGCATCTGCTACTGTCTTGGGAGCTCCTGTTACCCATCTGAATTGTCCATCTGTGGGACAGTAGGGGGAACTACCATCTCACTGGGCGAGAATGACAAAAGGGCCACTGGTCCCAAAGGATCTCCCGGAGCTGCTGGTTCCTCTAACTCTTCCTGAGGTTGGGTGCTCTAGGTGGCTGAGCCATCAGGGAAGTAGTCTTAAGGTATTATGATCTGTCTCATTGGCTTGCAATGCTGTGATCCAACCAGCGCCCCAACAGGCCCACACTGACATCACAAGGCACAAGCAGTGACCAGGATGTTGGAAACCATTGCTCACGGCCCTGAGGGCTTCAGGGTCTGTCCCTAGTGAAGTACCTGGGTTCTCTGTATGATACCAATGTCCATGGAAATTCCATATGTGTTGATGGTCAGGGTCCTCCAAGCCATCAGACACCAAGAAAGAGGCTGAGAAGGTTTACTCCAGTTCCATGGACAGTGCTGTAGCCTTGGGTGAGGAGCTATCGTCACAGAAATACTCAGGACTGCACTAGAGGAGCGTCTCAGTACCAACAGTTGGGTTGAAGTCAAAAGCAGAGGAGATTCTGGTTCAAGCTGTATGGCCAGGTCCATCAGTGCCATGTACTTAGATGATGCTGCAGGGCGTCAGGAAGGAAAAAAATAAGTCAGTATTGCTCCAGCCCCCAACAGTGCTGGAGCAATCATCAGGCTCCAAGATGGTGTCCCTTGCAATGTCAAGAACTTGATGCCAAGGCAGACGTCAGCACCGGAGCCAAAGAATTGACCGTGGCTGATGCCAAGCTCCTGGTCGAGGTTGGTGCTTTCTGTGCCAATCTAGACACTCCAGATTCTAGCATTTTGGTGCCCTCAGATAAGTACCAGCATGAGAATGAGCTTTTGCAGGAACCACGCAGGGCTGTGACGTCTCAGAGGATGTCTGGTGCTAAGGGTGAAACTTGTGCCTTGAGGAAGCCTTGGCAGGGGAACTTCCTCAAAGGCGTCTCACGCAGCTTACAATCTCTTCTTCACAGCAAAAGCCTAAACAGCCAGTGCTGGGGCTTTGTTGGGTAGAGGCGACATTCGCTCTCAGATTCCAAAGGCCCTTGTACAGGGGTATCTAGCAAACCAGTGTCAGAAGCTAGTCTCATTGACTGTGACATCAGGAAAACAGCATCCTGATGCAAGAGGCTCACCGGCAATGCGTTTCAGCTGGCCTGACCAATTCAGGTTATCCCAATTAATTAATGTCATAAATTGCATCTGATATGTATCATGTAAAATATCACTGGAAAATTAATAGCACACTGATCATTAATATTCTTGTGCTGTGTATGTACCGTAAACTTCCAAGGGACCATACAACTATGAAGAAAATGTGACACTAAAATGTGTTTACCAGACAAGCATGGGGAATGAGTAAACAGTTTTCTCTCAGACAAAAGACAAGCCAGTGCCTCCAGCCAGGTGTCTTCAGAGTCAATTAGCAATCACCTGTCAAGTGGTCATTTATTTGAATTGGAATGGGTGGGAACAGATCAATTTATATTTGAAGAAAGATCAGTAGGGGGAGAAACCAGTATGGAACTTCCTTCACTACCAGATTCTATGTCACCTTCCTCACAGCATGAATGGACTCTATTGGGGGGCGGGGAGAGAGGGGAGTTAACTTTCAGAAGAATCCATTTCAAAAGTTTAATGAACTATAAAAGAAAGGGTCAAAGAATCCCAAGCTATCTTTTTCACCTGAGATGATAAATAAACTGAGCACTTTATCTTTGTGGAGAGATCCTGACTGGGGTCAGGATGGGGTTGGTCAGCCATCTTGCTGGAAGAAATCTTACCTGATACTTAGACAATAGCTTGTTAAAGTTTTAGCAATAGAAAGAGGAGGTTACTTACTGTAATTGGAAGTTCTTCAAGACGTATCGTCCCTATCTGAATTCCAAACATGGGGTGTGCATGCACACCATGCCCCGGAGCTGGAACTGTTCATAGTAGTGTCCATTGACCCATGCATGCATCACGTGTCAGCCATGTGGTGCGTCCAAATCTTTAAGAGGCTGTGCAGCTCGACGCTGCTCCAGTTCCCTCTTACTCAGCAGCAGAGAAGCCCAGAGCAGAAGGGAAGGAGGACAGGATTGGAATCCAGATAGAGACCAAACATCTCAAAGAACTTCCAGTTACAATAAGTGAAAAACAGTTACTCACCCCTTGTAACTGTTGTTCTTCGAGATGTGTTGCTCATATCCATTCCAATTAGGTGTGTGCAAGCCGCATGCACGGCCGTTGGAAAGTTTTCCTCTAGCATCATCCGTTGGGTTGGCTGTGGAGCCCCCTGGAGTGGTGCCTCCATGGTGCTCAATATATGACACTGCATACCTGGCACCCCCTCAGTTCCTTCTTGTCGGCTACTCTGACAGAGGGGAAGGGGGGGTGGATTTGGAATAGATATGAGCAATACATCTTGAAGAACAAGTTACAAGAGCTGAGTAACTGTTTTTTCTTCTTTGAGTGATTGCTCATATCCATTCCAATTAGGTGACTCCCAAGCCTTATCTAGGCGGTGGGGTCGGAGTTAAGGAATGCTGACTGTAGCACCGCTCTACCGAAGGCTGCGTCATCTCTGGCATGCCGGATAATGGTGTAGTGAGAAGTGAAGGTATGCCCCAAGGACCAAGTCGCCGCCCTGCAGATTTCTTGGATCAGTATCTGGGCCAGGAACACTGTTGATGAGGCCTGGACCCTAGTGGAGTGTGTGGTAAGAGCTGGGGTCAGCACCCCGCCCAGCTCATAGCAAGTGTGGATGCAGGATGTGATCCAGGAGGATACTCTTTGAGAGGAGACCAGGAGGCCTTTCATCCGGTCTGCTACTGCTACGAATAGCTGGGTTGATTTTCTGAATGGCTTAGTGCGCTCTGCGGACATTGAGGGAAAGCAGCCGTCACTCCCAGGGACTAGCATGAGGTTTCGGGTAAAAAAGGGTAGGAAAATGTCCTGGCTGGTGTGAAAGTTTGACATCACCTTGGGGAGGAAGGCCAGGTGCAGTCTGAGTTGCACCTTATCCCTGTGGAAGATTGTGGAAGATGGTTCTTATGTGAGGGCCTTCAGCTCGGAGATGTATCTTGCTGATGTAATGGTGACCAGGAAAGCTGCCTTCCAGGAAAGATACAGGAGGGAGCACATGGCCAGTGGTTCGAACGGAAGTCCCATGAGCCGCGAAAGGACCAGGTTAAGGTCCCACGTGGGGATAGACTGATGGAACGGAGGGTATAAATGGTCCACGCCCTTGAGAAAGTAACCAACCATAGGGTTGGCGAAGACAGAGTGGACAGACACACCCGGGTGGAAGGCCGAGATGGCAGCGAGGCGGACCCTTACAGAGGATGCCACCAGTTTCAGGTGCAGAAGGTACTCTAAAATGAGAGGTACCGATGCCTGGAGTGGGGTGTGTGCAGCGCTGGTCACACCAATATAAAAATCTTTTCCACTTCGCCAGACACAGAACTCTAATGTAGGGTTTCCTGCTGCCTAGCAGGACCTGTCTTATTTGGTCTGAACATAGAAGCTCCGTGGGTTTCAGCCATGCAGCTTCCAAGCCAGGACCGTAGGTCAGGATGACAGAGGCGACCGTGGCCCTGAGTTAGTAGATTGGGAAGGAAAGGCAACTTGACTGGTACATCCATCAACAGCTCCAGCAGCAGTTGGTGTACCAGTGCTGGCAAGGCCACGCCGGAGCTATCAGAATCACTTTTGCCCCCTCTCTACGGATTCTGAGCAGGACTTTATGCATGAGAGGGAACAGAGAGGTAAGGCGTAGAGCAGGCGACCTGTCTAGGGTAGCAAGAATGCATCTCTGAGGGAGCCTGGGCTGCAACCCTGGAAGCAGAACAACACACACTTCCTATTGCATTGGGTGGCGAACAGGTCAACCTGGGGAAACTCCCCCCTTTGGAAGATGGGGTGTATGACATCCGGTTGGAGAGACCACTCATGCATGTGGCAGGACCTGCTGAGGCAGTCTGCCAGCGTGTTCTGGATACCTGGAAGAAAGGACGCTATCAGGTGAATGGAATGGGCTATGCAGAATGCCCACAGTCGAATGGCCTCCTGGCAGAGGGGGAAGGAATGGGACTCCCCCCAACCTGCTGATGTAAAACATGGCTGTGGTGTTGTCCATTAGAAGAGCAACGCAGCGACCTTGCAGTTGGGCCTGGAAGGCTTGGCAAGCAAGGAGCAATGCCATTAGCTCTCTGATGTTGATATGGAGGGAGAGCTCATTTTGTGACCACAGGCCCTGAGTCTGAAGGTTCCCCAGATGTGCCCCCTACCCCATAGTTGATGCATCCATACCCAGGGACAAGGAAGGCTGTGAGCTGTGGAAGGGGACTCCACCACACACCACTTGGGGGTCAAGCCACCAGCGAAGGGAGGCAAGGACCTGTCCCAGCACTCTGACCACTGAATTCAAGCTGTCGCACCCCAGACGGTAGGCCGAGATGAGCCATGCCTGCAACAGCCTGAGCTGGAGCCTGGCGTGCCAGGTCACATACGTGCAAGAAGCCATGTGGCCGAGGAGACTCATGCACCCTCTTGCTGTCAAGGTCGGGAATTGCTGAAGGCCTTCAATGATGACCGCAATACTTCAGAAACAGGACTCCGGCAAGGAGAACCTCTGGGATGGAGAGCCACTCTTCTCCTGCTTCCAGTGCTGCTTTGGCACCGGGGGGTGGGAGCAGTTCTGGGTAGATGCCGTCCATTCACAGTGCCACTTCCATCATTGCTGCCGGTAAGAAGGAACTGAGTGGGTGCCGGGTCGGCAGAGTCATATGTATTGAGCACCACGCCAAGGGGCTCCACAGCTGATCCAACGGATGCTGCTAGGGGTAAAACTTTCTGATGGCTGTGCATGCGACACGCGTGCACACACCACGGAGGCGTCTGTGGTAATGGTGGCAGTGGGTGTGGGTGTGTGTGAATGGCATGCCTGCTAGGACTGTGTATGGGTTGTGCCACCACGGGAGGGAGGTTTGCATGGAGGCAGGGAGGATCAGCAGTTTGGTGAGTGAGTCCAACTGCAGACCATAGACTGTGTGGAGCCAGTGTTGAAGGCAGCACATATGGAGACGGGCATGCGGCTTAACAGCAATGCAGACAGCCATGTGTCCTAGAAGGGAGAGGCATTGTAGGGCATGTGTGCGTGGCTGGCGTTGGAGCGTGGCAATAAGGGACAAAAGGGCAGTGAAGCGGTCCCTGGGGAGAAAAGCTTTGGCCGCAATTGAGTCCAAGTGGGCTCCCAGGCCAGCTGAGAGCAATTTCAGGCCCCAGGACCAGGGTCACCCCTGTTGGGGGTGAGGCCTGGGGCGGAAGTGATGATTTGTCACTTCAGGAACACCATTACTTCTGGGACTGACCACGCTGGCCCACGGGGCCCCCTAAAAGCATGGGGCCTGGAATGGTCACACGTGCCCGTGAGAGTGGTGATGTAAAAGGGCCCAGCGCTCCCGGCTCCCACTGCCGCTACCGCAGCAGCAGCAGTGGGCCACCAGGCCTTTTTAAATGTCCCGGGACCCTGGAAAATTGCCCCCTTTGCACCCACCCCCATCAGCAGGCCTCTATGCGCCTATAAAGGTAAGTGTCCAGATAGGGACAAGGATGGATTTGTCTTTGTTGATGCAGACTCCTAAATTGTGTAGGACAGTGTATATGATGGCAAGGAGGTGGGAACGAGAGGGAGCTGTCAGAAGCTAGTCGTTCAGGTAAGAAAATAGGGTGTAGCCCACTCAGTGCATGTGGGCTGCCACGACTGCAAACACCTTCGTGAATATGTGGGAGGCAGTAGTGATCTCAAAGGAGAGGACACAGAATTGGTAATGGGCATTGCTGACTACAAAGTGAAGGAACTTGTGATGAGCAGAGTGAATGTCTAGAGCTGTGAACCAGGCTCCATGGGACCAGAGGAGATAATGAGATGGAGGGTGACCGCCTGGAAGCAAAAGTTGTGGATGAATTTGTTCAAGGTGCGGAGGTCCAGGATGGGGTGCAGACCACCTCCTTTTTTCAAAATGAGGAAACAGAAGTCATGGCCATGGTGGCAGTATGGTACAAGTTCTATGTTACCCTTGTAGAGGAGGGCAGTGGCTTTATTGTGGAGAAGATGGGTTTGGGAAGGATCTGGGAGGCTGCCCCCAAGTGGGCGATGAGGGGTAAAGGAAAACAATTAAATCAGGTATCCTTGACGGATGATGTCTAATATCCAACAGTCGGAGGTAATCGAGCCCCAATATTGGGCAAAGAGGGCAAGACGGCCTCTGAAGACAATGTGTGGTATGACTGGAAGGGTTATGGGTGGTTCGCAGGTCTTGCTGTGAGAGTCAAAACAAGGGGATATGGCTGATAGGCAGTATGAGGGCAAAAGGGTGGATGCTGTTTTCAGTGGCTGTGGGCTGGGGTATAGATGCCCAGGGAGCAAAGGATGGCACGGGAGTCCTTAAGGGAATGAAGGGACTCGTCTGTCTTGTCACTAAACAGCTTACTATTATTGAAGGGAAGGCCTTCAAGTGTCATCTGGACCTCTTTAGGAAGACTGCTGGACTGGAGCCAAGAGTTGCAGCAAAGGACAACTCTGAACGCTAAGGAGACAGAGGAAGCAGGGAGGGATAGCTCAGTGGTTTGAGCATTGGCCTGCTAAACTCAGGGGTGTGAGTTCAGTACTTGAGGAAGCCACTTAGGGATCTGGGGCAAAATCAGTACTTGGTCCTACTAGTGAAGGCAGGGAGCTGGCCTCAATGACTTTCAGGGTCCCTTCCAATTCTGTGAGAGAAGTATATCTCCATATATTATTTTATACCAGCTTGCCCTCATCCAGCATGTGTTGGAAGTCCCGCTGTCAGTCAAAAGAGAGTCCTGGAATTCCACCAATTTGGAATAGGACAGGAAGTTGTATTTGGCCAGAATGGACTAGTAGCTGGCTATACAGAACAGTCATCCTGCTGATGAATAAACTTTTCAACCCAGCAAGTAGTTTCTTTCCATTGCGGTCTGGGGGAATAGATTTGAAGTGCTGTTAGCAGGCACATTCAGTGACAGTGTTGATTACCAGGGAATTTGGTGGTGGGTGGGTGGGTGAACAGAAAATCTGTGCCATTGGAGGGGATGAAATAGTGGCATTCTGCTCATTTTGGTGTAGGGGGCACATGAGGCTGGTGCATGCCACATCGTTTGGGCTGGTTGCTATATGGCAACATGGAAGGGTAGTGCTGTATGGGAGGGCCCCGGGGGTTGAAGACTGTCCAGGAATTGACTTGGGGGTCCTGAACACCTCCATAGGGAGGTTGAGGGCAGTAGCTATGTGACAGAGGAGGGACTGATACTGCGTGTGGTCATCCGATGGTGAGAGGGAAGATGGAATAAGGGCATTGTCCAGAGATAATGACACACTTGCAGGAATGGGTGGGTCCAGTGGTGTGGTCGGGACCAATGGTACCGATGGGGCCAGAGCATGCGGAGGTTCATCCTGGAGGGTAGTCCTATGGGTAGGAGATGCGTGGTGCGGGCGATAGGTACCATGACGATGCTAGGGGGTACCATGAGGGCCAATATGGCCATGAATAGGGGTTGCTGTGCATCAGCGGTGCCTGTAAGTACCGGCACATGGGGTTGGAGGTTAAGAGTGGTGCCGAGGGTCTGAACTGTAGGAGTGGGAAGGGGAGAGACCTTTGTCCAGGCTGGAAGACCAGTTGGACTCCAACAGTTCTAGGAAGGGAGGAACCGATGGTGCTGGTGGGAATGGTGGTATCAGGTGTGGTGCAGGAGGATGGTTGACCAGGAGAAGGGGCTCAGTCATCATCAGAGCCACCTGAGAGTGACAGAGAACAAGCAGCTCATTGGCCGGAGAAGGGAGCCTGGAGCCCAGTTGTGGTGTGGAACGTGGTGGAGTACTGGCAAAGGGTAACACGTGTGGCGATGCTGCACTGGAGGGACTCGGTGAGGTGCTCACCATTCGTGACAGGTGTCATTCCGGTAGTTCCATCAGAGTTGTGCACGTGGGTACACTGCCTCTTCCATTAAGAAACTGAGGAGTCAAAATACACAAGCTGTTTGGGTCCGCGGTGGAAAGAAGCAGCAAATGGAGCAGTGGGAAACTATGTGGGTTCACCCAGACACTACAGGTAATGGGTGTGCTTGTTGCTCACTGAGAAGGAGCAAGGGCACTAGGCACAGTTTTTAAAACTGGCTTGACAGGGCATAGTCCCCAGGCCGAGAAGGGTACAGAAATTCCCAAAGGGGAAAGTCTGATGAACCACCTAACTAACTAGAAAAACGGAGAACTATATACAATGAAGAAAGAGTTGAACACAGTATTCTTAGGTGACTAAGAGCATGGAGGAACAAGGGGGTTCCAACTCTCACCATGCAGCAGTAAGAGGGAACTGGAGCCATGTCGAACTATGCAGCCTCTTAATGTCTCGGACATGCCATGTGACTGATGCATGACGCACACGTGGGTCAACAGACACTATCAACAGTTCTGGCTTCGGTGCATATGTGCACTCCATCTTTGGAATTCACGTAGGGAGCAACACGTGAAGAAAAAGCATATTTGACTTGTATTTGTTTGTAACCCTTTCCACCTTTATTACTTTATCCCTTCTATTTGGAAACTCCTTTTGTTAATAAATTGTTTTATTTTTAATCTAAGGCAAGCCAGTACTGTATTTGAACTGAAGTGATTGTTAACTCCAGTTAAAGTGATAAGATGTATATTTTGTCTCTTCAGAGGAGCAAATGATCCTTATTATTCCTCTGAATGGTCCAGGAAAGGCTGGACATTGTAGGACACATGGTTTTGGAAAAATCTGGGACTGGGGGTGGTGGTGGTAACCAAAGCCAGTGGATACCAGAGTGCAGCTGGGGTGTAAAAAGCAGGCTGTTGGAATCAGAGTTGCTGAACCAGAGCTGCTTAACACAGAGACACTCAGTACTTACTTGTCTGCTGACTATTGGTATCCAGGCTGTGAGCCATAAGAGCAGACCATTTAAGGCACCCTCGGGTTACAGGGCAGGTGGTGATAAAACTCTTCACTGATATGGGTTGCACCGGAAAGTGAGAGTGGGTCTCGTTGTGCTTCCTGGTTCTGGAGCTGAAGGACCTGCAGACTGTACATTTGTTGGGAAAGGGTATTTTCTCTCAGACAATAAAGGCCCTTTAAGTGTCTGTCATTTATGGGCATTGTTCTCACAGACGAGGGCAATACTTACAGCCAGAGGACCTAGAGGAGGCCATCCAAAGACCAAGATCTAATGTGGCTATTTTGAATTAAAGTATGCAATAAAAAGACTGCAACATGTAACCATCCAACTAACTTACTACTAATACTAGACATTTTAAAAAAAAACCTATCACTAATGCTAAAATGGATAAGAACAAGAGAACTGCTGGCGTCTCATGGACAGCGAGCCACTCCATCTCAAAGCCAGTAGGCAGTAAGAGGAACTGAGTGGCAGTTGGACTCCACTCTTATGTGTGCTAAAGGTGAAGAACAATGACTAACAGGGCATATGGGCACTATATGGATACTGCTAACCAAAAGACTCTGAATTCGCGTGAATAAGGTGCATGTGTACCAATAGTGGACTGTGCTTATGACCAACACATCTTGAAGGAGAATGTACTAATACTGAACAACTGAATGGAGTGTGATCAAAGAAAGCAAGCTGCAGGGTCATTTGGGACTCTCAATACACCCTCCCCATCCCCCAACATGAGCAGCTCATAGCATTTCCAGATATCTGCAACTTTTTTGAGGAGGGTTAGAGCAGTAAGAGGGAATGTAGGCGGTGTTGGCGCAGTGATGGAGGTGTGGGAGTTAGGAGGGTACAGGGAGGGGAAGAATTTTACAAGAAATAGTGATAGAAGGATTTGGATCTGTGACAAGAGGAGAGGGGGTAAATAGAGATAGGTAGTACGCAGTGATACACCATGACCATTTTAGTAAGGTATACAACTCACTTACATGCCTCAGGCAGTCCAAAATGGTGGCTCCATGTGGTGTCAACTCACATGTACGGTGTGTGTGAGGTCACACTGTGCAGAGGATGCCATTTTGTTCTGCAAAACGGTGTTTTCCATGGGGGCCAGACAGAATCATCCCACAGGCCAGATCTCACCCATGGGCTGCTAGTTGGACAACACATAGCTGGTTGGGCATGCAGTGCATGCCTTACACTCACAGACTGCATGCCAGTGGTAGTAGAAGAAGGAGAGTTAAGGGGCTTGGGCCGGGGGATGGGGTGGGATGCTGGGAGGGAAGGACATAAGTGGCAGGAAGAGTGGGAGTAGTTAGAGGTAGGGTGGGGGCCTGTCAGTCCCAAATTCTCCCCTACCACTTGAAGCCACCCCCCGACTCCTTGTCCTACAGAGGTACATGCACCCCTAACAGCCCCACCACCTTCTCATGGCCCATTCATGGGGCAGGGAGTGGCAAGGCGGAGGCTACAACTGGTAAGCATATGGAAAGGAGGGGACTCAAAATAGCATGTATGTATGTGGTGGGGAGAGAGAGGTGTCAGTGCACTGGTAGTGTACATGAAGGGGGTTGAAAGCAACAGGCATGACGAAGGGACTGTTGTAGGAAATGTAGCAGTCAGAGCAGTGGTAAGTAAGTCAGCAGCTGGGGACAATGCAGGGGTCAGAGAAGTGAGGGGCAGTGTTGGAACTGCTGCCCGTTGACCCGAACTGATCTTGGAGGGTATATGGTTTTTGATTAAATATAATCTATTTGTTAAGCATGAATATAGAAATAATAATGGAAGGTTCTGAAGTTATTATAGCATGTAGAAGAACTAAAATATATGTATTAAAAATAGGCTTGACTATAAGCTTTAAGTATTAAGTGTTAAGAGCTTAGATTGAGGCATACTAGAAGTTGGCAGTTGGCATAAGTTAACATAAGTATTGTGTGCCTGGCCTAAGGTTACACAATTTAATGATATGTATTCCGCAATAATTTAGCAATGCGCTGTGTGATATACAAGTAAACCACAAATTATGTCTTATGTAAGTTAAGTTGTCGTGGGATAAAAGGGAAGGTCCTTTCATGGACTGAGAACTGGTTAAAAGACAGGGAACAAAGGGTAGGAATTAATGGTAAATTCTCAGAATGGAGAGGGGTAACTAGTGGTGTTCCCCAAGGGTCAGTCCTAGGACCAGTTCTATTCAACTTATTCATAAATGATCTGGAGAAAGGGGTAAAAAGTGAGGTGGCAAAGTTTGCAGACAATATTAAACTGCTCAAGATATTTAGGACCAAAGCAGATTGTGAAGAACTTAAAAAAGATCTCACAAAACTAAGTGATTGGGCAACAAAATGGCAAATCAAATTTAATGTGGATAAATGTAAAGTACTGCACATTGGAAAAAATAACCCCAACTATACATACAATATGATAGGAGCTAATTAAGCTACAACAAATCAGGAAAAAGATTTTGGAGTCATCGTGGATAGTTCTCTGAAGATGTCCATGCAGTGTGCAGCAGCAGTCAAAAAAGCAAACAGGATGTTAGGAATCATTAAAAATGGGATAGAGAACAAGACGGAGAATATATTATTGCCCTTATATAAATCAATGGTACGCCCACATCTTGAATACTGCGTACAGATGTGGTCTCCTCATCTCAAAAAAGATATACTGACACTAGAAAAGGTTCAGAGAAGGGCAACTAAAATGATTAGGGGTTTGGAACGGGTGCCATATGAGGAGAGATTAAAGAGGCTAGGACTTTCCAGCTTGGAAAAGAGGAGCCTAAGGGGGGATATGATAGAGGTATATAAAATTATGAGTGATGTGGAGAAAATAGATAAGGAAAAGTTATTTATTTATCCCCATAATACAAGAACTAGGGGTCACCAAATGAAATTAATAGGCAGCAGGTTTAAAACAAATAAAAGGAAATTCTTCTTCACACAATGCACAGTCAACTTGTGGGACTCCTTACCTGAGGAGGTTGTGAAGGCTAGGACTATAAAAGCATTTAAAAGAGAACTGGATAAATTAATGGAGGTTAAGTCCATTAATGGCTACTAGCCAGGATGGGTAAGGAATGGTGTCCCTAGCCTCTGTTTGTCAGAGGGTGGAGATGGATGGCAGGGGAGAGATCACTTGATCATTACCTGTTAGGTTCACTCCCTCTGGGGCACCTGGCAGTGGCCACTGTCGGTAGACAGAATACTGGGCTAGATGGACCTTTGGTTTGACCCAGTACGGCCTTTCTTATGTTCTTAAATGAATATATGCCAGCATTTTAGGATACTTTTGCAATAAGGTAACCATGGAGCTAGTTATTGGGACATCAACTGATGTAAGTGATGTGTTAATAGTCAGAAATTTAACTATGGTTAGCCGGAATACCACATATTGTTAGCTGGTACAAACCTAGGTAGGGGCCCAAACCTTATACAATATGATTCTGGACATATGGGTTGAAAGGAAAAGGTATACAAAAGATGTAGTTATCCAACCTGTTGTTGGGACACCAGGGAACAAGCAGGAAGGAAGCCTAGCCCAGAACTCTTTTCTGGGGGTGATCTCCACTTACTTTTCTTTCCATCTTTATTTTTAAATGGTCTCCCTAAACTTGTAAGCATGCACAATGTCAGATTGTAAACATGAACAAAGCAGGAAATCACTTTACTCTACCTATCTTATTCTTATACTATGTATATTGATTTTTTCCATGATTTCAATTATATTTGCCTGCAGAAACTAAAGCTAATAAGGTATCTCTGTGTGTTTCACCAATTTCATCTTCTTAATTAATTCTAAAGTAGCTGCCTGAAAAAGAACTTATTTGTGACATGCGCATGTTATACCCTAATAAATAATTTCATAATTGCAATAATTGTTTAGGCTACAGCACAGTGCAGGGAAGAGTGGGCTGAAAAGGCAGGGAGTGTAGCTCTGCAGTGAGAAGTATTGGGGTGGTTTCTGCATGAACCAAAACCTCCACATCCATCAATCACCCAATCACAGGTACATAGCCTCGCTCATTGTAGCATCTGAGTGCTTTACAGTCTTCAGAGTCGTTATCCTCATAACACAGCTTGGAGGTAGAGCAGTGCTGCTATCCCTGTTTTACAGACTGGGAACTCAGACTCAGAGGCTAGTCTATTCTTGAAAGTTTCAGTAAAACTCTCCTACGTAGATGCAAAAAAGTGATTTTGCTAGTATTCCTTATATTGAGTCAGTGGACAAAATAAGCTAAGCCAGCAAAAGCACTTTTATGCTAGTACAACTGCATCTACACTAGAACTTCTGATAGGACAAAAATGTCACTGAAAATCACACCCGTAACCAACATTGCTATGCCGACAAAAGCTTGCAGTGTAGACCTGGCCCAAATCATATAGTTTAAAACCCCTTTTTTGTTCCTTTGTTACCACCTACACCTCTACCACGATATAACACTGTCCTTGGGAGCCAAAAAATCTTACTGTGTTATAGGTGAAACTGCGTTATATTGAACTTGCTTTGATCCGCCGGAGGGCGCTGCCCCACCCCCCCGGAGTGCTGCTTTACCGCGTTATATCCGAATTCGTATTATATTGGGTCGCGTTATATCGGGGTAGAGGAGTATTTAATTGAAATGACTAATAAATATTTTGGGAAAGGACTTTGTTGTTTAACATTCAACACCCCAACTGTTACAATCATTCAGTGAAAGTGGAAGGTATACACAGTTTTTGTACCAATTTAAATATTTTGGTTAGGGGTGTGATTTTACACTGAAATAGCTAAACTGGTACATAGAATCATAGAATATCAGGGTTGGAAGAGACCTCGAGAGGTTATCTAGTCCAACCCCCTGCTCAAAGCAGGACCAATCCCCAACTAAATCATCCCAGCCAGGGCTCTGTCAAGCCTGACCTTAAAAACCTCTAAGGGCAGGTCTTCACTACCTGCCGGATCGGCACGTACGGATCAATCTGTAGGGGATTGATTTTTCATGTCTCGTCTAGACGTGGATAAATTTATCCGCGAATGCACTCCCCATCGACTCCGGAGCTCCAGCTTGCGAGAGGCGGAAGCGGAGTTGACGGGGGAGTGGCAGCGGTCGACTTGCCGCCATCCTCACGGCCAGGTAAATCGACCTAAGATATGCTGACTCCAGCTACGCTATTCGCATAGCTGAACTTGCGTATCTTAGGTCGACTTCCCCCCCCCTACCCCCCCAAATGTAGACCAGGGCTGAGCAAGGAGATTCCACTACCTCCCTAGGTAACCCATTCCAGTGCTTCACCACCCTCCTAGTGAAAAAGTTTTTCCTAATATCCAACCGAAACCTCCCCCACTGCAACTTGAGACCATTACTCCCTGTTCTGTCATCTGCTACCCCTGAGAACAGTTTAGAGCCATCCTCTTTGGAACCCCCTTGTCAGGTAGTTGAAAGCAACTATCAAATCCTCCCTCATTCTTCTCTTCTGCAAACTAAACAATCCTAGTTCCCTCAGGCTCTTCTCATAAGTCATGTGCTCCAGCCTCCTAATCATTTTTGTTGCCCTCCACTGGACTCTTTCCAATTTTTCCACATCCTTCTTGCAGTGTGGGGCCCAAAACTGGACACAGTCTCCAGATGAGGCCTCACCAATGTCAAATAGAGGGGAATGATCACATCCCTCGATCTGCTGGCAATGCCGCTACTTATACAGCCCAAAATGCCATTAGCCTTCTTGGCAACAAGGGTACACTGTCGACTCATATCCAGCTTCTCATCCACTGTAACCCCTAGGTCCTTTTCTGCAGAACTGCTGCCTAGCCATTTGGTCCCTAGTCTGTAGTAGTGCATGGGATTCTTCCATCCTAAGAGCAGGACTCTCAGATTTCTTTTGGCTCAATCCTCTTATTTGTCTAGGTCCCTCTGTATCCTATGCCCACCCTCCAGTGTATCTACCACTCCTCCCAGTTTGGTGTCATCTGCAAACTGGCTGAAGGTGCACTCCACGCCATCCTGCAGATCACTAATGAAGATATTGAACAAAACTCTTGCGGCACTCCACTTGATACCGGCTGTGAACTAGACACGGAGCCATTGATCACTACCTGTTGAGCCCGACGATCTAGCCAGCCTTCTACCCACCTTATAGTTCTTTCATCCAGCCCATATTTCTTTAACTTGCTGGCAAGAACACTGTGGGAGACCGTATAAAAGCTTTGCTAAAGTCAAGGAATAACAAGTCCACTGCTTTCCCCTCATCCACAGACCCAGTTATCTCCTCATAGAAGGCAATTAGGTTAGTCAGGCATGACCTGCCCTTGGTGAATCCATGCTGACAGTTCCTGATCACTTTTCTCTCCTCTAAGTGCTTCAGAATTGATTCCGTGAGGACCTGCTCCATGATTTTTCCAGGGACTGAGCTGAGGTTCACTGGCCTGTAGTTCCCCGGATCCTCCTCCTTCCCTTTTTTAAAGATTGGCACTACATTAGCCTTTTTCCAGTCAGCCGGGACCTTCCCTGACCACCATGCGTTTTCAAAGATAATGGACAATGGCTCTGCAATCACATCCGCCAACTCCTTTAGCACCCTTGGATGCAGTGCATCCAGCCCCATGGACTTGTGTTCATCCAGCTTTTCTAAATAGTCCTGAACCACTTCTTTCTCCACAGAGAGCTGGTCACCTCCTCCCCATGCTGTGCTGCCCAGTGCAGCAGTCTGGAAGCTGATCTTGTTCATGAAGACAGAGGCAAAAAAGGCATTGAGTACATTAGCTTTTTCCACATCCTCGGTCACTAGGTTGCCTCCCTCATTCAGTAAGGGGCCCACACTTTCCTTGACTTTCTTCTTGTTGCTAACATACCTGAAGAAACCCTAGTGTGGCACAGTTTTCCTGGCACAAAGGTGCTTATTACACTGGAATAGTTTATGAGAATTAGCACCTTTAGACTGATATAGCTGCATTCACCCTTTGCAGTTGTACAGCTGTAATTACACCAGTATAGTTAAAGTGGTACACTTCTTTATGTGTAGATAAACTCTTAAACACCTCCTTTCCCCAGAAAGTCCTCCAGCAAAATCAAGAGAACTCTGACTTGAAATTCCTGATGTTAAAGTTAAAAAACAAGCTAAGCCCTTATCTCTGTTCCGTATCTGGAAAGAAGCAGAATGATGTTCTCATATCACATGAGGATGATGAACTACTTTTCAGAGCATTAGTAACTAGGGAGGATGTTAAACAATATCTACTAGGAATAAACATTTTAAAATCAACTGGTATAGATCACTTGCACCCCAAAATCCTAAAAGAGTTGTCTGAGGATACCTCTGTCCCATTAATGTTAATTTCCAATAAATCTTGAAATATTGGGGAAATTCCAGAAGATTGCTGATATATCATGCTAATATTCAAAAATGCAAGTAGGATGACCCACGTAATTATAAGAGAGTTAGCCTGACATCAATCTCAGGCAAAATAATGGGAAAACTGATACAGGATTCAATCTATAAAAAATGGGAATATAATTAATGCCAATCAGCATGGTTTGGTAGAAAATAAGTCTTGCCAAACAACTCTGACTTCATTTTTGATGAAATTGCAAGTTGGTTGATAATGGTAACTGGATAGATGTAATATACTTAGACCTTTGTAAGGTGTTTCCGTTAGTATCGCACGATAGTCTGAGTAAAAAAATCTGCAGTATACAATATCAAAAAAATCCACACTAAACAAATTAAGAACTTGCTAATAGACAGATCTCAAAAAGTAGGTGTCAATAAGCAATCTTCATTGAATGAGAGTGTTTCTAGTGGGGTTCCACAACAACTGGTACTTGGCCCAATGCTATTCAACATTTTTATCAAGGATTTGGAAGTAAATATATTTATATTATTATTATTAATATTATTTTTTTATAAAATCATTGCTGATTAAAGTTGTAGATGACACAAAGACTGGCTGTCTAATAAATATTATAAGGACATACAGAGTGATCTGAATCATTTGGTAAGCTGGGCCCATTCATACAAAATGTATTCTACAGCAGTCATACGTAAGGTATAGAGGAACTCCTCACTTAACATTGTAGTTATGTTCCCGAAAAATGTGACTTTAAGCAAAATGCTGTTAAGAGAATCCAATTTCACCATAAGAATTAATAAATGAGGGGGTTAGGTTCCAGGGAAATATTTCATCAGACAAAAGACTATATTATATATGTATATGTATACACACACACACAGTATAAGTTTTAAACAAACAATTTAATACTGGTACACAGTGACGATGATTGTGAGGCTTGGTTGAGGTGGAGGAGTCAGAGGGTGGGGTATTTCCCAGGGAATGCCTTACTGCTAAATGAACTAGCAATTGACTGAGCCCTCAAGGGTTAACTCTCAAAACACTCTACATGGCAGTGGGAAAGGAGGGAGGGCAGACAGAGACACACACTCTGTGTATGAGAGAAAAAATGAGCATTTCCCCTTTAAGTAGCTGACCCCAGGCTTAAGTACACTGCCTTGTTAATTAAATCAGTTTGCTGAGACCTGAGACTGCAACTACTGCCTAGAAGCTCCCTCCCTCTATCATGTGTCCCCCCTGCTCTATGGAAGATGGGGTAAGTGGGGTGCAGGAGTGGGGGGAGGGGAAGACACCCTGACATTAGCCCCCTTCTTCCCCTGTACAGCAAGCAGGAGTCTCTGGGAGCAGCTCGAAGGCAGAGGCCAGGAGCAGCACATGGCAGTGGGGGGAGGGACAGCTGCTGCACAGGGAACTTAGGGGAGTGGGGAGCTGATAGGGGGCTGCTGGTCCCCCCTGGTTCTAACCACCTACCAGCTAGCTGCAACGGGCTGCTCTTCCTGCAAGCAATGGACAAAAAAGGCGGCTGCCAAATGATGTTGGAAGGGAGCATTTAACAACTTTAAATGAGCATATTCCCTAATTGATCAGCAACTTAACATCAAAACAGTGTTAACTGGGATGATTTTAAGTGAGGCGTTTCTGTACATCTAGGAACAAAGAACACCGGCCATTCCTACAGAATGAGGGACTGTATTTTGGATAACAATGACTGAAAAAGATCTAGGGATTTGTCCATTTCCTCAACATGAGTTCCTAATACAATACTGTGGAAAAAAGGACCAATGCAATCCTTGTATGTATAAACAATGAGTAGTGAACTGAAGTAGGGAGGTGTAGTGGGGCAGATACCCCACTCTTGAGAGAAAAGGCTAGGCTGATTGGGGAAGCAGCCACAGCTGGGTCCATGCCCTAATCAGGCCACAGCTGGCCCTATAAAAGGGCTATGAGCCAGGAGCTAAGTCAATCTCTCTCTAGCTGTAGAGAGAGAAGGACCTGGGTGTCTGGGAGAGAAGGGGGCATGAGTAGAACAGTGCTGGGGAAAGGCAAGAGGAGCTGTGGAGCTCCAGCCTCGCAACTCCCCAGGCTGCAGGCCCTGTGCAAGGCCTACAGAGGTACTGGGGCTGCAGAGATGTAGCCTGGGGTTAGGCAAAGGCAGCAGGTCCAACCCCCCTGGCCAGTGATGAATGGTTTACAGACTGCAGTCTGCCCCAGTGAGCGGGAGGGGCTAGATGATGACTGGCAGTAGCCACTGAGGCAAGGTGGGGATAGAGGGTTGGGGGTTCCCCTGGGAGGGCAGACCCAGAGAGTAGGGATACTGCAGGGGCAGAACCCTGAGGTAAAGGGCACTGGGGTATGGGTGGGGCCCAAGGCAGGTGAGCCACGAGCCAGCACAGGTGCTCTGGGCTGAAGTTGAGCTAATTCCCAGGATCACTAGCAGGAGGCGCCGCGCTGGTGAGTCTCACTGCTACAGGAGGTGATTACTGTATCCAGTTCTGGTATCCAAACTTTTTAAAAGATGTAAAATTGGAGAGGGTACAGAAAAGAGCCACAAAAATTATTTGAGGACTGGAAAAAATATGCTTTACATGAGCGATTTAAAGAGCTTGATCTGTTTATCTTATTTAAAAGATCAAAAGTTGACTTGATTATGGTATATGAGTACCTTCATGGCAAGGCAATACCAGGTAGTAGAGAGCTTTTTAATCTAGTACAGAAAGCAGAACAAGAATGAATGGCTGGAAGTTAAAGCCAGATAAAATCAAATCAGAAATAAGGCACACATTTTTCACAGGGAGAGTTATTAACTATTGTAACAAACCAGCAAGAGAAGTGGTGGATTCTCTATCTCTTGATGTCTTTAAATCAAGACTGGATGCCTTTCTAGAAGGTATTTTTCAGTCAAATACACATTACTGGTCTCAATATAAAGGTAACTGGCTGAAATTCTATGGCCTGTGTTAAATAGGAAGTCAAACTAGATAATCTAACAGTCCCTTCTGGCCTTAAAAATCTATGAATATCCACTCTCATAGAGTATGCCCTGTGACAATGTACCCAGCTCAGACTGCATTCTCATAGAGTGTAGCATGTGACTTCATGCCCCTCATACTGCATATTCACATATACCATGCTCCATGATACTTTAAATCCTTCACTCTTGTGCCAGTACCTATCTCCTAGAACTGGAAGGGACTTTGAAAGGTCATCAAGTCCAGCCCCCTGCCTTCACTAGCAGGACCAACTACTGATTTTTTGCCCCAGATCCCTGAAAGGCCTCCTCAAGGATTGAGATTGCAACGCTGGGTTTAGCAGGCCAATGCTCAAACCACTGAGCTATCCCTCCCCACCTTATTGTTGTCCCCCTACCTTGTTGTCCAGTGCTGTTATCTCCTGCTGGTTGGCTGTTGAGAGGAGAAAGCTACTCATTTGTCCTTTTAAGGGATCTTCAACTTCCACGTCAATGTCATAACACGCTGTCTTTTTCTGGTCATTGGGGTCAACACTATGGAGAAGATAACAGAACCTTGAATTCCACTCTCAGTGTTAGGCCCACTTGAGTCCATGTTTTTAGCAGGAGTGGAAGGAAGGAATCTGCTGAGACTTCTTCCAGACCTAACTAGAAAGGAATGGACATAACAGAGCTTCTTCTGTGGCACTCACAGATGTTACAGTCCCAGAATCTCCCAGTAGGAGGCACTGTAGGGAGCAGGGCAGGATGGGAGCTCCCAGCTACTCCAGTCTCTTCCCAGGAGTGCTGGCTTTGGGGAAAGCTCGGTACGCCAGCAGGGTATGTTGCAGGGTATAGTGAAAGGTACCTTTTTAGAAAGAACAGATGGTCCAGTGTTTAGGGTGCTAGCCAAGGACTAGTGAGACACAGATTCAACTCACTACTCACATCTTCTTTGATTTTGTGGAAACACTTAGTCTTTCTGTACTTCAACTTCCCATCTGTAACATGGGGATAACAACATTTCCTAAGGGAAGGGAGGGGGTTGTGAGGATAAATACATGTAAGTTCATGAGGCACCTAGATACTAGAATATTGGGGTCTGTGGAAGTATCCCAGATACAAATAATCTATCAGAGTTTGACAGAAAATGGAGGACTGGTTAGCAACATCATCTGTGGGGCAAAGAGGGAAATGGTTCATACTTCCTTTGTGGTGGGAAACTCGGGCAGTGCTGGGCTGGCTGGCACACTTACCTGATGATGTGGTTTATAACTATGGGGTCTGGAGGCAGCAGCAGATTAGTGAGTCTCTGAGGAATTTCGGAAAATTTTAGCCGTGGACAATCGAAGATCTAAATAAGGTGAAAGGTTTGTTAATATCCCTGGGAAAAAACTACCTTGCAGTTGAACAGGAAGGTGAGAAATCAAGGGCTCAAGAGTCAGGAAATTCTGAAAGCTTATCTCTAGCTCTGCTCCCCTAGGCACTCTTTATAGTAATACTGCTTTCCTCATAAATTCCGAAGTCACTTACCAGTCTGGCTGATGGGGTGGGTAGCATCCCTGCTTTAGTCTAGCAGCTGGAGGAAACAGCTCATTATAATGTTAGGTCAAGGTGTGACTAGATCACAGTCTACAATCATCTACAAATGGAACAAATATTTGATAATGGGCTGATTAATCAAGCAAAGATATAACAAGATCCAATAGCTGGAACTTGAAACTAGACAAATTCAGACTGGAAATAAGATGTACATTTTTAACTGTGAGAGTAATTAATCACTGGAACAATCTACCCAAGGTTGTGGTAGATTCTCCATCACTGGCAATTTTTAAATCAAAGATTATATGTTTTTCTAAAAGACCTCCTATCGTTCAAATAGGAATTATTTAGGGTAAGTTCTATGGCCTGTGTTATGCAATGGGGTTCAAAAAAGAATTAGATTAGTTCATGGAGGATAGGTCCATTAATGAAGATGATCAGGATGCAATTCCATGCTATGGTGCCCTAAACCTCAGACTGGACAACAAGGGATGGATCACTTGATAATTGCCCTTTTCTTTTCATAATAATAGGAGATATACCTATCTCCTAGAACTGGAAGAGACCTTGAAAGGTCATTGAGTCCAGCCCCCTGCCTTCACTAGCAGGACCAATTTTTGCCCTGATCCCTAAGTGGCCCCCTCAAGGATTGAACTCACAACCCCAAGTTTAGCAGGCTAATGCTTGAACCACTGAACTATCCCTCCTCTCTCTTTCAAACACCTGACATTGGCCACTGTCAGAAGATGGAAAAGTGGCCTAGACAGACCATTGGTCTGACCCAGTATGGGCATTCTTATGTTTTTATTCTTATGTAGCTGGTCAGACTAAATGATCAGAGTGGTCCCTTCTGGCCTTCGAATCTATGTCAATATAGTCCAGGGGTTCTCAAACTTGGTTCATAGCTTGTTCAGGGTAAGCCTCTGGCGGGCTGCAAGGTACTTTGTTTACCTGAGCTTCCACAGGTATGGCTGTTGGCAGCTCCCAGTGGCCATGGTTCGCCATTCCCGGCCAATGGGAGCTGCGGGAAGCGGTGTCCCAGCCTGCACCGCTTCCCGCAGCTCCCATACCTCTAACTGTTTCTCAGCACCTTTTCCAATTATAATATATCATTCTGGAGTTGGAGTATCCAGAACTGCACACAATATTCAACTTGTGGGTGTACCATGAATTTATATAGTGGCATTATGATATTTTCTGTTTTATTATCTGTTTCCTAATGATTTCGAACATTTGGTTAGCTTTTTTGACTGCTGCTTCACATTGTTTTCAGAGAACTATCCATGATGCTGTCAAGATTTCTTTCTTGAGTGGTAACAGCTAATTTAGACCCCATCATTTTGTATGTATAGCTGGGATTATTTTTTCCAATATGTATTACTTTGCATTTATCTACATTGAATTTAATCTTCCATAGTTCACAGCTCCTTGAATTCTGCCTTCCTCCACCTCACAAAGTGGAACCACAAGGGCCCCTATATTCAGCTTCTGCCCAACATGCCCAAGGAGGGGTGTGTGTTAACATTTCCATCCATTATTATATATTATAATAACCAGAAACAAGAAGAGGTTTAAGAACTTCAAAAAAACAGAGGCCACTTAAGAACAGAAAAAAGTAGAAGATCTTTAAAAAGTAATAAATATGGTTTGGAATATTCCACTTATTCATGTTGCCACCTTGCAAACCACCTTATTCCATCATATCCTCTCTTCTATCGTTTGTCACATTGCTTGTTCAATCTTATTTTTAACTACCTTTTGTGCCCTTTGGAGCAGGGACCATTTCTCCCCATATACTGAACTCTTCTAGAAGTTGTAATAATCAGTGGCTATTCAGCAAACTGAACTTATACATTAAGGGTTTTGAAGAAAGTATCTTCCCCTGGATTGTTAATCTAGTCCATAGCCTTGGGATCC
This sequence comes from Gopherus flavomarginatus, assembly GCF_025201925.1. Lineage (NCBI taxonomy): Eukaryota > Metazoa > Chordata > Testudines > Testudinidae > Gopherus > Gopherus flavomarginatus. Next base: position 55,959 of record NC_066618.1, read on the forward strand.
TCTCAGACTCTGCATGGCACCTAGATACCCAAATAGCCACAGTGGCAAAAAACATCAGCTTCCATCTACAGCTGGCCAGATGATTTGCCCTATCCCATCAGATTGTGATCCACTCTTTTGTAACTTCTAGGCTTAACTACTGTAATTCTCTATGTCTAGGAATGAAGCCCTATGGTTTTAGGAAGCTTCAACTAATCAGAATGCAGCAGCCCAGCTGCTCAGTGACATTCTCAGCAGCACGGAGCACCCCCAACAGCACTTTCCTCTGTACTGACTCCTCACTGATCCAATTCCAGCTGTCTACCTTGATATTCAAAGATGTACATGAGACTGGCCCTGGCTCCCTGAGACACCGCTCTTTCGCCATGACCCCAAATTCACACCACTGCTACCTTTTGACAAGACTATGGAACCGCAGATTATTAGGGGAAGACTCATGACTATAAGAGACAGAACCACCCCAGGAACCCGACCAAAAATATGGAACTCACTGCCATATGAAATAAGAATGGTCGCCAATCCCACTTCTTCATTCATGCTGCTTTCCTGCAGTAACACCTTCCTCAAACTAACACTTCTATGTTACCATAGTTCAAAACAAACCCTAATCCCCTTGTTGCTAGCAAGAAAAGGAGGGAGGGAGACTGAGAGAGATCAATGTTGTTATTCGTACTCTCATTCACATACTATGATGATGGGTGCCAATACAAGAACCTGGATAGATTAAGGGCACTGATGGGTTAAGTTTTTTCCTTCACAATGTCTGCTCACTGAACATGCTACTGCTGCTCTCTTAAACAATGCCTCAGAAAGTCAGATGAAAAACATGACTTTGCATGCAACCAGCTCCCAAATGTGCAGGCTCATGGGCCTGCATCTCATTTACACCAAGGCCACTAAACACGGCTCTGGCAATATAAAGGGGTCTTCAAGGGGGCACAAATGTAAATTTACAAGTCAATGTAATTACTTACGTTAAGGTCCCTTTACACTTTAAGAGCAGTGTAAAGAGGCCATAGTGTAAATGAAAATTATATCCTCAGATCTTTAAAAATATAGAACGTTAAGAAATGTATCTTTAGCCTTAGATCAAAATAAGAGGTAAAATTTTCAAAAGTGACCTAGGTACTTAGGAGGAAGTCCCACTGAGTTTCAGTGGGATTCAAGCTTCAAGTACTCAAGCCACTTTTAAAAATGGGACTTAAGTGCTATTGGAAATTTTACCCAATATCTCTTAAAAAGGGTAAGTTCAAAGTGTCTAAACATTTACTGTATATACTCAGTCATAAGCTGGTTAGTTTATAAGCCGACCCCCCCCAAGATGGATAAGTAAAAATGGAAAATTTTTATAACCCATTCATAAGCCAACTCTATAATTCAGGGGTCAGCAAACTTCGGTTCCCAGGACATCAAGTGTCCACAGGCACGGAAGTAAACCTCAGTAAACAAAGTGTCCCGGTGCGCCAGCTGCTTATCCTGACTGGCTGGCACAGCAAATGGTGGGGAAATTTTTTGAGGGGGAGAAGCTAGGAGACGGGAGTAACCCCTGTGACCACCCCCTCATGACCCCACCCCTAGCCTGGGACACCCCCACTCTTCCCATCCCATCCCTTCCCATCTTATCTGGGGAGGGCCAGGGGAGGATGTCTCTGATCTAGCTGGAGCTGCTCCGGCAGGCTGGGCAGTGCGGCCGCAGCATGTTTCAGCAGGCTGGGCCAGGCGGCGCAGCCACAGCCTGCTCTGGGGGGTGGCATGGCTGCAGCCTGCCAGCCCTGGAGCTGCAGTTGCTTTGGAGGCTGGAGAGAGAGCAGAGTGGCCAGAAGCAGAGAGACACTGGCCCTGCCTCTTCCCTTCTGGCTGTGCTGCCTCTCCTTGCTCCCTCTGTTGGGGGGAGGCGCTGTGTCTCACCTCTCCCTCTCTATACCCATTCATAAACCGACCCCCTTCTCTGGTGTTTCCCTTTTTTACTAAAAAAATTCAGCTTATGAACGAGTATATATGGTAAGTTTTGGGGTTACAGAAATATTACATTTCTGACTGGGATATAGTGGGACGAAGATAAATATGCCTTTCATGTTCAAATAATTTTAATAATAGCTGAAACAATTTTGTTCAAACTTTCAAAAAACAAAAAGTCCTCTTTGGGCTGAGTCACTTCAACTGGAAAAAGAATGATGAGCAACTCGAAATGGAGAGTTAGAAAGGAAGCTAAGAATAAACTTTTAATTACCAAATATTCATAATTTATTTCTCCCATAACTGAAAGATGAAATGATCCTCCCCTGAGGTGCTTACAAACTAAGTTAGACAAACAAAGAAGGCAGGGAAATTGGAGTTAACACCCATAAAACAACATTACTCAATGAGGGTACTGCATGGTGTCATGGAGAGAAGAGGGTGAGGATTCTTTTTAATGGATGGCTTGGTTGGTTAATTTCAGGTGGGTGTCATAGCAGAAATGGGTCTTGAGGAGATAACTGTTCAAGTCATTACATAGAGATCACAAGTGAAATCTTACAAGTTACTGCAAATCTAGAAAAAAAATTGCCTTTCAAGAGACATATGGCATGTCCTTCCACTCCTGACAGACTGGAGGAGTCTGCGTATAACCAATCTGAAGAAGAGCTGTGTAGAAAGAACACTTGTCTCTTTCACCAGCAGAAGTTGGACCAATAAAAAATACTACCTCACTCACTTTGTCCCTATAATCAACCATTCAGAATTAGCAGGTTATATGATAAGACTGATATAAAATGGTAACTTTGATTCATAAGTCAGAGCTGTGCAAAGCAATTAATACAGAATACAGAAAAACTAGACAAATTCCTTCCAGCACTGTGAAGTAGAAGGAAGAACTTTGTGGGTATGTGACTCTGAGGGCTTTGTCTACACTGCAAAATGAAGATATGTGAAGAGTGTTTGTCTCATTGGTGGTAATGCCTGCTGACAGCCATGTGAAACTGAAGAAATTCAGAGAATTATAAAAGGAAACTTTTATTCAGGACCTCCTGCCCATTCAAGAAACAGCTAGGTGCTAGTCCCAAACTCTGAAGATATCTTGCTACCAATAGGGAGTTAGTTACCTGCTGGAAGTATTTGTCACAGTTGATATATTCCTTATCATGGGAGTCTTGCAGTTTGTTTGTTTTGATGTACTGCCAGAGGGCCTGGATAATTGCTGATCGGGTCTGTGTATGTATTCCCAACAAACGGGCCAGTCGTGGGTCCAGTTTAAACTGTGGAGGCTGCAGCAGAGAGAGAGAGAGAAACAGACAGACAGAAAGATGCACAGGGTTGAGGTGAGTTTTGTTTTTAATTTTTTAGTGAATTTGTTCCTTATAAAAGGTGGCAGACTCAAGTAATCAAGGCAGCAAAAGTGCAAGCTGCCCAGGAAGTGTGCCTCAACCCTGCCCTGGAAGAACAATATTTAAGGGTGACAGGAAAGTTCAGTCCCTATGGAACTCTTGGCCGATGTGTTGAGCCTACCGACAAGGGGACCAATCAGTACCAATTTTGATCATGGCTTTTGTAATGTGGAGACAAGAAATTGGACTGAGAACTACCAATATTAATTCATATAAGCAGGCCACTAAACAGCCATCAGAGGGTAACAACTTTTCATCACTACTGATCCAGCCCAAATTTGAATCAGTGATCTACAGTCTAGAAAGTTCCATTAGCAGCCATCTAAGATATCCAGTCTCCTAGCTAAAATGAGCTATAAATAGACCAGGACAAACACTTGATTTTTTGGTTCAGCTAGCAATCCAAAACAAAAACCATAATATTCGCCTCATCTTCAAAAATTTTCAGAATTTGTCAGCAAATTGGAAGTGTGTGTCTGTCCATCCGTTATAAACGTTAGTCCAGTGTTAGGGCATTTGCATAGGATCTTGGAGACCCACATTTGAATCCCCACTCTGCAACAGGAACTTAAATTCAACTCTCCCTGCCTTCCAGGTGAGCATCCCAACAACCAGACTAAAGGCTATTCTGTTCTCACTCATGCCTGCTGACGCTTGTCTACTTTGTATAAATACTTAAATACTATTTAGGGCAGAGACTTGAACTCAGCTGTCCTTCCTCTCAGTGAGTGATCCAACCACCAGGATCAAAGAGAGAGAGAGAGAATGAGTCTATGATCTGGTGATTAATACACTCATCTGAGAGCTAAGAGATGTGGATTCAAATCCCTCCTCTGAATCAGGCAGAGAGAAATCTCAATATGCAAATATGCTTTGAATTGTTCCCTCTCATATCCAGCCCCTGACACAGGCTACTCACAGAATTTCCAGAGCCTCTGCACCCAAAGGTACAGCATGCCCGTTTGCCAGTTTTACCTTAAACCATAGCTCCTGTAAACCACAAAGCACTTGTGAGCACTTATAACAAAAGAAGGTTTATTTAAGAAAGAATAAAAAGATTTAACTAGAAACAAGAGTGAGTGGTGGAAAAAAACAATTACTCACCTTCTCATAACTTGTTCTTCGAGAAGTGTTGTTCATGGCCATTCCAATCAGGTGTGTATGTGCCGCAGGCATGCCAGCCAGAAGATTTTTCCCAGAGCAACAACCATAGGATTGGCTTGGGTGCCCCCTGGAGTCGCACCTTCATAGCATCCAATATAGGGTCCTGCCAACCCTACACTCCCTCAGCCCCTTCTTGCCGGCTGCTCTGACAGAGGGGTGGGAGGGTGGGTATTGGAATGTACATGAACAACACATCTGGAAGAACAACAGTTACGAGAAGGTGAGTAATCGTTTTTTCCCACAACTCACTCTCGAGTGCTTGTTCATGTCAATTCCAATCATGTGACTCGCAAGCCCAAGTTCAGGAGGTGGGGTCAGAGTCGTCCACTGATTGGACTACTGCTCATCTGAAGGCGGCATCATCTCTGGCCTGCTGCGTAATCGCACAGAGTGTGGTAAAAGTGTGGATGGGGGACCATGTCGCCACCCTGTAGATTACCTGAGTGGGAACCTGAGCCAGAAATGCTGTTGATGGTGGAGTGTGCACTGATTAGGGGTGTGGGAAATCATGCCAGGTTGTAGCACTCGCAGATGCAGGATGTAATCCATGACGAAATGCATTGTGACAACATGGGTAGGCCTTTCCATTCTGTCTGCCACCGCCACGAACAGCTGGACTGATTTTCTGCTTTGTTTTCTCAATGTAGAAAGCTAGCACGCTGTGGACATCTAGTGAGTGGAGTCTCTGCTCCCTGCTGCTAGAATGTGGCTTAGGGTAGAACACCGGGAGAAAGCTGTCCTGATTAATGTGAAACTGTGATACCACCTTTGGGAGGAAAGCAGGAGACCTGACCTGCACCTTATCCTTATAGAACATAGTATAAGGGGGCTCTGAGGTTAGGGCCTTGAGTTCAGACACTCTCCTGGCCAAGGTTATCGCCACCAGGATCGCCACCCTGTAAGAGAGGTACAGCAGGGAGCACATCGCCAAAGGCTCAAAGGAGGATCCTGTGAGTCTAGACAGGACCAGGTTGAGGTCCCAGATCAGGATACACTGACGGATGTTAGGGTATAGCCTGTCGAGCCCTTTTAAGAACAGGCTGACCGTCAGGTTAGCAAACACAGAAAGGCCCTCCTCGCCAGGGTGAAAGGCCAAAATGGCAGTTAAGTGCACCCTTCTTGATGATAACGAAAGCCCCTGCTGCTTCAGATGTAGGAGGTAGTCCAAAATAAGCTGCACTGAAGCTAGTGTCGGGCACAAATGATGCTGCGCTGACCAGACTGAAAATCTCACCCACTTGGCGAGGTATGTGTCTCTCTTAGATGGTTTTCTGCTGCCAAGGAGGACCTGTCAAACTTGGTCTGAACAGGAAAGCTCCATTGGGTTCAACCATGGAACTTCCACATTGTGAGGTGAAGCAACTCGAGGTTCGGATGTTGAAGACAACCATGATCTTGTGTTAGAAGGTCCGGGAAGAGCGGCAGGATGATCAGGGCTTCCACGGACATGTCTAGGAGAGATGTGTACAAGTGCTGATGGGGCCAAGCTGGTGGTATCAATATGATCTGAGCGCATTCCCTCTGGATCTTGAGGAGCACCTTGTGAATGAGCAGTATTGGCAGAAAGGCGTATAGGAGACAACATCCCCAAGGGAGGAGGAACGTGTCCGCACTGGAGCCCGGGCTGTGATTTTGGAAGGAGTAGAACTGCTGGCACTTCATTGTATCACGTGACGAATAGGGCTATCTGGGGAAATCCCAACCTCTGGAAGATTGAAATTGTGACGGCCAGGTGGAGGGACCGCTCATGGCCATGAAACAACCTGCTGAGGTGGTCCACCAGCGTGTTCTGTACCCTGGGGAGGTATGACACTTGCAGGTGTATTAAAAGTTCTACACAGAAGTCCCACATCATGAGGGGTTCTTGGCAGAGGGGTGAGAAGCGTGCACCCCCTGTTTGTTGATACAGAACATTGCTGTGGTTTTGTCCATCATGACTGATAAATATTGTCCCGTTAAGTGTGCTCGGAAGGTCTGGCATGTCAGATGCACCACTCTCAGCTCTCTGACATTGATGTGGAGAGCCAGATCTGCCTGAGACCAGAGACCTTGAGTCCTGTGGTCTCCTAGATGTGCTCCCCAGCCCAAGTCTGATGCGTCCATCACCAGTGACAGAGACAGCTGCGGACTGGTGAAGGGTAATGCCTGAGCACACCTCCTGAGGGTCAAGCCACCATAGGAGGGAGTCACAGACCGGGGGGGGGGGGGGGGCGGTCCCTGGCCGGGTGGTACACTGACGCAAGCCATGACTGAAGAGGTCGAAGCCTGAGTCTGGCATGCTGCACCATGTCGGTACAGGCAGCCATGTGTCTGAGAAGCTTCAGGCAGTTTCTTGCTGTGGTGGTGGGAAACTGTCTGAGGCCTCTAATGATATTGGTCAGGGCCTGAAACCTCGCTTGCAGCAGGTATGCCCTGGCCTAGGACAAGTCCAATATTGCCCCTATAACTTCTATCCTCTGGACCAGGGACAGAATCGATTTTGCTTCGTTAAGAAGGAGACCCAAGTTGTCGAAGATGGCTCTGATGAATCTGACCTGACCTTCCACTTGGGTCTTGGAGCAGCCCTTGATGAGCCAGTCATCGAGGTACGGAAACACCTGTACTTGCCGCCTGCACAGAAACGCAGCGACAACTGCCATGCACTTGGTGAAAATACAAGGTGCTGACAGGCCAAATGGGAGAACTGTAAATTAGTAGTGGGTGTTGTTCACCACAAACCTGAGGTACTTCCTGTGGGGCTGGGTGATCGCGATATGAAAGTACATGTCCTTTAAGTTGAGGGTGGCATAGCAGTCTGCTGGACCGAATGAGAGAATGATGGAGTCCAGAGAGACCATGCGGAACTTGAGTTTCTTCACGAACTTGTTGAGTTCTCATCGGTCAAGGATGGGCCTAAGGCCTCCTTTGGCTTTTGGTATTAGGAAATACTGGGAATAGAAGTCTTCGCCCCCATGCTCCTGAGGAACCTCTTCCACTGCCCCTAAAGACAGGAGTGACTGCACCTCCTGGATAAGGAGTTGCTTGTGAGAAATGTTCCTGAAGAGGCATGGGGAAGGAGTGTGGAAGGATGGGAAGGCACAGAATTGGAAGGAGTATCCCCTCTCTACCATGCAGAGCACCCATTGGTCCGAGGTGATACGGAACCATGTACGGAAGAAAGGGGATAGTCTGGATGAAAAGGTAAGACAGAGTGGATCTATTGTCAGGTGTGGTACACCATTCTCAACCATGAGTTCAAAAGGCCGGCTTGGGCCCTGAAGATGGCTTGGGTTGTTCTGAGCCCTGGTCAGAGGGTTGGCGCGGCCTTCTCTTGCCATTCCGATTCCTCTTTCTGGACCATCTTGACAGTTCTGCTGACTGAACAACTGCTGGGGCTGCAGGCAGAAGTGTCTCCGCTGCATTGAAGGAGTACAGTAACTCCTCATTTAAAGTTATCCCAGTTAACATTGTTTCGTTGTTACTTTGCTGATCAATTAGAGAACATGCTCGTTTAAAGTTGTGCAATGCTCCCTTATAACGTTGTTTGGCAGCCTTCTGCTTTGTCCACTGCTTGCAGGAAGAGCAGCCCTTTGGAGTAAGCTGGTGGGGGCTTGGAACCAGGGTGGATCAGCAGCCCCCCATCAGCTCCCCTAAGTTCCCTGTGCAGCAGCTGCCCAGCAGGCTATCAGCTGCCAGGCAGTTCAGCTGTCCCTCCCCCTACTGCCTGCTTCTGCCCTCTGCCTTGGAGCTGCTCCCGAGAGCCTCCTGCTTGCTGTGTGGGGTGGGGAAGCAGTGGGGTGCTAATGTCAGGATGTCCCCCTCCTCCCGCTCCTGTATCTCATCTCCACAGAGAAGTGGGAGGACACAACAGGGCTCAGAATGGAGGGAGCTTGCTGGCAGCAGTTTACTGGCAGCTCAACTTGCTGATCTACTTAAAAAGGCAATGTACTTAGAGTGTGGTCAGCAAACTTAAAGGGTCAATGCTCGTCTCTCTCTCTCTCTCTCTCACATGGTGTGTGTGTGTCTCTCTCTCTGCCATGCTGTCTCCCCTCCCTCCATTCGTGCTGCCCTATAGAGTGTGAGGCTACATTAACAACAATGTATTAACTCCTGAAGGCTGAGCCAAGTGCTAGTTCATCATTTAGCAGTAAGGCATTCCCTGGGAAATATCCCACCCTCTGACTTCACCACCTCAACCAAGCTTCACAATCATCATTGCTGTGTACAGAATTAAATTGTTTGTTTAAAACTTATACTGCATATATATATATATGTATGTGTGTGTGTGTGTGTGTGTGTGTGTGAGAATATATACAGAATATATTATATATATTAATGTAAATGGTGGAGGTTAGGTTCCAGGGAAAGTTTTTTCACCAGACAAAAGGCTATAAATTTTGTCTGGCAAAAAAAATTTCCCTGGAACCTAACCCCTACCATTTATATTAATTCTAATGGGGCAATTTGATTTGCTTTACATTGATTTGCTTAAAGTAGCATTTTTCAGGAACATAACTACAGTGTTAAACAAGGAGTTACTGTATAGAGGCCTAGGGACCTGAGGGTGACTCTGGAACCTTTAAGGTTGTTCAGCCTTTCGTCCATCTTTTCTGAGAAGAGTCTCACCCTCAAAGGGCAGGTCTCGAATAGTTTGCTGTACCTCATAGGGGAGGCCAGAAACCTGGAGCCATGAGCCCCTTCTCACGGCCACTCCAGTAACCATAACTCTGGTTGCTACATCTGCCCTGTCAGGTGCCGCTTGAAGGGATGTTCTGGAGATCAGTTTCCCTTCCTCAACCAAAACCAAAAATTTGGTGCGGGAGTCCAGGAGGAGCAACTCTGTAAATTTAGCCATCCCCAAGCAGGCATTGTAGGAGCACCTGCTGACAATGGCCTATTGGTTGGATATTCGCAGTTGCAGTCCCACTGTGGAGTAAACCTTTTGCCCAAAAAGGTCTAATTTTTTGGCGTCCCTATTCTTGGGCGAAGGGCCTTGAAATCCTTGCCTCTCCCGCTGGTTAGCAGTGTTCACCAGAGAAAGCTAAGGGTGGGAATAGAGATGCTCATAGCCCTTGGAGGGCACAAAGTACCAGCACTCATTTTGCTTGGCCATAGGTGGCAGTGAGGCCAGGGTCTGCCAAAGGGTCTTGGTTATGTTCATGATTGTCTTTATCAGTGGTAAGGCGATAAGGGCAGGGCCGGAGGGAGCCGGGATGTCTACCATAAGGTCCGCATCATCCACAACTCCCTGCGCCTTAATACCCAGGCCCTGGGCGACCCAGTGCAGCAGCTGCTGCAACACTCTGGAGTCTTTCAGAGTTGGGTCTACTGAAGGGCCCGCTAGGGCCTCCTCTGGTGAGGAGGAGACCAGCAGGGGAGGTGGTTGCTCCCTACCATCCCTGCCCAAGAGATCTCTTGACCCTCTGGGAACTGCAGTAGGTTGGCCTGGTCCCAGTGCTGTGAATGGCCCAGGTGTCAGTGTTGACACTGGGCCCCCCACTGGTGCTGGCGGATGGTGCAGCATGAGCACTGGTGCCAGCACAGTCTAAGGTGCCAGCACAGTCAGTGCCAATGACAGAGGCAGTGTCAGTGCTGGTGCCAAGCGTGTATCATGCGCCCTAGCTGCAATTGGCACTGCTGATGCCTCCAGTGCTGAAGCAGTCGATGTCGGTGCTGTAGTCAGTGCCAGTGCCAAAAACGGCACCACAAGTGCCAGTGTTAATGACCGAGGCACTGGCTCCGATACCAAATGTAGTGAAATGAAAGTCGCTGACACCACTGATGCTGCACACCCAAGCGGGACCTGACTCTAAACCTGGGCTTGATGAAAAGCCCACGGAGTCCAAAATGGCCACTGCTGTGGATTTTGCCATTGAGGGGTCCACTGCATTGGGCAGGGCCGCCTGTGGTGCCAGGAGGAGGATCTTCTGCTCCTGCTATAGTCGGAACGGTATGAGTCCAACTCTGACTCTGAGTAGGAGGACCAGAGTGGCGCTGCTCCTCTCGAGGTACAGTGTCGAGCAGCAGAGAACCGACTGTGCTCCCTGGATGGCGGCACTGGAGTACAAAGATGCTGAGGTGATGGGGATTGGCGTGCAACCATCACCAGCTTTCCCTTAGACTGCACCCTGTGGTGCCAAGACACTCTCCAGTCTCAGTGGCGAGAACAGTGGCATAAGTCTCAGCAGACTTGCTGCCACCTTGAAAGCCTCTGGGGTGGACAGCAGCGGTAGATGTTGTGATGGGTGTGGTGAGCAAGATGGGCCTGGACTCGACGGCCTCGCTTGGGCAGGAGTCATCATGGTCCCACTCTGAGTTCCCGAGCTGTGGCCCAAATGAGGTGCCACTGGTGGCTGGTCCCTGGGTTTTGCCAAGGGAGATCGGCCTCTCTCTGACCTCATTTTCTTCTGCGCTGGCAATTGGGACCAGTGCCAAAGGCTGGACTGTCCCCGAGAGGCTCCATGACGGTGCCCAGCCTCCTTGCCAGCATCTTTCTTTGGCGCCGGAGCACTTCGTGCCGAAGACAATGTGCTGGAAGCAGGATCTCCGGCGCCTGGGTCTGACTGAGATCGGAGAGCTGCCTCCATAAGGAGAATTTTGAGACGCTGCTCCCTCTCCTTAATGGTTCTTGGTCAGAATTCCCAACAGATCTTGCAGTGGTCTTTCTGGCGACCCTCACCGAGGCACCGTAAGCAGGTATGGTGGAGACTTTTTGGCATGCGTTTCGCACAAATCTGGTAAGTCTTAAAGCTCGGGGAGCGCAGCATGCCCCAGTAACAAATGGGGGGAGGAAACGGCAGAAGAACCTCCCGTAACTGAAACTTATAAAGAACTATTAAACTATACTAACTACTGGAAACTAACTATGTACAGTGTATAAGGCACTGCTAATCCACTTGCCAGAACAAGAGAAGAGTAAGGGGAAATTCCAGCGATTGTCACTGGCGGTAAGAAGGGACTGAGGGGTTGTAGGGTCAGCAGGGCTCTATATTGGATGTCATGAAGGCCCGACTCCAGGGGGTGCCCAGGCTGACCCTACGGTTGCTGCTAGGGGAAAAATCTTCTGGTTACTGTGTACGTGTGAACACCTGATTGGAATTGACAAGAACAAGCATTCAAAGAAGAACAAGTGGTTATCGTACGCACCAAAACTATAAAACTTTGAACCTGAGTCTACCCTTATCAATAGTTATCTTTCCTATCTAATAAAGTAGATTTGCCTCCAAAGTTCAGTCTCTTCCAAAGATGGCTGGTTTCTCAAGAACTAGGATCCAAACGTTCATGAAAACACCCCCCTCCACCCAGGATTTTCCTCAGTGAATGAATCCAGAGTGCCTTTCTCAACACATTCTCACACTGAAAACAGTCTTTTGTTTCTATTCACAGGAAGGGCAAACTCCTGCCCTGTTGCAGAGTTCCTTTTCTACCTCTAAGTGATTTCAATTGTTTATTGTTGTCTCTGATGATTTTCCATAGATTGTTCTGGGATGTGGCAAGAGTACACCACAGAACCTTGCATTACCTCACTGGCTGACTAGGGGTATGTCTACACTATGCAATTAGGTCAAACAGAAGTCGGTTTTTTTAGAAATCGTTTTTATACAGTCGATTGTGTGTCTCCCAACACAAAATGATCTAAGTGCATTAAGTCGGTGGACTGCATCCACAGTACCAAGGCTAGTGTTGACTTCTGAAGTGTGGAACTGTGGGTAGCTGTGGGTAGCTATCCCGCGGTCTCCACCACGCATTGGAATTCTGGGTTGAGATCCCAATGCCTGATGGGGCAAAAACAGTGTCGCGGTGGTTCTGGGTACACGTCGTCAGCCCCCCCCCCACCCCATGACAGCAATGGCAGACAATGATTTCACACCTTTTTTCCTGGGTTAGCTGTGCAGACGCGATACCATGGCAAGCATGGAGCCTGCTCAGCTCACCGTCACTGTACGTCTCCTGGGTGCTGGCAGACATGGGACTGTATTGCTACACAGCAGCAGCTCATTGTCTTTTGGAAGCAGATAGTGCATTACGACTGGTATCTGTCGTCATCATACTCCTGGGTGCTCTTTTAGCCGACCTCGATGAGGTTGGTCAGGGGCACCTGGGTAGACATGGGAGTGACTCAGCCAGGTCATTCCCATCTTCTGGTGAGCAGCAAGGAGATGATGATGACTAGCAATCGTAATGCAGCATCTTCTGGTGAGCAGCCAGGAGATGACGATGGCTAGCAGTCATACTACGTCTGCTACCAGCCTAAGATGTAAAAGATAGATGGAGTGGATCAAAACAAGAAATAGACCCAATTTGTTTTGTATTCATTTGCTCCCCCTTTCCTCCCCCCGTGAAATCAACGGCCTGCTAAACCCAGGGTTTTGAGTTCAATCCTTGAGGGGGCCATTCTATGTGACAGTTGTTTGTGTTTATCATTGATGCAAAGCCACTCCCTTTGTTGATTTTAATTCCCTGTAAGCCATGTCATCAGTCACCCCTCCCTCTGTCAGAGCAACGGCAGACAATCGTCTAGCACCTTTTTTCAGCACAGACACCATAGCACTGGGAACATGGAGCCTGCTCAGATCACCGCAGCAGTTATGAGCACTGAAAACACCACGTGCATTACCCTGCAGTATATGTAGAAACAGAACCTGCCAAAGCAAAACCAGGTGAGGTGGTGACGGTAGCGCAGTCACGAGAGTGATGAGGACATGGACACAGACTTCTCACAAAGTATGGGCCCCGGCAACGTGCACATCATGGTGTTAATGGGACAGGTTCATGCCGTGGAACGCCGATTCTGGGCCCGGGAAACAAGCACAGACTGGTGGGACCGCATAGTGTTGCAGGTCTGGGATGATTCCCAGTGGCTGCGAAACTTTCGCATGTGTAAGGGCACTTTCATGGAACTTTGTGACTTGCTTTCCCCTGCCCCGAAGCACCAGAATACCAAGATGAGAGCAGCCCTCACAGTTGAGAAGTGAGTGGCAATAGCCCTGTGGAAGCTTGCAATGCTAGACAGCTACTGGTCAGTTGGGCATCAATTTGGATGGGCAAATCTATTTTGGGGGCTGCTGTGATCCAAGTAGCCAATGCAATCAAAGAGGTGCTGATATCAAGGGTGGTGACTCTGGGAAAGGTGCAGGCCATAGTGGATGGCTTTGCTGCGGTGCGATTCCCTAACTGTGGTGGGGCAACAGACGGAACTCATATCCCTATCTTGGCACCGGAGCACCAAGCCAGCGAGTACATAAACCGAAAGGAGTACTTTTCAATAGTGCTGCAAGCACTGGTGGATCAAAAGGGACGTTTCACCTACATCAGTGTGGGATGGCCGGGAAAGGTACATGACGCTAGCATCTTCAGGAACTCTGGTCTGTTTCAAAAGCTGCAGGAAGGGACTTTCTTCCCAGACCAGAAAATAACCATTGGGAATGTTGAAATGCCTATAGTTATCCTTGGGGACCCAGCCCACTCCTTAATGCCATGGCTCATGAAGCCGTACACAGGCAGCTTGGACAGTAAACAGGAGCTGTTCAACTACAGGCTGAGCAAGTGCAGAATGGTGGTAGAATGCGCATTTGGACGTTTAAAAGCACGCTGCTGCAGTTTACTGACTCGGATAGACCTCAGCGAAACCAATATTCCCATTGTTATTACTGCTTGCTATGCGCACCACAATATCTGTGAGAATAAGGGGCAGATGCTTATGGTGGGGTGGGAGGTTCAGGCAAATCACCTGGCCATTGATTACGTACAGCCAGACATCAGGGCAATTAGAAGAGCACACCAGGAAGTGCTGCGCATCAGAGAAGCTTTGAAAACCAGTTTCATGACTGGCCAGGCTACGGTGTGAAAGTTCTGCTTGTTTATCCTTGATGACCCCCCCAACCCTCCTTGGTTCACTCTACTTCCCTGTAAGCTAACCACCCTCCTCTCCCACTTTTGATCATCGCTTGCAGAGGAAATAAAGTAATTGTTGCTTCACATTCATGCATTCTTTATTAATTCATCACACAAATAGAGGGATAACTGCCAAGGTAGCCCGGGGAGGGGTGGGGGAGGAGGGAAGCACCAGATGGTGTGGGGTCGGAGGAAAGGACAAGGCCACACTGCACTTTAAAACTTAAAATCTTTAAAACCTATTGAATGCCAGCCTTCTGTTGCTTGGGCAATCCTCTGGGGAGGAGTGGCTGGGTCGCCAGAGGCCTCCCGCACCACATTCTTGGGCGTCTGGGTGAGGAGGCTATGGAAGTTGGGGAGGACAACGGTTGGTCACATGGGCTGTAGCAGCGGTCTGTGCTCCTGCTGCCTTTCCTGCAGCTCAACCATACACTGGATCATTTGAGTTTGATGCTCCAGCAGCCTGAGCATTGACTCCTGCCTTCTGTCAGCAAGCTGACACCACCTATCATCTTCAGCCCGCCACTCACTCTCTTCAGCCCGCCACCTCTCCTCGTGTTCATATTGTGCTTTCCTGCACTCTGACATTGTCTGCCTCCACGCATTTTGCTAGGCTCTGTCAGTGTGGGAGGACAGCATGAGCTCAGAGAACATTTCATCCCAAGTGTGTTTTTTTCGGCTTCTAATTTTCACTAGCCTCTGGGAAGGAGAAACATATGCAGCTGGTGGAGGAAAAAAAAGGGAGAGCGGTAGTTAAAAAGACACATTTTATAGAACAAGTACACTCCAGCTGTTAACATTACATAGCCCATGTGCCTTCATTAAAAGGTTGCATTTTGATGGCTTTACCCCTTCCCAGACACATGGCTAACAGTGGGGAACATTTCTGTTCAGCCACAGGCAAACAGCCCAGCAGGAACGGGCACCTCTGAATGTCCGCTTAATAAAACCACCCTACTTCAACCAGGTGACCATGAATGATATCACTCTCCTGAGGATAACACAGAGAGATAAAGACCGGATGTTGTTTGAATGCCAGCAAACACCAGGACCATATGCTGCAATGCTTTGTTCTGCAATGATTCCTGACTAGGTGCTGCTGGCCTGGTGCGGTAAAGTGTCCTACCATGGAGGACAGAATAAGGCTGTCCTCCCCAGAAATCTTTTGCAAAGGCTTTGGGAGTACATCCAGGACAGCTTTATGGAGATGTGCCTAGAGGATTTCCACTCCATTCCCAGACACATTAACAGACTTTTCCAGTAGCTGTACTGGCTGCGAATGCCAGGGCAAATTAATCATTAAACACGCTTGCTTTTAAACCATGTCTAATAGTTACAAAGGTACACTCACCAGAGGTCCCTTCTCCGTCTGGCAGGTCTGGGAGGTAGCTTAGGGTGGGTTCGGGGGTTACTGGCTCCAGGTCCAGGGTGAGAAACAGATCCTGGCTGTTGGAGAAACCAATTTCTCCACTTCCTTGCTGTGAGCTATCTTCAACCTCCTCATCATCATCTTCCTTGTCCCCAAAACCCACTTCTGTGTTGCGTCCTACTCCATTGATGGAGTCAAAGCACAGGGTTGGGGTACTGGTGGCTGCATCCCCTGTGACGATGCGGTTCTGGCGGGACCCAACTGAGAGTGCCAGTTCAGGACTAATTGCTTAAACAGGGCAGTTACAGCCCAAGGCTGGGGTTTTTCCAACTCTAAGGCAAACCAAACCAGCCAGACAAAGAGGACTTTGGTCTCACCCCACTGGCTAACCACAAGTCACACAAGCAATTCCCTTAGACACTCCAGTTTCCCAGTATCACCACCAGTGCCACTCATCCTGGGGATGAATGGTTATGAAAACCAACACCCCAATAAAGGAAAAAGGTTCTCTTGATCCCAAAGAATCAAGCCCCAGAATCAGGTCAATATACAAATCAGATCTTATCCACAAATCACGCTGTTGCCAATCCTTTAGAATCTAAAATCTAAAGGTTTATTCACAAAAGGAAAAAGATACAGATGAGAGCTAGAACTGGTTAAATGGAATTAATTACATCCAGTAATGGCAAAGTTCTTAGTTCAGGCATGTAGCAGTGATGGAGTAAACTGCAGGTTCAAATCAATCCTCTGGAGTACAATACATCCACAGCCGGGATGGGTCATTCAGTCCTTTGTTCAGAGCTTCAGTTTGTAGCAAAGTCCCTCAAGAGGTAAGAAGCAGGATTGAAGACAAGATGGAGATGAGGCATCAGCCTTTTATAGTTATTTCCAGGTGTAAGAACACCTCTTTGTCTTTACTGTGGAAAATTACGGCAAAATGGAGTCTGGAGTCACATGGGCAAGTTCCTGCATACTTTGCTGAGTTACAAGGCATATCTGCCTTCTCTCAATGGGTCAATTGTGTAGCTGATGGTCCTTAATAGGCCATCAAGCAGGCTAGGCAGAGCTTACATCAACTTGTCTGGGGTGTCATATAGAAGCACAGCACAAATTTGAAATATAGACAGCATAGAGCCAATACTCATAACTTCAACTACAAAATGACACATACATATAGACAGCATAATCATAACCAGCAACGCATAACCTGGTCTTAGACACCTTATATGACCCCCTTCACATAAGATTTGGTGCCACTACAGGACCTTGGTTGCAACCACGTTCTATATGGTCCCAGCTTATATCAATAACATCACATCCCCTAGAATGGCATGCAGCTCATCATAGAAGAAGCATGTTTGGGGCTGTGACCCAGAGCGGTCGTTTGTCTCTCTCTTTTTCTGGTAGGCTTGCCTGAGCTCCTTAATTTTCATGCAGCACTGCCACGAGTTCCTGTTATAGCCTCTGTCCTTCATGCCCTTGGAGACTTTTTCAAATGTTTTGGCATTTAGCTTACTGGAACAGAGTTCAGCTAGCATGGATTCATCTCCCCATATAGCGATCAGGTCCCATACCTCCTGTTCAGTCCATGCTGGAACTCTTTTGCGATTCTGGGACTCCATGGTCACCTCTGCTGATGAGCGCTGCATGGTCACCTGTGCTGATCAGCTCACTACGCTGGCCAAACAGGAAATTAAATTCAAAAGTTTGAGGGGCTTTTCCTGTCTACCTGGCCAGTGCATCTGAGTTGAGAGTGCTGTCCAGAGCGGTCACAATGGAGCACTCTGGGATAGCTCCCGGAGGCCAATATTGTCGAATTGCATCCACACTAACCCCAAATTCGACCCGGCAAGGCCGATTTCAGCGCTAATCCCCTCGTCGAAGGTGGAGGAAAGAAATCAATTTAAAGAGCCCTTTAAGTCCAAAAAAAGGGCTTCGTCGTGTGGACGAGTCCAGGGTTAAATCGAGGTAATGCTCCTAAATTCGACCTAAAATCATTGTGTAGACCAGGCCTAGGAAAGGGTGACATCTCCTTCTTGCTTGAATGGGTAATCAAAAAGACACATTATCTCCTGGTAACTGATTTCTACTCCAAGTCCATAAAGCATACTTTCAATGTGAATACATTATTCCTTAACTATTATCCATACACACATCTTGCAATCATAGAATCATAGGACTGAAAGGGACCTCGAGAGGTCATCTAGTCCAGGCCCCTGCACTCAAAGCAAGACTAAAATATTATCTAGACCATTCCTGACAGGTGTTTGTCTAACCTGCTCTTAAAAATCTCCAATAATGGAGATTCCACAACCTCCTTGGGTAATTTATTCTAGTGCTTAACCACCCTGATAGTTAGGAAATTTTTCCTAAGGTCCAAACTAAACTGCCCTTGTACAATTTAAGCCCATTGCTTCTTGTCCTATCCTCAGAGGTTAAGAAAAACAATTCTTCTCCCTCCTCCTTTTAAGAACCTTTTACGTACTTGAAAACTGTTATGTCCCCTCTCAGTCTTCTCTTTTCCAGATTAAACAAACCCAATTTTTTCAATTTCCCTCACAGGTCATGTTTTCTAGGCCTTTAATCATTTTTGTTGCTTTTCTCTGGACTTTTTCCAATTTGTCCACATCTTTCCTGAAATGTGGTGCCCAGAACTGGACACAATACCCCAATTAAGTAAATACTAATGGGAATTGTGTGATCATGGGAGACTTTAACTTCCCAGATATAGATTGGAGGACAAGTGCTAGTAATAATAATAGGGCTCAGATTTTCCTAGATGATGGATTCCTTCACCAAGTAGTTGCTGAACCAACAAGAGGGGATGCCATTTTAGATTTGGTTTTGGTGAGTAGTGAGGACCTCATAGAAGAAATGGTTGTAGGGGACAACTTTGGTTCGAGCAATCATGAGCTAATTCAGTTTAAACTAAATGGAAGGATAAACAAAATAGATCTGTGACTAGGGTTTTTTATTTCAAAAGGGCTAACTTTAAAGAATTAAGGAAATTAGTTAGGGAAGTGGATTGGACTGACGAACTTGGGAGAACGAAAGGTGGAGGAAGCCTGGAATTACTTCAAGTCAAAGTTACAGCAACTATCAGAAGCCTGCATCCCAAGAAAGGGGAAAAAATTCATAGGCAGGAGTTGTAGACCAAGCTGGATGAGCAAGCATCTCAGAGAGGTGACTAAGAAAAAGCAGAAAGCCTACACGGAATGAAAGATGGGAGTGATCTGCAAAGAAAGCTACCTTATTGAGGTCAGAACATGTGGGGATAAAGTTAGAAAGGCCAAAAGCCATGTAGAGTTGGACCTTGCAAAGGGAATTAAAACCAATAGTAAAAGGTTCTATAGCCATATAAATAAGAAGAAAACAAAGAAAGAAAGTGGGACCGCTAAACACTGAGGATGGAGTAGAGGTTAAGGATAATCTATGCATGGCCCAATATCTAAACAAATACTTTGCCTCAGTCTTTAATGAGGCTAATGAGGAGCTCAGGGATAATGGTAGGATGACAAATAGGAAAGAGGATATGGAGATAGATATTACCACATCCGAGGTAGATGCCAAACTCGAACAGCTTAATGGGATGAAATCAGGGGGCCCAGATAATCTTCATCCAAGAATATTAAAGGAACTGTCACATGAAATTGCAAGCCCATTAGCAAGGATTTTTAATGAATCTGTAAACTCAGGAGTGGTACTGTATGACTGGAGAATTGCTAACATAGTTCCTATCATTAAGAAAGGGGAAAAATGTGATCCGGGTAACTACAGGCCTGTCAGTTTGGCATCTGTAGTATGCAAGGTCTTGGAAAAAAATTTGAAGGAAAAAGTAGTCAAGGACATTGAGGTCAATGGTAATTGGGACAAATTACAACACGGTTTTACTAAAGGTAGATCGTGCTAAACCAACCTGATCTCCTTCTTTGAGAAGGTAACAGATTTTTTAGACAAAGGAAATGCAGTTGATCTAATTTACCTCGATTTCAGTAAGGCATCTGATCAATTCCACATGGGGAATTATTAGCTAAATTGGAAAAGGTGGGGATCAATATGAAAATGGAAAGGTGGATAAGGAACTGGTTAAAGGGGAGACTAAAACGGGTCGTACTGAAAGGTGAATTGTCAGGCTGGAGGGAGGTTACTAGTGGAGTTCCTCAGGGATCAGTTTTGGAACCAATCTTATTTAATCTTTTATTACTGACCTTGGCACAGAAAATGGGAATGTGCTAATAAAGTTTGCAGATGACACAAAGCTGGGAGGTATTGCCAATACAGAGAAGGACCGGGATATCATACAGGAAGATCTGGATGACCTTGTAAACTGGAGTACCAGAAATAGGATGAAATTTAATAGTGAAAATTGCAAGGTCATGCATTTAGGGTTTAATAACAAGAACTATTGTTATAAGCTGGGAGGCATCAGTTGCAAGTAACAGAGTTGAAGGACCTCGGAATATTGGTTGATCACAGGATGACTATGAGCCGCCAATGTGATATGGCCGTGAAAAAAGCTAATGTGGTCTTGAGATGCATCAGGTGAGGTATTTCCAGTAGAGATAAAGAGATGTTAGTACCGTTATACAAGGCACTGGTGAGACCTCATCTGGAATACTGTGTGCAGTTCTGGTCTCCCATGTTTAAGAAGGATGAATTCAAACTGGAACAGATTCAGAGAAGTGCTACTAGGATGATCCGAGGAATGGAAAACCTGTCATATGAAAGGAGACTCAAAGAGCTTGGCTTGTTTAGCCTAACCAAAAGAATGCTGAGGGGAGATATGATTGTTCTCTATAAATATATCAGAGGAATAAATACCAGGGAAGGACAGGAATTATTTAGGCTTAGTACCAATGTGGACACAAGAACAAATGGACATAAACTGGCTATCAGGAAGTTTAGATTTGAAATTAGACGAAGGTTTCTAACCATTAGAGGAGTGAAGTTCTGGAACAGACTTGCAAGGGGAGCAGTGGGGGCAAAAGACACATCTGGCTTCAAGACTAAGCTTGATAAGTTTATGGAGGGGATGGTATAATGGGATAGCCTAATTTTGGCAATAAATTCATCTTTGACTGCTAGCGGTAAATATGCCCAATGGCTTGTGATGGGATGTTAGATGGAGTGGGATATGAGTTACTACAGAGAATTCTTTCCTGGGTGTTTGGCTGGTGAGTCTTGCCCACATGCTCAGAGTTTAGCTGATCGCCAGAAGCCTGGATTTTTTTTTGCCTTCCTCTGCAGCGTGGGACACAGGTCACTTGCTGGAGGATTCTCTGCACTTTGAAGTTTTAAACCATGATTTGAGGACTTCAATGGCTCAGACACAGGTTTGATACAGGAGAGAGTGGGTGAGATTCTGTGGCCTCCATTGTGCAGGAGGTCAGACTTGATCATAATGGTCCCTTCTGACCTTAAAGTCTATGAGTCTATGAGAATTGAGGTTTAATCAGCAAGGAGTAGAGCAGAAGAATTACTCCTCATGTCTTGTGTCAAGGTTTTTTTCCCACTTTGAATGTCAGAGTACAAAAGTGGGGACCTGCATGAACACTTCTAAGCTTAATTACTAGCTTAGATCTGGTACACTGCCACCAGCCAGAATTTAGTGTCTGGCACACTTTCTGTTCCCCAAAAACCTTCCCTGGGGAACACAGATCCAAACCCCTTGGATTTTAAAACAAGGAGGAATTAACAATCCGCCCTCCTTTCCCCCCACCAATCCCTGGTGAGTTCAGACCCAATCCCCTTGGATCTTAAAACAAGGAAAATCAATCAGATTCTTAAAAAGGAAGCTTTTAATTAAAGAAAGAAAAAAGTAAAAATTATCTCTGTAAAATCAGGATGGAAAATGCTTTACAGGGTACTCAGATTCATATAGACCAGAGGGACACCCCGCCCCCCCCCAGCCTTAGATTCAAAGGTACAGCAAACAGAGGTAAAAATCCTTCCAGCAAAAAGAAACATTTACAAGTTGAGAAAACAAAAATAAGACTAATCCGCCTTGCTTGGCTATTACTTACAATTTTGAAACATGACAGACTGATTCAGAAAGATTTGGAGAGCCTGGGTGTGCGTCTGGTCCCTCTTAGTCCCAAGAGCGAACAACGAACAAAACAAAAAGCACAAACAAAGACTTCCCTCCACCAAGATTTGAAAGTATCTTGTCCCCCTATTGGTCCTCTGGTCAGGTGTCAGCCAGGTTTACTGAGCTTCTTAACCCTTTACAGGTAAAAGAGACATTAACCCTTAACCATCTGTTTATGACATGCCCCCCAAATCTCAGACAGTGTGGAACCACACTGGCGGTGATTTCTTCCTAGGACTTTAGAATAAACAGATTAATAAAACACATGCACCTTTACATATACTACTAATTATGTAAAACTACAAGACTTCACATTTTGAGGACAATTTTTAACCAGTTGATTCTGGGAAACTTTCACGGGAGAGTGCATCAGCTACTTTGTTAGAAGCTCCTGAAATGTGTTGAATTTCAAAATCAAAATCTTGGAGAGCTAAACTCCATCGACGCAGTTTTTTGTTGTTTCTCTTGGCAGTATGAAGCCACTTTAGCGCAGCATGGTCGGTTTATAGCTGGAACCGCCGTCCCCAAACGTATGGGCATAGCTTTTTCAGGGCATACACAATGGCGTAGCATTCTTTTTCACTGATTGACCAGTGGCTTTCCCTCTCAGACAGTTTCTTGTGAGAAACACGACAGGATGGAAGTTGTGATCCGGTCCTTCCTGCATTAAAACTGCTCCTACACCACGCTCTGATGCATCTGTGGTTACTAGGAATGGCTTGTCAAAGTCTGGGGCCCTTAGCACAGGGACAGACATGAGTGTCGCTTTAAGCTGGGTAAGGGCCGTCTAACACTCATTAGTCCATTTAACTGCATTTGGCTGGGTCTCTTTGGTCAGGTCTGTTAGTGGGGCAGCGATTTGGCTGTAGTGGGGTACAAATCGCCTGTAGTACCAGGCCAAGCCTAAGAAGGACTGGACCTGTTTCTTTGACCTTGGGACAGGCCACTTTTGGATAGCATCCACCTTGGCCTGTAGGGGGTTTATTGTTCCTTGACCCACCTGGTGTCCAAGGTAAGTCACTCTGTTTTGGCCTATTTGACACTTTTTAGCCTTAACAGTTAGTCCGGCCTGCCTGATGTGCTCAAAGACCTTTTCCAGGTGTTCCAGGTGTTCTGCCCATAAATCAGAAAAAATGGCCACATCATCGAGGTAGGCAACTGCGTATTCGCCCAATCCTGCTAGACGACCATCTACAAGTCCTTGGAAGGTGGAGGGTGCATTTCGCAGCCAGAAAGGAAGCACATTAAATTCATACACCCCCGCATGGGTGACGAATGCTGACCTTTCTTTGGCGGGTTCATTTAGCGGTACTTGCCAGTACCCCTTGGTTAAATCTAATGTAAAGATGAACTGGGCACGTCCCAATTTCTCCAATAGCTCATCGGTGCGTGGCATTGGATAGTTGTCCGGACGAGTTACAGCATTTAGCTTACGGTAGTCCACACAAAAGCATCTTTCCCCATCTGGTTTGGGTACTAGAACCACTGGAGATGCCCATGCACTGTTAGAGGGGCAGATTATACCCATATGTAGCATGTTTTGGATCTCCCGTTCCATAGCAGCTTGGGCATGAGAAGACACCCGGTAGGGTGGGGTTCTAATTGGGTGAGCATTACCTGTGTCAATGGAGTGGTATGCCCGTTCAGTCCGTCCTGGGGTGGCTGAGAAAAATGGGGCGAAGCTAGTGCACAGCTCCTTGACTGTTGCCGCTGCAGATGTTCCAGGGTTGTGGAGAGGTTCACCTCTTCCACGCCACTATCACTTTTTCCTTCGTAGTAGACACCTTCAGGCCACTCAGCGCCATCTCCTCCCTGGGCTGTAAACTGATAAACCTTTACTTCTCTGGAATAAAAGGGCTTTAGAGAGTTAACATGGTACACTTTAGGCTTTAGGGTTGAGGTGGGGAACGCTATGAAATAGTTAACAGCTCCCAGGTGCTCTTGGACAGTGAATGGCCCTTCCCATGACGCTTCCATCGTACGGGCCTGTTGTGCCTTTAAGACCATAACCTGGTCTCCTACTTTGAAGGAACACTCTCTGGTATGTTTATCATACCAGGCCTTTTGCTCTTCCTGAGCATCCTTTAGGTTTTCTTTAGTAAGGGCTAAAGAGTGTTGGAGGGTGCTTTGTAGGTTGCTTACAAAGTCTAGAATGTTAGTTCCTGGAGAAGGCGTAAACCCCTCCCATTGCTGCTTCACCAACTGTAATGGCCCCTTAACCTCGTGGCCATACACAAGTTTGAATGGTGAAAACCCTAAACTGGGATGTGGTACAGCCCTGTAGGCAAACAGCAACTGCTGCAACACTAGGTCACAACATTGGAGTGTTCATTTATGAATTTACGTATCATGGCCCCCAAAGTTCCATTAAACCTCTCCACCAGGCCATTTGGTGGTAAGGGGTGGCAACCAAGTGATTCATCCCATGAGCTTCCTACAGATTTTTCATGGTCCCTGCCAGGAAATTAGTTCCCAAATCTGTAAGGATGTAGGAGGGCCAACCTACCCTGGCTAAAATGTCTGCTAAGGCCTGGCACACAGTCTTAGCCCTGGTATTGCTTAGAGCTACTGCTTCCGGCTATCGGGTATTAAAATCCATGAAAGTCAGTATGTACTGCTTTCCTCTGGGGGTCTTTTTTGGGAAAGGACCCAGAATATCCACAGCTACTCACTGAAATGGAACCTCAATTATGGGGAGTGGCTGGAGAGGAGCTTTGACCTGGTCTTGGGGCTTTCCCACCCTTTGGCACACCTCACAAGACCGGACATAATTAGCAACGTCCTTGCCCATCCACTCCCAGTGGAAGGACTTTCCCAACCTGTCTCTGGTTCTGTTCACCCCCGAATGGCCACTGGGATGATCATGGGCTAAGCTTAAAAGCTTTACCCGGTACTTAGTTGGAACTACCAACTGTTTTTGAGGATGCTAGTCTTCCTAGTGTCCCCCAGAAAGAGTCTCCTTGTATAAAAGTCCTTGTTCTACAACAAACCAGGATCAGTTAGAAGAGCTGAGAGGCAGTGGGGTGCTCCGTGCCGCTGCCCAAGCTTTCTGAAGGCTGTCATCTGCTTCCCGCTCAGCCTGGAACTGTTCCCTTGAGGCTGGAGACACCAGTTCCTCCTTAGACTGTGGACTTGGGCTTGGTTCCTCTGGAAGCGATGCAGGTGATGGGGTTGTTTTCGTTGATGGTGAACCGCTTTCCGCTGGTGTATTATGCGATATTTCAGGCTCTGGCTGAGCCTCTTGGGTAGGCTTGTCTGCTGCTTCTGCCAGTTCAGGCCCGCTGGTGCCCTCTGGCATTGGAGTTGGAGATGGGTTTGCAAGCGCTGGCGTCAGTGTTGGCAACGGTTCCGGTGCTAGTTGCTTTTCCAGTTCCGGTTCTGGGACTGGATGCACTATGGCTGTTGCAGTCGTTGGCAGGGGATCCGGGTCCACCACATCTGTCCGGGTCTCTGGTAATACAGACGGGGCCCTTGTGGACGGCTCAGGAACAGGGATGGGTCTGGAAGCTTGCCTGGTTTGGCTGCGTGTAACCATCCCCACCCTCTTGGCCAGCTTCACCTGGTTGGCCAAGTCTTCCCCCAGTAGCATGGGGATGGGATAATTGTTATACACTGCAAAAGTCCACAATCCTGACCAGACTTTGTACTGGACAGGCAGTTCAGCTGTAGGCAAGTTTACAGATTTTAACATGAATGGGTGAACTGTCACTTGGGCCTCTGGGTTGATGAATTTGGGGTCCACTAAGAATTGGTGGATAGCTGACACTTGTGCCCCCGTGTCTCTCCACGCGATAACCTTCTTTCCGCCCACTCTCAAGGTTTCCCTTCGCTCCAAGAGTATTTGAGAGGCATCTGGGCCTGGGGATCTTTGGTGTGATGGTGGTGTAATGAACTGCACTTGGTTCGGGTTCTTGGGGCAGTTGGCCTTTATATGTCCTAGCTCATTACATTTAAAACATCGCCCAGCTGACTGGTCACTGGGTCGAGGTGGGTTGCTGGAGACTGGTGAGGTGGGACAATAGGGTGTCTGGGGCTTCCCTGGGGTGGTAGGTGGGGTCTTGGGTTGTCCTCGGTGATAGGGTTTATTTTCGGTTTGCTCCCTCTGATATTCGCTCCCCTTGCTAGTAGTTTTTTTCTTTTCTGCCACTTCCACCCATCTGGCTCCAATCTCCCCTGCCTTGGTTACAGTTTTGGGCTTCCCATCTAGGATGTACCTTTCTATTTCCTCAGGAACACCCTCTAAGAACTGTTCCATTTGCATTAAGAGGGACAGCTCTTCCAGAGACTTAGCATTTGCTCCTGATATCCAGGCATCCCAATTCTTTCCAATGTGGTAGGCGTGTTGGGTAAATGACATGTCTGGTTTCCACCTTAGGGCTCTGAACTGCCGGCGGGCATGCTCAGGTGTTAGCCCCATTCTGATTCTGGCCTTGGTTTGAAAAAGATCATAATCGTTCATGTGTTCCTTAGACATTTCAGCCTCCACCTCTGCTAAGCGTCCACTGAGCTGTGGCCTCAGCTCTATCAAGTACTGGTCTGCAGAGATGCTGTACCCAAGGCAGGTCCTTTTAAAATTTTCTAAGAAGGCCTCAGTATCATCACCTGCCTTGTAGGTGGGGAATTTTCTGGGATGGGAAACAGTACCTGGAGAAGGGTTGTTAGGGTTGGCTGGTACATCCGGCGTAACCTTTGCTAATTCCAGGGCCTGCTGGTGGGCCTCCCTCTGGAGCTCCAAAGCCCTCCGGTGGTTAGCCTCTTTGGCTTTTTCTTCTCTTTCTCTCATCTCCATCTCTTTTTCTTTCATCTCTGTCTCTTTCTGTTTCATCTCCATAGTTCTCCTGTGGTCAGCCTCTTTGGCTTTCTCTTCTGCGTCCAGCCTAGCCATTTCTAGTTTGTTAGTTGCTCCACTGGTACCCATTTTTCTGCTTTCTTGTGCTGGCCAAACCCCCCTCTGCAGCTCACTGAAAACTGGGATGTACTCCGCTCAAGGCTGCTTGGTTAACAGAGATTTTCTAACTAGCTATACCCGAGAGGTAGAAAGAAAGAAAACAATTCAACTTGTAAATTCCTTTTTGCTGTTTGCTTGCTCACAGCTTGAAGCCTCCTCTTAACAAAGACCCTTGTTAAAAAACTTAACACCTCTGCCCTCAGGCTGCTTTTCAAGCAGCTAGAAAGCAGAGAAAAAAAAATCCTACTGGCTTTTGGTTCCTAAAGAATCCCAAACCGCTGTTCACCATGTCAAGGTTTTTTTCCCACTTTGAACTTTGGAGTACAAAAGTGGGGACCTGCATGAACACTTCTAAGCTTAATTACTAGCTTAGATCTGGTACACTGCCACCAGCCAGAATTTAGCGTCTGGCACACTTTCTGTTCCCCCAAAACCTTCCCTGGGGAAGACAGATCCAAACCCCTTGGATCTTAAAACAAGGAGAAATTAACCATCCCCCTCCTTTCCGCCCAGACTTTCCCCTCCCTGGGTTGCCTTGAGAAGCTTCACACCGATCCAAACTCCTTGGATCTTAAAACAAGGAGGAATTAACAAGCCGCCCTCCTTTCCCCCCTCCAATCCCTGGTGAGTTCAGACCCAATCCCCTTGGATCTTAAAACAAGGAAAATCAATCAGATTCTTAAAAAGGAAGCTTTTAATTAAAGAAAGAAAAAAGTAAAAATTATCTCTGTAAAATCAGGATGGAAAATGCTTTACAGGGTACTCAGATTCATATAGACCAGAGGGACACCCCGCCCCCCGCCCAGCCTTAGATTCAAAGGTACAGAAAACAGAGGTAAAAATCCTTCCAGCAAAAAGAAACATTTACAAGTTGAGAAAACAAAAATAAGACTAATCCGCCTTGCTTGGCTATTACTTACAATTTTGAAACATGACAGACTGATTCAGAAAGATTTGGAGAGCCTGGGTGTGCGTCTGGTCCCTCTTAGTCCCAAGAGCGAACAACGAACAAAACAAAAAGCACAAACAAAGACTTCCCTCCACCAAGATTTGAAAGTATCTTGTCCCCCTATTGGTCCTCTGGTCAGGTGTCAGCCAGATTTACTGAGCTTCTTAACACTTTACAGGTAAAAGAGACATTAACCCTTAACCATCTGTTTATGACATCTTGCTTACAACACTACTGCTAATACATCCCAGAATGAGTGCTTTTTTTTTGCAACAGTGTTACACTGTTGACTCATACTTAGCTTGTGATCCACTATGACCCCTAGATCTCTTTCCGCAGTGCTCCTTCCTAGGCAGTAAGACTCATTTTGTATGTCTGCAACTGATTGTTCCTTCCTAAGTGATGTACTTTGCGTTTGTCCTTATTGAATTTCATCCTATTTACTTCAGACTATTTCTCCAGTTTATCTAGATCATTTTGAATTTTAATTCATTCTCAAAAGCACTTGCTATTCCTCCCATCTTGGTATTATCTGCAATGATGATGTTTTGACAGGTTATGAGCTTTTTGTAGATATCTTACATGATATTCTTTATGGACAAACAGCCTGTAAGACATGTTTGGTGTAATGAGTTTTTCAGGTTTGAAGTGAACTCTTTGCAAACAACAGGGGTCCCTTTGCCAAGGGGTCTCTGTGTCACATGGGGAATTCTTCCATTGAACAGTCTATCTACCTAAGAGCACAAATCTATGTACATTTACCAGGCCTCATTTTCAGCTTGTCCCACTCCTGCTACTCTTTCAGTGACTAAATGGATTTAAGAAAAAAATTGTGCCAGTATGAAAGTTACACCCTTGAGGCACCTTTCCCCCTTGAGGGGCTAACTTGAGTTAGTATCACCATTTACATTGCTAATGAATAGCTTGATTAATAAAAAAATAAAGGAGGGTAATATAATGAATGCCAATCAACATAGGTTTATGGAAAATAGATTCTGTCAGTATTTTTATTTTTTACATCGACTTGGTTAAACTGTTGCAAAAGGCTATGTGGACTCTCTCTCTTATTTGGTTTAGCTTCAGCCAATTAGGAACAAATTTAAACTAAACCATAATAAGCTGCTCCCAAACACAAATAAGAGCATCCACAGAGCTATCAGCATCAAAAAACAAGAATCTCTTCAAGTGGTTTCTGCATGTTCCTACTCTTGATGATGCAGCTTGAAGAAGTGGAAGGGCTAAATGTAAATGTATACATTTCGAAACAAAGAATGTAGGCCCTATTTACAAGATGGGGGACCCTATGCTGAGAAAAAGTAACTCTGAAAAAGATGTAGGGGTCATAGTGGATAATCAGCTGAACATGAGCTACCAGTGAGGAACTGTGGCCAAAAGGGCTAACCCAATCCTTAGATACATAAATGGGTATTTCGAGCTAAGTTCCCTGTAAATTGCACGGTCACGCAGCAGCCTGTTTAGGGACCCCGCCCAGGGACCTGCCGCAGCCAGGGACTGCCCAGGGGAGGAGCGCTCCTTCCCCTTCCCTAGCCTAACCCAGCCCCCAACCTGCTGCGGCCAGGGTGGCCCGGACCTGCTGCAGCAATCATTCACTGGCCCCAACTCTGCTGAAGCCTGGACCTGCAGCGGCCAGGGTGGTGCAGCCTGGACTGGACCCAGCCATGGCCAGGGCAGCCCAGCCTAGACTCACCTGCAGCTGGAGCATCCTGTCCCGTCCCGGCCGGGACCTAGGCATGGCCCAGCCTACCATGGATCCAGGTGCAGCTGGAGCAGCCCGGCACAGCCCTAGAGACGGCCAGGGCGTCCCTCCCGCAGCCCAAACCCAGTCCCATCCTGGACCTGCTGCACCCCAAACCCGTTATCCCTGGCCCCACCCCAGAGCCTGCACCTCCAGCACCCAACCCTCTGCCCTAGCCCTGAGCTCCTCATCCTTGGCCCCACCCGAGCTTATATCCCCAGCCGGAGCCCTCAAACCCATGCACCCCAACCCTCTGCCCCAGCCCTAAGCCCCCTCCCACACTCCAAACCCCTTTGCCCCACCACATGAATTTTGTTATGTGCACCAATATGAGAGTGATGTGTCACACGTCACCTGCACACTGGTGCATAGAACAAAGTGCATTCCGCACATGGGTGGGAAAAGTTAGAGGGAATATTGATTTTGAGTAGGAGTAGAGAGATGATTTTACCTCTGTATTTGGCATTGGTGCAACTGCTGCTGGAATAGCATGTCTAGTTCTGCTGCCCACAATTCAGTGAGGATGCTGATAAATTGGTAAGGGTTCAAAGAAGAGCCATGACAATAATTAAAGGAATAGAAAACATACTTTATAGTGACAGACTCAAGGAGCTCCATCTGTTTAGCTTAACAAAGAGAAGGTTAAGGGGTGACTTTATCATAGTCTATAAGTACCTACATAGGGAACAAATATTTGATAGTAGCTCTTCAGTCTAGCAAATAAAATTATAATACGATGGCTGGATGTTGAAGCTAGACAAATTAGGACTGGAAATAAGGCATCCATTTTTAACAGTGAGGGTAATTAACGAGTGGAACAATTTAGCAATGATTCTATGGATTCTGCATCACTGGCAATTTTAAAATCAAGATTGGCTTTTTTTTTTTTTTTAATAAAAGACAGGCTACAGATCAAAGAGGAATTAATTCAAAGTCCTATGGCCTGTCTTATACAGGAGATCAGAACAGATGATCCCAGTAGTACCTTCTGGCCTTGTAATCTATGAATCTAGGAATATAGCCTATGATATTGTACATTTATGACAATTTACCTCCTCTACCAATTGAAAAAGGAATACAGCAAAAGCTCTCCCTTACAAAAATTCCACCAGTCAGAATCACAGAAATGACAACTGGAAATAATTTCTTGGTATATGCGACAGGGTGACTCTCTTGTGATGTAGTGTATCCTAATGTTTGTGTTCTGTGTCAGCAACAACCTCACCAAGCGCAATGCACTGACCTGGTAATCCAACATGAGGAGAAGTGTGCACCGCACACTCACATCACCAGGCCTCTTCACCTGGAAGCCGTCAGTCTCCTGGGTAGTGGGAGTTCTATGCCACTGCCAGAGGAGAAACAGAACAGGAAGAAGGTCAGTCCCAGTTTGCCCCTGTCTGACCTGGGAGATTGTGTGGTTGTGGATGTGTATATATAGTTTTCATGCAAAAATTATCATTAGTTCAACAGTAAGATTCTGAAATCACCCCCTCAGAACAGTATTGCCAGGTGTCCAGTTTTTGACCAGAATGCCTGGTCGAAAAGGGACCCTGGCAGCTCCAGTAAGCACCTCTGATGAGGCCGTTAAAATTCTGGTCAGCGGCACAGAGGGGCTAAGGCAGATTCCCTGCCTGTCCTGGCTCCATGCAGCTCCCGGAAGCAGCAGCATGTCCCTACGACTCCTAGGCGCAAGGGCAGCCAGTGAGATTCTGTACGCTACCCCTAGCGCTGGCTCTTCAGCTCCCATTGGCTGGGAACTGCAGCCAATGGGAGCTGCTGCGGAGGCTGTGTTTGTGGGCAAAGGCAGTGCACGGAGCCCCTGGCTGCTCCAGTGCCTTGGAGCCACAGGGACATATTGGACACTTCCGGGAGCTGCCTGAGGTAAGCGTCACCGGAACCCGCACCCCAACCCTTTGCTGCAGCCCTGAGCCCCCTTCCTGCACCCAAACCCTTGCCCCAGCCCTGAGCCCCCTCCCACACTCAAAGTCCCTCCCAGAGCCTGCACCCCACACCCCCTCCCACACACCAACACTCTGCCCCAGCCTGAGACCCTTCCTGAACCCCAAACCCCTCATCTCCAGCCCCACACCAGAGCCCACACACTCCAGCCAAAACCCTCACCCTCCCACACCCCGCACCCCAACCGACTGCCCCAGCCCAGTGCCTCCTCCTACACTCCAAACCCTTCTGCTGCAACCCCCAACCGAGCCCCCTCCTCACCCCAAATTCCTCATCCCTAGCCTCACCCTAGAGCCCGCACCCCCAGCCAGAACTCTCACCCCCCTGCACTCCAACCCCCCGGCCCCAGCCCTGAGCCCCCTCACGCACCCTGAACCCCTCATTTCTGGTCCCTCCCCACAGCTCACACCCCCTGCCCCAGCCTGGTGAAAATGAGCAAGTGAGTGAGAGTGGGGGAGAGCAAACGATGGAGGAAGGGGGAATGGAGTGAGCAGGGGGCAAGGCCTCAGAGAAGGGGCAGGGCAGAGATGGGGCCTCAGGGAAGGGGCGGAGTATGGGTGGGGCAAGAGAGTTCAGATTTGTATGATTAGACATTTGACCCTACCTCCAAAGTTAGAAAATTCCAGCTCTCTCCCTTGCGCATATGCCTTAAAATACAATCTCTCTTTATATCAAGGTATGTTATTTGTTGGATAATACAATATATACTGCAAACTGGAATTTTTTATACAACCTGTGATGGGGTATATAAAGGGTGTATAAGGTGCCACCAGACTTCTTGTTGTTTTTGTGGATACATGGCTACCTCCTGATACTTGACACCATGCAAGGCACTAAATTTAGCCGTATGGAGTGGAAATCCATCAACCTCAACAAAAAACTTACACAGGTACAGACAGATATCTTCCTCTCCAAGTGCAAACAGATGGACATCATACCAAATGGACTGACGGAAAAAAAAATCCATTGCAATCAACATACTACACTAACTATGGTGAGAGACTGTGCCACACACTCTCAAAGAAACTGAGGAACCACCTGATCAGCATCCTGTACAGCAGACAGGAGAAGATCAAGAATGAGCTCTCAAAACTGGAGACTCTCATACAAAACCAATCTTCCACAAAAACTTCCATGTGGCTGGACTTTACGAAAATGACACAAGCCATTTATAACACACACTTCACTTCTCCACAGAGGAAAAAGAACAATAAACTATCTAAATTACAGTAAACTACATGCCACAGGGGGCTACAACAGTGGTACCCTCAACTCACCTAACAATACTGTTAATCTATCCAACCACACACACAGCCCAGCAGAAGAGTCTGTCCTATCTGACACCACTGAGAACAGCCTAGCTCCATCCTCTTTGGAACCCCTTTTCAGGTCATTGAAAGCAGCTATCAAATCCCCCTTTGCTCTTCTCTTCTGCAGACTAAATAATTCCAGTTCCCTCAGCCTCTCCTCATCTTCACATCCTGCCCTAAACTGTTGGACAGTGTGAGGCATGCACTGTCAAAGAGCTAACTTATTACACTGGAGGATGCAGTGATTCATGTGTACACTGAGTAAGTTTGCTAAGTCTGCAAGATATGCTGGGATCTTTCTGAATGAAAGATGCTATATAAATACGTAATTAGAATTGTTTCTATTAATACAAAGCAACAAATATAGGCACTGATGCAGGAAAACACTAAAGCACATGCTGGAGCTCTTTTGCAATTCTGGGACTGCATGGTCACCTGTGCTGATCAGCTCACCACACTGGCCAAACAGGAAATGAAATTCAAAAGTTTGCAGGGCTTTTCCTGTCTACCTGGCCAGTGCATCGGAGTTGAGAGTGCTGTCCACAGCGGTCACAATGGAGCACTCTGGGATAGCTCCCGGAGGCCAATGCCATTGAATTGAATCCACACTACCCCAAATTCGACCCAGCAAGGTTGACTTCAGCGCAAATCCCCTCATTGGGGAGGGGTACCGAAATCAATTTTAAGAGCCCTTTAAGTCGACAAAAATGGCTTCATCATGCGGACAAGTGCAGGGTTAAATTGATCTAATGCTGCTACACAAAACTCGTAGTGTAGACCAGGGCTGTGACAAACAAGTTTATTTACATTTACAAGAGATACTGCTACCTGCTTCTTATTTACTTCACCTGAAAGTGAGAACAGGCATTCGCATGGCACTTTTGTAGTCGGCGTTGCAAGATATTTATGTGCCAGATATGCTAAACATTCGTATGCCCTTTCATGCTTCGGCCACTATTCCAGAGGACAAGCTTCCATGCTGATGATGCTTGTTACAAAAATAATGCGTTAATTAAATCTGTGACTGAACTCCTTGGGAGAGAACTGAATGTCTCCTGTTCTGTTTTACCCACATTCTGCTGTATATTTCATGTTCACAGAATATAGAATGACAGAATCATAAAATATCAGGGTTGGAAGGGACCTCAGCCTAGCTCCATCTGCTTTGGAACCCCCCTTCAGGTAGTTGAGGGCTGCTATCAAATACCCCCTCCCTCTTCTCTTCTGCAGACTAAATAATCCCAGATCCCTCAGCTTCTCTTCATAAGTCATGTGCTCCAGCCCCCTAATAATTTTTGTTGCCCTGCGCTGGACTCTGTCTAATTTTTCCACGTCCTTCTTATAGTGTGGGGCCCAAGACTGGACACAGTACTCCAGATGAGGCTGATCAGCCAGGTCTCCTGGACTCCTTTCCCCCTCATGTTATTCTCCCAGGGGATCCTGCACATCAGTTCCCTGAGGGAGTCAAAAGTCTGCTTTTCTGAAGTCCAGGGTCCGTATTCTGCTGCTCTCCTTTCTTCCTTGTGTCAGGATCCTGAACTCAAAAATCTCATGGTCACTACCTCCCAGGTTCCCATCCACTTTTGCTTCCCCTATTAATTCTTCCCGGTTTGTGAGCAGCAGGTCAAGAAGAGCTCTGCCCCTAGTTGGTTCCTCCAGCACTTGCACCAGGAAATTGTCCCCTACACTTTCCAAAAACTTCCTGGATTGTCTGTGCGCCGCTGTATTGCTCTCCCAGCAGATATCAGGGTGATTAAAGTCTCCCATGAGAACCAGGGCCTGCAATCTAGTAACTTCTATTAGTTGCTGGAAGAAAGCCTCGTCCACCTCATCCCTCTGGTCTGGTAGTCTATAGCAGACTCCAACCACGACATCAACCTTGTTGCTCACACTTCTAAACTTAATCCAGAGACTCTCAGGTTCTTCTGCAGTTTCATACCGGAACTCTGAGCAGTCACACTGCACTCTTACATACAATGCAACTCCCCCACCTTTTCTGCCCTGCCTGTCCTTCCTGAACAGTTTATATCCATCCATGACGGTACTCCAGTCATGTCAGTTATCCCATCAAGTCTCTGTTATTCCAAACACATCATAATTCCTTGATTGTGCCAGGACTTCCAGTCCTCCCTGCTTGTTTCCCAGGCTTCTTGCATTTGTGTATAAGCACTTAAGATAACTTGCTGATAGTCCTGCTTTCTCAGTATGAGGCAGGAGTCCTACCCTCTCGTGCTTTCCTGCTCATGCTTCCTCCCAGTATCCCACTTCCCCACTTCCCTCAGGGCTTTGGTCTCCTTCCCCCGGTGAGCCTAGTTTAAAGCCCTCCTCACTAGGTTAGCCAGCCTGCTTGCGAAGATGCTCTTCCCTCTCTTCGTTAGGTGGAGTCTGTTTCTGCCTAGCAATCCTTTTTCTTGGAACACCATCCCACAGTCAAAGAATCCAAAGCCTTCTCTCCAACACCACCTGTGTAGCCATTCATTGACTTCCACGGTCTCTACCTGGGCCTTTTCCTTCCACAGGGAGAATGGACGAGAACACCACTTGCACCTCAAACTCCTTTAACCTTCTTCCCAGAGCCACGTAGTCTGCAGTGATCCACTCAAGGTCATTCTTGGCAGTATCATTGGTGCCCACATGGAGAAGCAGGAAGGGGTAGCGATCCGAGGGCTTGATGAGTCTCTGCAGTCTCTCCGTCACATCGTGAATCCTAGCTCCTGGTAAGCAGCACACTTCTTGGTTTTCCCAGACAGAACAGCAGATAGATGAGTCAGTCTCCCTTAAGAGGGAGTCCACAACCACCACCACCTGCCTCCTTCTCTTGGGAGTGGTGGTCGTGGAACACCCATCCCCCACCCCATGTTACAGCTGTCTTGGATGATGACCCAGCACATGTTTGTTTTAAGAACACTTTCACAGCAGATTTGACAAAAAGAACATACCAATATGAGATTTCTAAAAATAGCTCCAGCACAGGACCCAAGATTTAAGAATCTGAAGTGCTATCAAAAAATCTGAGCAGGACGAAGTGTGGAGAATGCTTTCAGAAGTCTTAAAAGAGCAACACCACAATGTGGAAACTACAGAACCTGAACCAGCAAAAAAAGGAAAATCAACCTTCTACTGGTGGCATCTGACTCAGATGATGAAAATGAACACACATCAGTCTGCTCTGCTTTGGATCGTTATCAAGCAGAACCCGTAATCAGCATGGACGCATGTCCTCTGGAATGGTGGTTGAAACATGAATGGACATATGAATCTTTAGTGCATCTGGCATGTAAATATCTTGTGACACCAGCTACAATGCTGTTCTCACTTTCTGCTGACATTGTAAACGACAAACGGCCGGCGTATCTCCTGCAAATTGCAACCAAACTCGTTTGTCTGAGCAATTGGTTGAAGTAGG
Source organism: Gopherus flavomarginatus (assembly GCF_025201925.1). NCBI lineage: Eukaryota > Metazoa > Chordata > Testudines > Testudinidae > Gopherus > Gopherus flavomarginatus. Next base: position 92,146 of record NC_066618.1, read on the forward strand.
ACTGAGAGACTTGTTTTATTTTTGAATGCAGTTATTTTTTTGTACATAATTCTTAATTTGTAAGTTCAGCTTCCACGATAAAGAGATTGCACTACAGTACTTGCAATGGGGGAATTGAAAATCTGGGGCCGGTTTTGTTCAACATCTTTGTTAATGATCTGAATGATGGGATTCCTTGCACCCTCAGCAAGTTCGCAGACGACATTAAGCTGGGGGGAGAGGTAGATATGCTGGAGCATAGGGATAGGGTCCAGAGTGACCTAGACAAATTGGAGGATTGGGCCAAAAGAAATCTGATGAGGTTCAACAAGGACAAGTGCAGAGTCCTGCACTTAGGACAGAAGAATCCCATGCATGCTATAGGCTGGGGACCGACTGACTAAGCAGCAGTTCTGCAGAAAAGGACCTGGGGATTACAGTGGATGAGAAGCTGGATATGAGTCAGCAGTGTGCCCTTGAGGCCAAGAAGGTCAACGGTATATTGGTCTGCATTAGTAAGAGCATTGCCAGCAGATCGAGGGAAGTGATTATTCCCCTCTATTCGACACTGGTGAGGCCACACCTGGAGTATTACATACAGTTTTGGTCCTCCCAGTACCGATGGGATGAGGACAAATTAGAAAAAGTCCAGCGGAGGGCAATGAAAATGATTAGGGGGCTGGGGCACATGACTTATGAGGAGAGGCTGAGGGAACTGGGGTTATTTAGTCTGCAGAAGAGAAGAGGGCGAGGGGGATTTGACAGCAGCCTTCAACTACCTGAAGGGGGGTTCCAAAGAGGATGGATCTAGACTGTTCTCCGTGGTACCAGATGACAGAACAAGGAGTAATGGTCTCAAGTTGCAGTGGGGGAGGTCTAGGTTGGATATTAGGAAACACTATTTCACTAGGAGGGCGGTGAAGCATTGGAATGGGTTACTTAGAGAGGTGGTGGAATCTCCATCCTTAGAGGTTTTTAAGGTCAGGCTTGACAAAGCTTTGGCTGGGATGATTTAGTTGGTGTTGGTCCTGTGTGGAGCAGGGAATTGGACTAGATACCTCCTGAGGTCCCTTCCAACCCTGATATTCTATGATTCTAGGTTATTATTCCTTTTGTTTTTTATAGTGGAAATATTTGTAATAAAAATAAATATAAAGTGAGCAGTTGCACATTTTGTATTCTGTGTTATAATTAAAATCAATATATTTAAAAATGTAGAAAACATCAAAAATATTTAAATAAATGGTATTCTATTATTAACAGCACGATTAATTGTGATTTTTTTTAATCATGCAATTAATCACAATTAATTTTTTTAATCACTTGACAGTCCTAGTCACTACATGTATGTTTCATGAACAAAGTTTATTTTCAATTGAATTTTAAAAAAAAGTAATAATCTGATCAGCAAATTGGCTGGTTCTACCTGGGGAGCCAATGTGGAGACACTAAGAAACTCTGTGCTTGCCTTGTGCTATTCTGTAGCAGAGTATTGCTCCCCAGTGTGGCCCAGCTCTTTTCACAGAGGACTAGCAGACACTCATCTGAATGAAACTATGCATATAACAAGGAGACCAACCAACGAACCAGGCCTGGCTGTTTGTCCTGTTCAACATTGCCCCATGACATCAGATGATAAATCACCTTGCGAAATCTGCTCCTTAAGGTGCAAGACATGCTACATGTACCCCCACTGGAAAATGTATTTAATCCTCAATAAAAAGAACAGGAGGATTTGTAGCACCTTAGAGACTAACAAATTTATTTCAGCATAAGCTTTCGTGGGCTATAGCTCACTTCTTCGGATGCACAGAATGGAACGCCTAGACAGGAGATATTTATACATACAGAGAACATGAAAAGGTGGAAGTATGCATACCAACAGGAAGAGTCCAATCAATTGAGATGAGCTATCATCAGCAGGAGAAAAAAAACCTTTGAAGTGATAATTGAGATGACCCATAGTAGGTGTGAGGAGAACTCAACATATGGGTCATCTCAATTATCACTTCAAAGGTTTTTTTTCTCCTGCTTATGACTGCTCATCTCAATTGATTGGACTCTTCCAGTTGGTATGCTTTGCTGCTTACGAAGCCTGAATGAAGATTATTTAAGCACTACAGTCATAAATACTACGTATGGAAAATCTCTCTCATATCCCTAAGAGAGAACATATACCATCACCCCTTACTCACTGTGCCTAGCTTGGTAGCCACTTGAAAGGCCACTAACATCCCAGCAGAAAGAGTCAACGAAAGTAAACATGGTAGGAGGAATTAAGAGCATACATAGTTATTGAGTTGCAGTAGAAGCAGAGTTGTGTGTTAGGGTTGCATGAGCCTCCTACCTCCACCAAATGATTGTCAGGTCCATAAAGATCTTTGTCCAGCTCAATGACCAAACTTTTAAAGAAGGAGGAAAATTTCCGCTTCTGTTTGCTGAGCTGTAAAATCAGAAAACAGAGAAATGTCAAAGAACACACCTCAGCTTGGGCTTACTGCTAACTTTGTGTGGCCTCCTCCTCTGGAACATGAATTCCCAGACTGGATTGGATTCAAGGTCCATCTAGTCCAGTCTCTGTCTCTGAGAATGGCCAGTACCAGCTACTTCTGAGGAAGGTGCAAGAAACCTGATAGTGGGCAATTGTGGAATTACCTGCACATAGGAGAAGATTCCCCCTAACTCTATCAGAAAACTTTGGCTTGTACCCTGGAGTAAGACAGTTTATCCTAACTATTTTAAGGATGGATATTCTTTTTTTTTTAATCTGAAAAAGCACAAGGCCTCAATTATATCTTGTGGCAGTGAGCTCCACAGGTTAATCATGCATAGTACAAAAAATATTTCCTTTTGTCAGATTTAAATGTTGCTTTGCTATTTCATTGGTGGTCAGCATGTCGAAGTCTCACCCTGTCCCTTCCAGAAACATACCATGGTTTGACAGTTACTGTGCAGCATTTGCTGCTTATTACACTAATCGTGATTGTTTCACTATTATCTTCTCCTCCACACATTTGCTTGTGTTTCCCACCTGTTGCCTCTCATCGCATACTTAGATTGTAAGCTCTTTAGGGACAGGGACAGTGCGACCGAAAGCACCCCCTTTATTCATAACCTACACACTATTGTAATAATCTTTGTACAAAATATGTCTTGAGAGGAATCATTTGAAAACTAATGACTTGCTGGTAATACCGTGGTGAAATGTATGTAGCAACATCATATATAAAGTTATGAAATCCCCCTGCATGATGTTAATAGCACATTTTCAAAACCACATTGTCCTGACTAGGTAAAAGTTGTTAAACATGTCTTTCCTAAACAGAGGACTGTGTGTTTATCTCAATTTATATATACATAATAAACAGGATGCTCAGGACAGCAAGGGGGGAAATGGCAGGGAGACAAGGCAAACCAGCATTTCAGCAAACTCAGGTAAGAAGAAAGAGCATGGAGCCTCCTTCACCAGCAGACTCCATGTCACCTTCTTTACTATTTGAATAAGCTTTGCTTGGAAGTGTAATCTTCAGAAGGATCCAATTTAAAGGGTGAATTGATTATAAAAGCGAGGGGCAAAAATACCCCAAAATCATCTCTCTTCTACCTACGAAGAAAAAAGGAACCAGCCCTTTGACTTTGGAGGGAAATCCTGACCTGAAAAATTGGTCAGCCATGTTGCTGGGAATATGTGGTAAGGATGTTACCTTGAACCAAGTCTAGCTTGTTGAGTTTTAGTTACCAAAAAGCGTTATTTGTTTCTCTTGTAACTATTCCTGAGTTTAATACCCGATACCTGAATTTACTCAAAAACCCATCTTTTTTTATTTATAAACTTGTTTTATTTTTTAATTTAAACCAATCCAGTGTTGTGTTTAAACTGAACTGTTTGGTAATGCCAATTAAAGTAGCAAACTGTTGAATATTGACTCTTTACAGGGGAAATGGACCTTTAACATCTGAACTGTTGAGGAAAGGGCTGGACAGCGCAGAACACACATTTGGAGAAAATTCAGGACTGAGAGTGTGCTGGAGTCACCCTGCAAGTAGTAACCAAGGCTGGTGGAAGCCAGCGTGTGACAGGGGTGGTCTGGCAGGCTGCTGAGGTTAGAGCTGCTGGACCAGGGCTGCAGCTATACTTAGACACTCAGGTTGTGACATGTATGCTGTTAGGCTGTTTGTAAGTACCCCGAACAACACTAAAACACTGAGAGGCACCCAAGCTTGTAACCCCTCACTGGTCTGGATTGCACCCCAGAATAAAACCGACTGCCTTTGCTATATGTATGTTCCGCACTTAACAGAAGAGAACTAAGACCTTGATTGGGACCTTTATGCACTACTGCTATAAAAAAATAATAATAATCCTCTTCTAACCTGGCCCTGACCCCCTACGTATGCTCTCTTACACTTCCTATGAACACAAACCACCCTACATCCTCTTCTTGCCCCTCTAGCCTACCCCTCACATCCTGTCCTGCTCATGTCATACCACCTAGCAACACTGCCTTCCCCAGACATGGTCAAAACCGTGTCAATACTGCCTTCCGCATAGGTCAATCCCACAAGGTATGGCCCAAATCCATCTTACATCTACAAATGGAATGAATTTCCCCCAGTGAAGTCCTCTTCTCCTCTTCTATGTTTGGGTCTCTCCCTTTCTTTCCTTCTGTCAGTATCGTGCTCCCTCTCCTCCCTTTTCGCCCACATGCCACAGAATTATGTCTGTATTGCTGCTTCTGCTGGACATATGCTTTCACAGAAGTAGTGGCCCTTCCCACTCCTATATGGAGATATCCTTTCTAACACTGGCATTCTCTGTGACAGTCCAGCATCCTACAGAACACAACAGGAACTTCCAGCCCCTTTTCAACCATAGTGGAGAGAGATATGCAGCAAAATCTTACATCATCCAGGAGCTTCCCTTCCACTCGCAGCTCCCAGGATGCAATGCTGCCATCAGAGTCATCAGCATCAGATTTTGCAGGGTTAAAGGTGTTGGAGATGTACAGCCTCAGTTTCCGTTTTTGCTGTTTAAACAAAACAGAAATAAGAAAATTACACACACAGTGCACATTCAGGGCATCAGGTAGCCCTGGGATACAGATGTATCTAAGTATTTATATGGCCCTCTATCACTATAGAATCTGAGTGCTCAGTAGAGTTGCACCAGCATACTTCTGCAATTGCCCCTAGGTATGTAACAAAACTTACTGAAATGCTGGATCTTGAAATTCCACTCAGAAACCATCCACCAGTGAGGAAGAGCACAGAACAGGCCATACACCAAGGAAGAAAGAAGGGTATCGTGCACACCCCACAGCCCTGGAAGCTAATACCCTATTGGTTTTACAAACCTTTTGAAAACTATTTAGTGTAAAAAGATTAAATAATACTGATACTTTAAAACAATCTTATTCTTCCTTTCTCAATTCCAGCCAGTGCTGATGAGGATTGTCATAAATATAAAGGAAAGAGTAGCATAAAATCCCTCCTTGGCAGCTGTACTAAATTGCCTTACCGGTAAGAGGTTAAGCAGTTCAATAACTCAAGCACCGACAGCAGAAAACAAAGGCTGGAAGAGACAGATTGAAAGAAAAAGAATTCCTCCAAGCTCACGTTAAGCTGTATTACAGGCCAAATGAACCTTCCTATCAGCCTCCACTTCAAATACCACTCAAGAAACTATTTGAGGTGGTAAACTGCTTCATTAACCGTGATGTTTGCAGCCAACAGCAGAACCCAGCACTGTGAAGAATTATCCTCCTACTTCACTGAAATGATCACGCACATTCAGGAAAGTTTCTTTGGCTTGCAGAGATCTGATCCCCCTCTGCCAGCCAACCAACAGCCCATCTGTATTTCCAGAGTCCAGCCCATTCACTTCACAAGAAGTATTGGTGTGAATCTGACCCCTCCTCTTCCTGGCTAGTACAAGTGAGTCATGAGTAAGTGGTTCCACTCTTGACCAAAACAATCAATGCCTATTTAAGGAGGAATCTTCCCTTCCTCCTTCAAATATATAATAGTCTGATGAACGCTGAATAAGCCTACCCTGGATACAATGGTTCTAGCCAAATACTGCTCACTATTAAACTTTCAAACTCACAGAGAAGCTGGCCAAAGGCTGTCTAGAACTCATCTAACCAAAGCTAGCAACCTATACCTGACATAATCTGGATTCAGGCCAGGATATGGGACAGAAAAAGCATATTAGTAGCACTGATAGAGGATATGCTGCTGTCAACAGGTAAAGGCAGATAGTCATCCTCCTCTTACTGGCTCTCTCTGCAGCATTTGATACTGTCCAATACTGTTGTCCTGCCTCAAAGAGGTCACAGGGGTCCAGGAGAATGTGTTAAAATGATTTGAGTCATTCCTGGATGAACACATGCAGAGGGCAGTTATGGAAAACTGCAACTTTGCAACTAGATGCCCAACTTATGGAGTCCCGCTGGGACAAGTTCTGTCTCTGATCCTATTCAACGTCTAGATGAAGCCAAAAGGAAACCTGGTGAGACAACAATGATTCAAATGCTGTAATATGTGGATGACACACAGCTCTACGTATCCTTCACCACATACAACTACACCTTTACTATAAAGATGGCCTAGAGCTTGGACAAATCAGCTCTCAGATGAGGAACATCTGGCTGAATCTAAACCCCAGCAAGACAAAGGTAATGCTGGTTAGCAAAATAAGCACTTTGCAATCATAATGCTGTTTCCTTTGGTTGATGGTTCACACTCACAGTTGGCCAATTCATTTCACAGCTCATGTGCACTTTTATATTCCTTGCAGTAGCATCTGTGAACTTTGCTTTCTACATCTCTGGTTCATTAGGAGACTCCATCTCATCCTGGCAGATGATGACTTTGTCTCAGTTATAGACACTTTTGTTACCTTCTGGCTGGACTACAGCAATCCAATATACCTGGGCATGATGCCATCCGCAATTAGGAAGTGCCAGCTAGCACAGATTGCAACAGCATATCTCAGGAACACAGATCACCCCAAGCACATCACACTCATTCTCTCTGCACCCTAGCTTCCCACAGAATATCAAGTCACAGTCTTGGTCTTTATCACAAAGGTGCTCAGGAGCCTGGGCCCACAATATTGAAAAGATCACTTAAAACTCCAGGATGAAGACCAAGATCAATATATCTGTTCCTCAGGCACACTGGAACTGCCCAGTGCAAGAGTAATGTTCATCATGTTCAGGAGACAGAACTTTCTTGGGGACTGGTTCAAGATGGTGAACTGATCTCCATAGAACTAAGAACTATCATCTTCCACTTCAAGTTCAAGATACTTATCTGACCTCCTTTCAATAATATAAACGTATAGCAGCACATACATTTTTTAAAAAATAAAACCTATCAAAACAAAACACTATAGTGCACTCTCAATTTTCCCCCTGGAGAAGAGAATGAAAAAGGGAAAGAAGGCTCTCAGATGAAGGCTCTCAGATACTATGGTAATGAAAGTAGCATAAGAACCTATGCAGAATGGAACAGACTATACTAGAACATGAGTCTCACATACACACTGGGAAAACAGATCTTGCAACCGTACGAACAGCAGCTGTTTCTATCTCTGAGTTCTTCAGGCATCAGATTCACAATAACCAGTGGAGCTCATAAGTTTGATTAAATAAGCAGCATTCCTGGAAATGAACCAACTCTGTTTAAAAAACTAACTGTAGTTCACAATGCTTACATTCCTAACTTTTGAACTAGCACGAGGTCCCCCGTTGAAGCGACCATCTCCAAGGAGTGTCTGAACAGAGATTGCAACTTCTGTGAGGCGCCCAATACAAATTACAATCTCCACTGACTGACTGAATGTGATTGTAACTTGCTGGTGAGTTCACTGAAGGTTACAATCTCTGTTGGATGCTTCCCTAGCTCTGCTAGGGAATCTCACTCAAGTTACAACAGATACCAGAGGATGAACCAAAATCTGCTGAAGGCATAGAACTCTGCCGGACTGCAGCTTTCATGTACAGCATTGTGTACAGATCTATGTACACATGTCACATATAGACCTCCATGCTGCTAACAGACTCATAAATTCCAAGGCCAGAAAGGGCACTGTGATTATCAGGTCTGTCTCCTATTTAACACAGACCACAGAACTTCCCAAAAATAATTCCTAGAGCAGATATATTTAGAAAAACATCTAATTTTGATTTAAAATTGTCAATGATAGAGAATCAATCATGACTATTAATAAATTGTTCCAGTGTTTAATTACACTCACTGTTAAAAATATTGCCAGTCTGAATTTGTCTAGCTTCAACTTCCAGCCATTGGAAAGTGTTAGACCTTTCTCTTCTAGATTGTGGAGCCCAAGATCCAATATTTGTTCCCCATGCAGGTACTTATAGACTGTAGTTAAGTCACCCATAACCTTGTCTTGTTAAGCTAAAGAAATGGATCTTCTTGAGTCTGTCACTATAAGGCGTGTTTTCTAATTCTTTATCATTCTCATGGCTCTTCTCTGAACCCTCTCCAATTTAACAACCTCCTTCTTGAATTGTGGACACCAGAATGGGCCACAATATTCCAGCAGCAGTTGCACCAATGGCAAATACAGAGGTAAAATAACTTCTTTACTCCTACATAAGATTCCCTTGTTTTATGCAGCCAAGGATTGTATTTGCTCTTTTGGCCACAGCATCACTTTGGGAGCGCTTGTTCAGCTGATTGTCCACCACGACTCCCAAATCTTTTCCGGAGTCACTGCTTCCCAGAATAGAGTCCCCCATACTCTAAGTATGGCCTACAGTCTTTATTCCTAGAGGTATACATTTGCATTTAGCCATATTAAAATACATACTGTTTGCTTGTGCCCAGTTTACCAAGTAATCCAGATCACTCTGTATTGGAGACCTCTCCTCTTCATTATTTACCACTCCCTCAATTTTTCTGTCATCTGCAAACCTTACCAGTGATGATTTTGTGTTTTCTTCCAGCTCACTGATAAAAAAATTAAACAACATAGGGCCAAGAACCAATCCCTGAAGGACTTCTCTAGAAACACACCCAGTCAATGATGACTTCCGATTTACAATTATATTTTGAGACCTACCAGTTAGCCAGTTTTTAATTGATGTAACATGTACCATGTTAATTTATTATTGTTCTAGTTTTTTTATGTCATGCTCCTAAGTGTAGGGTAAATCTTGTCCTCAAAAGACAGAGTAGATAAAAATCTATGCTTTTGTATCTACATATAGAGAGGCTGACAGGCAGACAAACTATAAGTTGGTATGATGTGGAATAAATGTTAAAATCACATGAATTTGGTAGCCTCACAAGAAGTTACTAAAGAAATTTAGGAGATATGGGGTGGATTGGAAACTGCAAAGAGACAAAAACCAGAGACTATGAATAACTGGTCAGTTTTCATCAAGGCAAAAAGTTAAAAGTGGGTGTACAAGGTTTCACATCAGGATTGGTATTGTTTAATATACAACAACTTCTTGCTTAACATTGTAGTTATGTTCCTGAAAAATGCAACTTTCAGTGAAATGCTGTTAAGCAAACCCAATTTCCCCATAAGAATTAATATAAATGGGGGGGATTAGGTTCCAGGGAATTTTTTTTCACCAGACAAAAGACTATATTATATACACACACACATACATACACACAGAGAGAGTTTACGTTTTAAACAAACAATTTAATACTAGTACACAGCGATGATGATTGTGAAGCTTCGTTGAGGTAGTGAAATGAGAGACTGAGATATTTCCCAGGGAATGCCTTACTGCTAAATGATGAATTAGCAATCGGCTGAGACCTCAAGGGTTAACCCATGGTTGTTAATGTAGCCTCTCACTCTACAAGGCAGTATGAATGGAGGGAGGGGAGACAGCATGGCAGACAGAGACACACACAGTGTGTGAGAGAGAGAGAGAGAGATGTGCACTGACCCTTTAAGTATGCTGACCCCACTCTAAGTACATTGCCTTTTTAAGTAGATCAGCAAGGTGAGACAGCTGCTGCTGCCAGCAAGCTCCCTCCATCCTGAGCCCTGTCGTGTCCCCCCACCCGCTCTATGGAGATGGGGTAAGCGGGAGGCAGGAGTAGGGGGAAAGGGGACATCCTGACATTAGCATCCTTCTTCCCCCCGCCCCCCGCACAGCAAGGAGGAGGCTCCAGGGCAGGGGCAGAGCAGCACTTGGCAGTGGGGGAAGGGACAGCTGAACTGCTCGGTAACTGATAGCCTGCTGGGCAGCTGCTGCACAGGGAACTTAGGGGAGCAGATGGGGGGCTGCCGGTCCACCCTGGTTCCAAGCCCCCACCAGCTAGCTCCAAGGGGCTGCTCTTCCTGCAAGCAATGGACAAAGCAGACGGCTGCCAAATGATGTTAGAAGGAACATTGCACAACTTTAAATGAGCATGTTCTCTAATTGATCAGCAATGTAACAACGAAACAACATTAACTGGGATGACTTTGAGTGAGGAGTTACTGTACGTATACATGATCTGGGAATAAAATAAGAAAAGAGGTGGCAAAATCTGCAGATGAAATAAAGTTATTTAGGTTATTCAAGACCAGAGGAGACTGAACTTTAGGGTTGACTGTGCATTGTGTGAAGAAATACTTACTTTTTTTTCTTTTAAACCTGTTGCCTATTAATTTCATTTGGTGACCCCCTAGCATTTAGTTATGAGAAGGAGTAAATAATACTTCCTTATTTACTTTCTCCATAGCAGTCATGATTTTATAGACCTCTATCATATCCTCCCTTAGTCTCCTCTTTTCCAAGCTGAAAAATCCCAGGGTAATTGTGATTTGCTGGAAGTAGCTCAGGGTAGTGAGAAGAGCAGCAGTTTATCTGTTTGGAGTGGCAGTTGCCTGGTAAAAAAGCTGCCCCACTCTTCCAGTATTTGTCTGTAACCAGCCCTGTGTGCTGAGACAAGGGAGAGGAGGGGAGTTTGCCAAAAAGGGGATTAGGTAGGAATCTGCCTGATGGGCCAGAGGTGATTCTGGACGTAAGTGAAACTCAGGAGTTAGTAGTGCCTTAGTAATAAAGGAACTCCAGCTTTTGGGCTGTGTCTGCCCTGCTCTAAGCAATTTGTCCGGAATTGATACTCTTAGTTGTGTCCTGCCAGAGGCAGCATCATTACACCTGTTTTCTGACAGTGGCCAGTGCCTGATGCTTCAGAGAAAAAGAATAGAACAGGGCGATTTCAAGTGATCCTTCACCTGTTGTCCTATCCCAGTTTCTTGTAGTTGGAGGTTTAAGGACATACAGAGCATGGGGTTGTGTTCCTGACCATCTTGGCTAATAGCCATTGATGGAACTATCCTCCATGAACTCGCCTAATTCTTTTTTGAACCTAGTTATATTTTTGGCCTTCACAATATCCCATTAACAACAAGTTCCACAGCTTGACTGTGCATTGTACTCCTTTCGTTCATTTTAAGTCTGCTGTTTATTAATTTTATCAGGTGACACGTAGCTCCTGTGTTAGGTGAAGGGGTAAATAACATTCCCTATTCACTTTCTCCACACCATTCATGATTTTATAGACCTCTCTCATATCCCCCCTTAGTCATCTCATTTCTAAACTGAACAGTCTCAGTCTTTTTCATTTCTCCTCATATGGAAGCTGTCCCAGACCCCTAATAATTTTTGTTGCCCTTCTCAGCACTTTTTCCCATTCTAATACATCTTTTTTGAGATGAGGCAACCAGAACCGCACAAAGTATTCAAGGCATGGGAGTACTATGGATTTATATAGTAGCATCATGATATTTTCTGTCTTATTTCTATCCCTTTCCAAATGGTTCCTAACATTCTGTTCACTTTTTTGACTGCTGCTGCACATTCAGTGGATGTTTTCACAGAATTATCCATGATGACTCCAAGATCTTTTCTTTAATGGTAACAGCTAATTTAGACCCTATCATTTTGTACGTATAGTTGGGATTATGTTTTCCAATGGGCATTACTTGGCATTTATCAACATCGAATTTCATCTGCCAGTTTAGTCACCCAGTTTAGTGAGATCCAGTTGTAACTCTTTGCAGTCAGCTTTGGCCTTAACAACCTTGAGTAATTTTGTATCATCCATAAATTCTGCCACCTCACTGTTTACTCCTCTTTCCAGATAAGTTATGACCCCTTGGAGGACCCCCGCTATTTTCCTCTCTCCTTTGTGAAAACTGACCATTTATTCCTACCCTTTGTTTCCTACCTTTAACCAGTTACTGATCCATAAGAGGACCTTCCCTCTTATCCCATGACTGCTTACTTCACTTAAGAGGCTTTGGTGTGGGACCTGTTAAAGCCTTTTTGAAAGTCCAAGTACACTATATCCACTCCATCATTTTTGTCCAAATGCTGGTTGGCATCCTCAAAGAATTCTAACAGATTGGTGAGCCATGATTTCCTTTTCAAAAGCCATGTTGACTTTTCCTCAACATATTGTGTTCATTTATGTGTCTGATAATTCTGTTCTTTATTGTAGTTTCAGCAATTTGCCTGGTACTGAAGTTAGGCTGACTGACCCATAATTCCCAGGATCGCTTCTGGAGCCTTTTTTAAAAATCAGTGTTACATTAGCTACCCCCTAGCTATCTAGTACAGAGGCTGATTTAAGCAATAGGTTACATACCATAGTTACTAATTCTGCAATTTCATATTTGAGTACCTTCACAACACTTGCATAAATACCATCTGGTCCTGGTGATTTATCACGATTTAATTTATTGATTTGTTTCAAAACCTCTCCTACTGACACCTCAACCTGGGACAGTTCCTCAGACTTGTCACTTAAAAAGAATGGCTTGAGTGTGGGGATCTCCCCCATGTCCTCTGCAGTGAAAACAGATACAGAGAATTCATTCAGTTCTGTGCAACAACCTTGTTTTCCTTCAGTGTTCCTTTAACATCTTAATTGTCCAGTGGAGCCACTCCCTGTTTGGCAGGCTTCCTAATTCTGATGTACTTAAAAAAATTGTTAGTTTCTGTATAATTAGTTTCTCTTCAAATTCTTTCTTGGCCTGCTTTATTATACTTTTACACTTGACTTGTCAGCAGTTCATCTCCTTTATATTTCCCCCAGTAGGATTTGACATCCACTTTTTAAACGATGCCCTTTTTTCTCTAACTGCCTCTTTTACTCTCTTATTTAGCCTTGGTGGCATTTTTTGGTTCTCTTATTGGTGTTCTTTTTGGGGGGTATACATTTAGTCTGAGCCTCTATTATGGCCTTTTGAAAGTAATCTCCATGCAGTTTGTAGGCATTTCACCCTTGTGACTGTTCCTTTTAATTTCTATTTAACTAGCTTCCTCATTTTTGTGTAGTTGCCTTTTTTTAAGTTAAATTCTACTGAGTAGGTTTCTTTGGTATTTTTCCTCTCACAAGGATATTAAATTTAATTACATTACAGTTGCTATTACTGAATGGTTCAGCTATATTCACCTCTTGAACCAGATCCTGTACTCCACTTAGATCAGGAATTCCCTCTCCCATTGTGGGTTTCAAGACAAGCTGGTCCAAGAAGCAGTCATTTATGGTGCAAAAAATTTTATATCTGCATCCCTTCCAGAGGTGACAGATATCCAATCAACACAAGAATAGTTGAAATCAATGTTCTCTCTAATTTTTTCCATCCATGTGCGGAATAAATTTTGTTATGTGCACCAAAGTATGTGGGGATGTGGGCCACAAGTAGAAACAAAAAACCTAGATATAATATATATTTTTAAAAAAAGTTACCATAGGGATAATTACTCCAGTCAAGACAGGTGAGGCATTTTAGAACTCACTACTCAAAGAATTAAATGTAAGTGTAAGAGAGAAATAAAAATTATGAAATGCATAGACCAGTCAAAAAACTAAAATAACACACTTTGAAAGAATAAAATTAGAGAGAATATATGGGCATTGCAGGAAGTACCAAAAAGTAACAATAATAATAACAATACAAGTACATGTTGGGAGGTGAGTGTGAAAGAGACTGTGTGTCTGTGTGACAAAGACAGTGTCTGTGTGTGCTGGCTGCTGGGGAAAACCGTGCGCTGTCTCTTTAAGACACTCACTGAACGCTCTCCTGCTCTGTCCTGAACCCTGTTGTCTCTCCTCCTCTGCTCTGCGGAGATGGGGTACATGGGCAGGGGGAAGGGGAGAGAGAGAGTGTGGGTGTGAGAGTGAGAGAGACAGAGACTGTGTGAACTGGCTGCTGGGGAAATCTCAGAAAGAGTGCACTGTCTCTTTAAGACATGCACTCAGCCACTCATCATTCAGACTGCAGCTTCATGTCCTCCAGAGCCAGGCTGTCCCTTCTTCCCTGCTCTGTGGAGATGGTGTACAGTGACGGGGGGAGGAGGTCACCCTGCCATCAGCACCCTACCCCCTCCACACACCCAGCTTTGCATAGGCAGCAGGAGGGTCCCGGCAGCAGCTGCAGGATGGAGCAATGTGGTGGGGGGGAGGGGCACCTGAACACACGTAATCAGCTGTGTGGTATTTGAATCTCTCCTGCATGACTGCCCAAGCTCACAGCTTACAGGGAACACAGGTTGAAATCCCAATTTATTATTGGATTTTCTGCCTTTGTAGCCTCTGCAATGTCCCTATGCATTTCACAATCACTATCACCATCCAGGTCTCAGGGTCGGTAGTATATTCCTACTGCTATACTTTTATTGTTCAAGCATGGAATTTTTATCCATACAGATTCTACGGTATGGCTTGATTCATTTAATATTTTTACTTTGAGTCTGTATTTTTTTCCCACACATAATGCCACTCCCCGACCAGCATAACCTATTCGGTCATTCCTATATATTTTGTACCCTTGTATTACCATGTCCCATCAATTATCCTTATTCCAACAAGTTCCTGCAATTCCTATTACATCAATATCCTCATTTAATGCCAGGCACTCCTCTAGCTCACCCACCTTAGTATTTAGACTTCTAGCACAGTATTTCTCAAATGCGGCCATCAGGGGCTCTTCTTGTGGCCACAGCCTCCTGGGCAATGACTGGAGAGGGGCAAAGCAGTGGGCCCTGCCCCCTCTAGAGCCACAAATGCCAGAAGAGCAGGCAGCCAGTGAGTTCCCTACCTTCCCAGGGGCAGTGAGGGTCAGGCTTCAGCCCTGGGGTGGCAAGCTCTGGCCCTGGATGCCGGCCCTTGGCTCACCACCATCCCGCATTGCCCCTGATCCCTGCTGCCTCCCCAGCCCCAACCCCATCTATTCCCTCATCATCCCTGGCCCCCATTGTCTCCCTACCCACCTCTCCATCCAGGGCTTAATTTGTCCCCTGGCTTGCCAGGGCTGAGGAAGTCTGCTGTGAAAAAAGTGATATTAACAAATATACAAATATTACTTTTCGCAGCAGCAGACTTACTAGCTAGCAAGTCTTAAAAAAATAACAACCTTCAACCCCGCCTACAGCTGACCTTCCTGAGGCACGCAGTTTTTAGAGAGGTACGGTGCCCCTAGACACGTGCCTACTGTGCCTAACTGGAAATCCAGCCCTGGCTATTACAGGCATGCTAGAATGCACACATGCACCTGGAGGCCCAAGGCACTGTGACAATTATATTGGTTGTTTACAAAAGAACTAAAACAGAGGTGGCCTTCCATGAATGTTGGCCTGCAAGACGAGGCACTGTTGACACCATGGTGATGGACATGGTATAGCAATGCACTAATGCAGAGAGAGCAAGAGACAGAAAAAGAGATGACAGGAGGCAGGATAAGGGCCAGAGAAGGCAACAGCTGATTGGGGTTACTGCCAGCAGTAGAGTGAGCTGGCAGGTGGCTCAATGCTTGCATTCCCCGACCCCCAACTCAAGGCCTTGCCCCTGCCATTTGAGCTACCCCCACAGCTGCCATTTTTTTCAGCACTACAGCTGCTCACAAAGGCCAAAGCATTTTTAATGGAGTAAATTTATGTTTTCCAGTCTCCACTCATTCAAAAATGGTTGAACCATTTTCCTTAAAACGTCTAAATAATTCATCTTCAGGCAGACAAGATCTGGAAAATGGCAGCTCCTACAGTGAATATTTCAGGGTTACAAGTAACCTGGAGCAGCATTTATGATGGAAATGCTGGGGCACCCTTCAATATAGCTGTTGCCAGTGCTCCAGCAATAATATAAATAAATAAGAATATTCCAAACCAAGCAAAAATTGCCTGATCTCAGGCCTTGGCTACACTTGAGAGTTACAGCGCAATAAAGTCACCAACAGCGCTGTAACTCACTCCCTGTCCATATTGACAAGGCACGTACAGCTCTGTATCTCTGCAGTTACTGCGCGGCTTGTAATCCACCTCCCAGAGAGGAATAAAGTATATTGTGCTGCTGCTGCTGCATTGCTGCGCCAGTGTGGCCGCCCAATGCACTCTGATTGGCCTCCAGAAGTATTCGGCAGTATCCCACAATGCCTGTTCTAGCAACTCTGTTCATCAGTTCGAACTTTACTGCCCTGGCCTCAGATGACCAACTGTCAGATCCGCCCTTTAAATTCCCTGGGAATTTTAAAAATCCCCTTCCTGTTTGCTCAGCCAAGTGTGGAGTGCGATCAGTGAATCTTTCCAGGTGACCATGCCTCCACGTGCCAAACGAAGCCCAGCATGGAGAAATGGCGAGTTGCTGGACCTCATCAGTGTTTTGGGGGAAGAAGCTGTCCAGTCCCAGCTGTGCTCCAGCCGTAGGAATTACGATACCTTCGGACAGATATCAAGGGCCATGATGGAAAGGGGCCATGACCAGGATGCACTGCAGTGCAGGATTAAAGCGAAGGAGCTGTGGAATGCCTACCACAAAGCCTGCAAGGCAAACTGCTGCTCTGGCACTGCCCCCACGACCTGCCATTTCCACAAAGAGCTGGACACGATACTTGGGGGTGACTCCACCTCCACTCCGAGCACCACCATGGACACTTCAGAGCAGGGGGAGGAGGAGGAGGAGTAGAAAAGAGGGAGTGAAGGTGCTGGGGCAGGGGGAGACACCCTGGAATCCCTGGAAGCATGCAGTCAGGAGCTCTTCTCAAGCCAGGAGGAAGGCAGCCAGTCGAAGCAGCTGGTACTTGCTCGAGGACAAACAGAAGAGCAGGTTCCCGGTAAGCAGCTTTTATTTTCAGGAAGGAAATTTTTCGGGAGAGGACGGTTAGGGCTGCAAGCATGCATGCCTAGATGCGGAATAGCGCATTGATGTGGTCTATCAGATCGCAGTAATCGGCCTCGGTAATCTCTTCGCAAGTCTCATCCAGAATGTGGGTAATGCGCTTGCGCAGGTTTACTGGAAGAGCCATCGTGGTCCTTGTCCCAGTCAGGCTAACGTGTCCGGGCCACTGTGCCGTGAGGGGCAGGGGGACCATTGCTGCACACAGGCAAACTGCATACGGGCCAGGGTGGAAGACGCATTGCAGTAGAAGACCCTCTCTTGCTTCCGAGGTCACTCTCAGCAGCGAGATATCTTCCAGGATAAACTCCTGTGGAAAACGTTGGGACAGTGTTCAATGTAGGTGCCCCCTGCAGCTACTGGCTCTCTCCAAGGCACAGAAACCCAAAGGACAGTACATCCATGAAACAATCAGTCCCCCTTACTCACCATTTTGGGACTCCCGTGGATTATGTGCGCTCTCTTTGGGATGGGAAAATTATGCTATTGTGTAGACTGTGTGTGCCCTCCTTAAGTGCAGGGGAATCATTATTCTGTCTGGTATAAACAATGCTGCCTCTGTTAAGTGTTGCATTTTGCCTTTACAGATGCAACCTTGAGATCTCAGCTGTCCGTGTTATCACTGGCTGAGAGATTGCAAAAACTCCAGAAGAGACCACAAAAAAGAAAAAATGACATGCTGTACGAAGTGATGCATCAATCTCTTACAGAGAATCAAAAAGTGCAGGAGTGGAGGGAGAGAGAAAGCAGGATCAGCAAGGAAAATGCAGTGCACCGGAAGCAAAGCACGGAGCGGCTGATAAGCATCCTGGAGCGCCAAGCGGACTCTATCCAGGCGCTTGTAGCCATGCAGGCGGAGCACTACTGCACCGGCCCCCCTGCAGCCCTTGTCCCAAAATTCTTTCCCTTGTGTCCCCATGTCACCTCCAACCCACCTTCCCCAACATCCGGGTTCTTAACGCCACCAGCTGCCTCCAACACCTGTATCTTCACCAACCAGCCCTGAGAACTACGACCCTTACCCTCTGCACTCAACCCCCATCACCATGCAGTATAGCCATCCTGAAGTGAAGCACTCACTGCACAGCACTCCAGACAGGATATACACAAATCTGTGATTGTACCGTTCCCCACCCCACCCCCTTGCCCTTTCTGATTCCCAAACAGTTGTGTTTCTTTCAATAAATGAATTTTCTTTTCAATAAATGGATTTTTTGACTTTGAAAACATCCTTCATTATTGCATAAAGTAAAAGATACCTTAGCCCAGGAAAGAAACAGACACTGCAAATCAGCTTTGCAAACACAGATTCCTACCAATATTGTAACCACTGTACTTCACTCCCGTGCAGGGCACCAAACATTACTGTTGGTTTTCGGCCTCAAATTGCTCCCTCAAGGCATCCCTAATCCTTGCAGCCCTGTGCTGGGCCCCTCTAAATAGCCCTGCTCTCTGGCTGTGCAAATTCAGCCTCCAGGTATTGAACCTCGGAGGTCCATGCCTGACTGAATCTTTCACCCTTCCCTTCACAAATATTATGGAGGGTACCGCACGTGGATATAACCGCGGGGATGCTGTTTTTGCCCAAGTCCAGCTTCCCATACAGAGATCACCAGTGGCCCTTAAACAGCCAAAAGCACACTCCACAGTCATTCGGCACCAGCTCAGCCTGTAGTTGAACCGTTCCTTGCTGCTGTCAAGGCTCTCTGTGTAGAGTTTCATGAGCCATGGCATTAACGGGTAAGTGGGGTCTCCAAGGATCACAATGGGCATTTTGACATCCCCTACTGTGATCTTCCACTCTGGGAAAAAAGTTCTGGCCTGCAGCTTCCTGAACAGGCCAGTGTTCCGAAAGATGTATGCATCATGCACCTTTCTGGGCCAGCCTGCGTTAATGTCAATGAAACGTCCACGGTGATTCACAAGCACCTGGAGAACCACAGAGAAATACCCCTTCCGATTAACGTACTTGGATGCTAGGTGGGGTGGTGCCAGAATAGGAATATGCGTCCCATCTATCGCCCCTCCATAGTTAGGGAAACCCATTTGTGCAAAGCCATCCATAATGTCCTGCACATTCCCCAGAGTCGCAGTTCTTAGCAGGATGCAATTAATGGCCCTGCAAACTTGCATCAACACAATTCCAACGGTCGACTTTCCCACTCCAAACTGGTTCGCGATCGATCGGTAGCTGTCTGGAGTTGCCAGCTTCCAGATTGCAATAGCCACCTGCTTCTCCACCAGCACGGCAGCTCTCAATCTTGTGTCCTTGCGCCGCAGGGTGGGGGCGAGCTCCTCACAAAGTCCCATGAAAGTGGCTTTTCTCATCTGAAAGTTCTGCAGCCACTGCTTGTCATTCCAGACTTGCATGACGATGTGATCCCACCACTCAGTGCTTGTTTCCCGAGCCCAAAAGCGGCGTTCCACAGTGCTGAGCATGTCCGTGAATGAGACAAGCAATTTCATGTTGTATGTGTTATGCGACTCAATATCATCATCAGACTCCTCACTGTAACTTTGGATCTTAAGGAATAGCTCAACTGCCAAATGTGATGTGCTGGCGAGACTCATCAGCATACTCCCGAGCAGTTCGGGCTCCATTTCCCGCAGACCAAAACGGAACACAGATCGTGCTGCACAGAAACCATTGAAAGAGGGCGCCAAATGTGGACAGAAACACAGAGATTGTGGGATGCAAAGCCATGCATCACGGGGTATTGGGACAGGACCCAGAATGCCCTGCACCCCTCGCCCCCTTCCCACAACTCACGGCACCGGAATGGGAAGAGGTGCTCTGTGGGATAGCTGCCCACAATGCACCACTCCCAATGCCGCTGCAAGTGCCGCAAACGTGGCCACGACAGTGCACTGGCAGCTGTCAGTGTGGACAGACTGCAGCGCTTTCCCTACTCAGCTGTACAAAGACAGGTTTAACTAACAGCGCTGTACAGCTGCAAGTCTAGCCATACCCTCAGTTTTGTTTTGACAGATTTTGAATTTCATGACTGTTGCATTTGAGCAGTCATTCATGAGTTTGGAGGTAAATTAGAAAAGTCTGTTTGATGATTCTTTTGAAAAGAAATCTAACTGCAACTACATGAACAAACAGCGATTAACAAAATGTTTCCTGAAACCTCAAAGTTCTAGTTTTTATGTACTTTCCCATTCCAGATCCTATAAAGTTCTGCTAGAAAGCTTTCAATATTGCTCAGTTTCATGGTTGAGAAATTTGCCACAAAATCCACCCTTTATTGCATATTTGTCAAAGAGAATCTATACTTTCATTTTTTTTTAAATGGGTCCTATTGTGCTGTAAAATGGCATAGCTTCGTTGATGTCAATGAAGCTATGCTAATTTACACTAACTGACAATTTAGCCCACTATGTGCAAAGAATCTTAAAAACTTACTGCCTATAAACTTGTAAACCACTAAAATGTTGCCTTCCTAAATCTGCAAAGAGCCTGAAACAGCAGCAATGATACGTGTTAAACTCTCATCACTGGGCTTCACATTAATTGTCAACATTGCTAAATGTTTCATGGATGATGTGAGGAAGGGTGGGCCTGTGGTTAAGCCAGTGGACTCAGTTTCAGGAGAACTATACTCAATTCTTGGCTTTGCCACAGATTTCTTGTGTGACTCTGTGCAAGGGTATATCTAGACTACAGTGGCACAGATGCATCTTACATTGTTGGGAGTTTCCATCCACACAGGTAATTCACCTCTCCGAGACAGAATTCTTCTGTTGACCTAAATGCACCTACAGTAGGGATCAGACCGACCTAACTACGTTGCACAGGGGGTGGATTTTTTCACAGCCCTGAGCAACATAGCTAGGTTGACCTAAGATTTAGGAGTAGACCAGGCCTTAGTCATTTAATCTCTGTTTCATTTCCCATTTTTAAAATAAGAATAATAGTACTTCCTTCTACCCACTTTTTGTCTGCCTCAAGTATTTAAATTGTATAAAAAAATGTATAATGTGTCAACACAGTGCCTAGCATTGACCTCAGCTGGGCCTCTGGACATATTATAATGCAGATAATAATAATTATTTTACATCACAACAGACCTATAGATGTAAGAATCTTCATACTAAGAGATTTGGAATTTGAATGAGATATGGGCAAACAGCAGCTGAAGGGGCCAAAAGAAGTACCCTATGGAGCTGGAAATCAACAAGCAAATTAAGCATTGCAGAATTATATAATGAACAGAGTAACTTGGCAAATGCAGGAAAAAATAACGCATAATACAAGAGCAGTGCATGAGGATTTGGAGAACAGTCTTATCTTTGGGTCTGATCCTGCAAACAATTTTGCACATGTTTAACTTTGCTTACATGAGTAGTCCAATGTGGGACTAAGTATGTGTTCAAGTTTCTGCAGGATCAGGGCCCACAAGATTATTTATTTTCTGACTAACATTTTTCATTATTTTATTTCCTATTTTCTCCAATCTTAAACTGAACTCTTAATAGTATATTTAATGTGTATCTAGGCTAGGGCATCTCTACTGTATTATCTCCATTTCCTCTTCTTTTTTTCTTAAAAACCTCAAAGAATAATATTTGTAAATGAAAGAGAGGGTTATTTCCTATAGTAAAGACTCTCATAAATTAGAGGTGGGCGAGAGCTACTGAACTGAGTCAGTCAGTTTGTCCTCCTCCAAGGAAGGGTGTTTCCCCACCATATATTCCTAAGTGCCTTGGTCATCCTACTCTATCAGTGGAGCTTCCACTAGTTCTCCAGTGAGATGGCTCCACAGCCCAGTACATCACACTGAGGATGTTTTTCCTGATTCAGCCAATTGTACCATTTCCCATGTCATACCTTCATCGGTCTCTTCAGGGCTTCCTGAATGTCCACCCGCTTCCTCATAATGGTCTGGTCCAGTTTGCGTTCAAAGGCTAACAGGTCCATGTAGGCCTGGGACTCAGGAACCAACTCCCGGATCTGAGGAGGAAGCAGGGAATATCCAAACACTGGAGGCAAGGAATTCATCATATTCCAGGACCAGTAATACTTATATCTGTCCAGACCTTAGAGAGAGGGTTTGCTTAGCAGAAGTGATTGCCTCTAGGCAATACAAACCATTTTAGATTTGCTTTTGTTTAAACTAGGGTCTCTCTACACTAGAAGAAAATCATTTTTAAAAACAACTGTGTTTGTAAACCTTACACTTTTAAAAACCTTAGTATACACCAAGTTATATATTAACATGTTAGCCGACTGAGATGAAGCCTAGGCTCCTCCAGAGGCTTCAATATGACCAGCTAACAAGTGTTAACATGCAACTTGTCCTGCCTATACTACGGCTAGCTATACTAGCTAACACATTTTTTAAAACGTCCCTTTTCCTAGTCTAGAAAAGCTCTAAGAGGAGCTGGCAAGGAGTAGGGCATGAAAAGAGGGAGACAGGAAAGAGGGAAACAGGAAAAGAGAGAGAGATTTGAAGAAATGAGCTGGATGCTTGGCAGTGATCCTCCTCTTAGGCTGCAGAGCCGATGACTGGAACTGGTTCCACATGCCCTTCAGCAGAACCCTTGCAGTAGTTCCCCACTCTCTGCCTGCATATGGTCCCCATTTCATGCTACTGCACAGGCAATGATTTGCCTCCTGGGATATGTTCTACACTGGGAAAATGCATCATCAGAAAATGTGTAAGCTAACATGCTGTTAAACATGACTTAGCACCTAGTATAGACAAGGAAGTGTTGTGTTTTAAAATTTGCAAAGAGTCTTGTGGCACCTTATAGACTAACAGACGTATTGGAGCATGAGCTTTCGTGGGTGAATATGACAAAGTGGGTATTCATCCACGAAAGCTCATGCTCCAATACGTCTGTTAGTCTATAAGGTGCCACAGGACTTTTTGCTGCTTTTACAGATCCAGAAAACACGGCTACCCCTCTGATACATTTTAAAATTTGTTCACTGGACCCTACGATTAACCATGACCAGTGAATATGTTTTTAAACTTGACTAGCCCTTCCTATACTAGATGTTAAGTTGTGTTTAACATCACATTAGTCAGCACATTTTCTAATGTGATGTATTTTCCCAGTGTAGAAATACTCTTAGAGCTTGGAGATTGGTCACAGACTATCTACTCCTGGCAATACCTGATTTGAGGATAACTGTAAGGCAGGTAGCATTTTAAGACTTGTCTACACCTGGAGTTGTTCGATTAACTTAACCCAACTGGTCAGGCACAGTTAAACAGGAACAAGGCACTCTTATTCTTGAATAAGTGTGTCCAGACATGGAGTTAATTAGGAACAATTATTCAGGAACAACTCCATGTGCAGACAAGCCCAAAGAGGAAATGGGTTACAAACAATTCCTAGACTAGTCTCTCTTGAATCTCCTTGTCCATTTCTAATACTCACCCCAGCTCTTAACTAAGCAGCAAAAATATTTAACAGCTAAAATATTTCTGTACTACAGCAGTAAAAGTAACTTGACCATATTTGCCACCTGTTACTGTTTATAATCAGGGGTATACAGTTTGGATTTAGTACATTGCACAAATAGAGGGGAAATGGATAGCGTGGGCCTAAAAGGCATTACTACCAGGCCAACTTCTTCAGGGGTGTACACATTACTGCACTTTCTGACAGGTGTTTCAGCATACAACATATCTGGTACAAACAGGTTCATTTCACAGGAAGTAACTCCTGCCCTTGCCTGGTTCAGGCCTCCAATCAATTGCTGTTACAGAAACACCATAGCAAAGACCAGATTGTACCATTAACCATGCCCAAATCTTTATTTCTGCCATTCCTTTAGTTCCAGGCCAGCTTATCATTACAGGTCTTCCAAAAGCAGGAAAACACTCATTAATTCTGGCATTCAAATCATATGTTCCACAAACCCTGGCATCCCCTCATCCATCCTGTGCCTATTATTTGTTTGGGGCTGAGCCCTGAGTCCCCTAATTCATTCCCTTGCAGTATATATGATGTGGGGCAGAGCCCCATGACTTGCTAGTAAGGCCTGGAGCCAGAGAAGTATCTTTTCTTTGTCCCATTAAACTCTATTCATATTTAGCTGTGATATAAACTACTTAAAATTGTCATTTCTCTTATCTGACATTCTTCAGGGAAATGTTAGCAACATGCAAATAATAACTGAAGATGAACATTCTGATGAGCCAAACCCACTCCACTACAGCAGCAGCACACACTGCACTGGGAACATCCAGGAGTTTCATCAGTGATTTAGGTAATGACATGGAGAGTACACTTGTAAAGTCTGTGGATGATACCAAGCTGGGACGGGTTGCAAGTGCTTTGGAGAATACAAAAAGATCTATGAGGCAAGATTGAAAAAACAGGGTTTGCTTAGTCTGGAGAAGAGAAGATTGTGAGGGGACATGATAACAGTTTTCATGCACATAAAAAGTTGTTACAAGGAGGAGGGGAAAAAATTGTTCTCCTTAACCTCTGATGCAAAGGCAATGCCAGGGGGATTCGGGGTTCGGAGGAGGCGGCAGGGGCCAGGTGCAAAGGGAAGGAGTGGGGATCTAGGCCGCCGTGGTCAAGAGAGTGTTGCTGGATGGTGCCTTGGCAGTCACCAGAAAGTTGACCGTGACTGTGGTGGCGAGGGGGGAGGCTGCCATTGTGCTTCCTCCATCAGCAGTTACCAGTCGCCTACACGCTGAGGACAGGACAAGAAGCAATAGGCTTAAATTGCAGCAAAGGTGGTTTAGGTTGGACATTAGGAAAAGCTTTTTTGGGGGTCCCTGGAGTGGGGTCCTTCACTTGCTCTGGGGGCCCCAGAAAACTCTCACGGGGCCCGGGCCCCTGGAGCTTCTTCCGCTCCGGGTCTTCGGCAGCAATTCGGCAGCGAGGGGGTCCTTCCACTCCAGCACCCACCGCCGAAGTGCTCCAAAGACCCGCGGCGGGAGGGTCCTTTTGCCCCGGACCTGCCACCGAAGTGCCGGGTCTTCAGTAGCAATTCAGTGGCGGAGGGCTCCCACCACGGGTCTTTGGGGCACTTCGGCAGTGGGTCCCAAAGCGGAAGGACCTCCCGCCGCCAAATTACCGCCAAAGTGGGGGCCCCTCGCCACCGAAGACCCCAGGCCCCCGAATCCTCTGGGCGGCCCTGGATGGTGTCCCCTGAATAGATATGTGGACAGAGTTGGCAATGGGCTTTGTTGCAAGGATAGGTTCCTGGGTTAGTGTTTTTGTTGTGTAGTCTGTGGTTGCTGGTGAGTGTTTGCTTCAGGTTGGGGGGGGCTGTCTGTAAGCAAGGACTGGCCTGTCTCCCAAAGTTTTTGCAGATACAGACTAACATGGCTGCTACTCTGAAACCTAGAATATTTAGCTTCTCCTGGTACAATATGGGATTTTGAAAAAAAAAGTATATGGAAGTTAACAGATTTTAATGGAAGTCTTGAGCAGGAATTTAGGAGGTGGATGCAATATTATGTTCACCCTGCAAAGGAGTATCCACCATCAGGATTTATAATTCACTGTCTCTGCCATACGCTTCACAAGGAAGTGGACCAGGAAGTATGCTCTAGGTTGGATCTCCATAAGCTCATTCCAGAAGTTTTGTGGGCACACAATTTGAGCTCAAAGGCGATGGAAGCTTATAAACAGATGAAAATACATGCAAGATTTCTTAAAAACCTTTTTACCACTGGGTATGCAAAAACTGAAGCTCCGGGAATAGAAGCATGATGAGGTGGTATAACACAGCTGCCAGATTAACTTTAGTAATACAGTACCACCAAATCTCTTAAAACTCTCCTTTGCCATGATAACTACAAAACAGCTTGACAACGGTTAGGCAGCTGGTCTGCTGAGACCACATCCTATCAAGCTGATCAATAACACCTCATTGTAGCCTTGTGCTCCTCATCTGTCTGTATCCACCTGCTGTCTCTTGTCTTAAGAGTGCAGGCTTTCTGGAACAGGGACCAGCTCTCTGTTCTATGCTTGTTCAGGGTAGTGGTCAGGACTGGGACTCCTAAGCATGACCATATCAAGTACTCAAAATAGATCCAGATTCTTTTAGAATCAAACAACAGACCAGAGTATTGGGGACTACAGCAGTCAAAGATGAAATACTTTTGACAGAGATTAATGTGGAAAAATCTTTTCCACTTCACTGTAAAGTTTTCCATGTTGAATGCTTTCAGCTTTCCAGTGAAATTCAATGGACCGCTCAAGAAAATCATTATTAGAATTGAACAAAGTGCAATCATTCAAACTGTCAGGGTCAGAGAGCTCAGATCTGAAGGCAAGATTTGTCTCTGGCAATGTGAGAGGAGATCTGTAGGAAATGGCAGATGAACTGGAGGCTCTAATGCCAATGCCAAAAAATCTGAGCCCAAGGCTGCAGCTTTTAATATTATGAGCTCTGTCCCTTTTTAAAATCTTGACACTCTTGGGATAAGTGACACTGGAAGAAAGACACGTAGGAATCTCTGCTCCCACCCAGAAGAAAGGCATCAGTCAGGGCCCCATACTCTGAGCACCCCAGGAATAGATTAGACAACATTGAATTTTCCCTCACTGCAAACCGGTAAACCTTTGGTTTCCCTTGCTTGTGCAAAAATATAGCCATTATCTCAGTCTTCAGAGACCACAAGTGCTGGGAAGTGCCTTTTGGCTTGGATTGCCTCCTCAAGTATTATTATTCACTTGGTGGTGCTTGGCCATTGGCAACACCGGATGAAGGATCCTTCACTCCCTAACTGTCTACTGATATGCCAGATGAGAGTGAGCTCCTCCTTGTCAACACCTGAATATTAGGATATGTTTGTTTATGGTAGAACTCAGTTTCCCATATGTAGAAGGATGTTTGAGAGCTAACCAAATGTCTCTTAAGTCCAACACATTTATATGCAATTTGGCCTGCTTGGGGTTCCACGGAACTTGAATAATGAGTTGGTCCTGGTTTGCTCCTCAACCTATGTCTGAAGTGTGTACCACACTTTCACTTTCAATGGGGATGGAATAGTGAGGAACACCACTTTGCACTCATTTTCTGGGATTATCCACCACTAGAAAGCTTTGAATCTGAATGGTAAATTACCAAATGGAAGCTAAACATAAGAACAGCCATACTGGGTCAGACCAAAGGTCCATCCAGCCCAGTATCCTGTCTACCGACAATGGCCAATGCCAGGTACCCCAGAGGGAGTGAACCTAACAGGTAATGATCAAGTGATCTCTCTTCTGCCATCCATCTCCACCCTCTGACAAACAGAGGCTAGGGACACCATTCCTTACTCATCCTGGCTAATAGCCATTAATGGACTTAACCTCCATTAATTTACCTAGTTCTCTTTTAAACGCTGTTATAGTCCTAGCCTTCATAACCTCTTCAGGTAAGGAGTTCCATAGCTTGACTGTGCACTGTGTGAAGAACTTCCTTTTATTTGTTTTAAACCTGCTGCCCATTAATTTCATTTCATGGCCCCTAGTTCTTATATTGTGGGAACAAGTAAATAATTTATCCTTATTCAGTTTCTCCATACCACTCATTCTTTTATATACCTCTATCATATCCCCCCTTAGTCTCCTCTTTTCCAAGCTGAAAAGTCCTAGCCTCTTTAATCTCTCCTCATACAGGACCCTCTCCAAACCCCTAATCATTTTAGTTGCCGTTCTCTGAACCTTTTCTAATGCCAGTATATCTTTTTTTAGATGAGGAGACCAAATCTGCATGCAGTATTCAAGATGTGGGAGTACCATGGATTTACATAAGGGCAATAAGATATTCTTCTCCTTATTCTCTGTTCCTATTTGAATGATTCCTAACATCCTGTTTGCTTTTTTGACTGGCACTGCACACTGTGTGGACGTCTTCAGAGAACTATCCACGATGACTCCAAGATCTCTTTCCTGATTAGCTGTAGCTAAATTAGCCCCCATCACACTGTATGTATAGTTGGGGTTATTTTTTCCCATGTGCATTACTTTACATTTATCCACATTAAATTTCATTTGCCATTTTGTTGCCCAATCACTTGGTTTTGTGAGATCTTTTTTGAAGTTCTTCATAGTCTGCTTTGGTCTTAACTATCTTGAGCATTTTAGGATCATCTGCCAACTTTGCCACATCACTGTTTACCCCTTTCTCCAGATCATTTATGAATAAGTTGAATAGGATTGATCCTAGGACTGACCCTTGGGGAACACCACTGGTTACCCCTCTCCATTCTGAAAATTTATCGTTTATTCCTACCCTTTGTTCCCTGTCTTTTAACTAGTTCTCAATCCATGAAAGGATCTTCCCTCTTATCCCACGACAACTTAATTTACATAAGAGACTTTGGTGAGGGACATTGTCAAAGGCTTTCTGGAAATCTAAGTACACTATGTCCACTGGATCCCCCTTGTCCAGGTTTGTTGACCCCTTCAAAGAACTCTAACAGATTTGTAAGACACGATTTCCCTTTACAGAAACCATGTTGACCTTTGCCCAACAATATATGTTCTTCTCTGTGTCTGACAATTTTATTCTTTACTACTGTGTCAACTAATTTGCCCAATACTGACATTAGACTTACTGGTCTGTAATTGCCGGGATCACCTCTACAGCCCTTTTTAAATATTGTTGTTACATTAGCATCTTCCAGTCACTGGGTACAGAAGCTGATTTAAAGGCAGGTTACAACCCATAGTTAATAGTTCTGCAAATTCAAATATGAGTTCTTTCAGAAGTTGGTGCTTGATGCAAAGGCCTCAAATTTGTAGAGGTTTTACTCAAGATCTAGTAAATGAAATGACCTGGGTACACAATTCCCTGAACTCTAGAAATTTGAAGTAATAGCTCCTCGTTTGATGAGACAAAGATCTAACCAGATTGATTGTTCTTGAAATCTGTCTGGATCTGCAGATTGAGCCATGAACAGCCTTTAGAAAGGAAAGTCTCAGTGGTGTAAAAATAAACTTGTTCTAGCAAATCATAAACTCAACAACTGGAACAGAGAGCAGATTTACTGAACAGCTAGTCATACATTCTGAGCACTGAACCCTTATAATGATTAAGAAATGATTAAACATATATTCCTGGCTGCTACTGCTCGGTACTTTGGGAAGACTCTTGAATGTAAGAATGGCCATACTGGGTCAGACCAATGGCCCATCTAGCCCAGTATCCTGTCTTCCCTCTGAAACATCTGGCACGGTCCACTATTGGAATGAACAGAACAGGTCAAGTTTGAGTGATCCATCCCCTGTCATCCACTGCCAGCTTCTGGCAATTGGAGGTTTAGGGACACTTGAAGCATGGGGCTGAGTCCCTGACTACCTTGGCTGATAGCCATTGATAGACTATCCTCCATGAACTCACCTAATTCTTTTTTGAACCAAGTTATACTGGTGACCTTCATAGCATCCCCTGGCAATGAGTTCCTCAGATTTACTCTGTGTTTTCTGAAGAAGTACGTCCTTATGTTTGTTTTAAACCTGCTGCCTATAAAGTTCAATGGGTGACCCTGGTTCCTGTGTTATGTTAAGGGGTAAAAAACACTTCTTTGTTCACTTTCTCCACGAGTCATGATTTTCTAGACCTCTATCCTATCCCCAACCCCCACATCATGTCTTTTCCAAGATGAACAGTCCCAGTCTTTTTTAACCTCTCTTTGTATGGAATCTGTTCCACACCCCTAGTCATGTTTGTTGCACTTTCTATACTATTTTGATTTCTAATATATATTTTTTGAGATGGGGTGACTATAACTGCACGCAGTATTCAAGGTGTGGACATACCAGGGATTTATATAGTGGCGTTATAATATTTTCTGTCTTATTATCTATCCCTTTTCTAATGGTTCCTAACATTGTTAGCTTTTTTTGACTGTCGCTGCACATTGAGTGGATGTTTTCAGAGAATTATCCACAATGACTCCAAGATCTCTTTCTTGAGTGGTAACAGCTAATTTAAAGACTTTCATTTTGTATGTATAGCTGGGATTATGTTTTTCAATATTCACTACTTGGCACTTAGTAGCACTGAATTTCATCTGCCATTTTGTTGCCCAGTTTTGTGAGATCCTTTTGTAACTCTTTGCAGTCTGCTTTGGACTTAACTACCTTGAGTAATTTTGTATCATCACCCTGCTCCACATGTTTGTTACCCCTTCAAAGAATTCTAACAGATTGGTGAGGCATGATTTCCCTTTACAAAAGTTGTGTTGAGTCTTCCCCAACAAACTGTGTTCTTCTATGCGTCTGATAATTCTGTTCTTTACTATAGTTTCAATCAATTTACCTGGTACTGAAGTTAGGCTTACTGCCATGTAATTGCTAGGATTGTCTCTAGAGCCTTTTTTAAAAAGCAGCGTCACTTTAGCTATTTACCAGTAGTCTGGTACGTAGACTGATTTAAGTGATAAGTTACATATCAGAGTAAGTAGTTCTGCTGGTTTAAATCTGGGTTCCTTCAGAACTCCTGAGTGAATATCATCTTGTACTTGCGACACATTACTGTTTAATTTATCAATTTGTTCCAAAACCTCCTCTACTGACACCTCAATCTGGGACAGTTAATCAGATCTGTCACCAAAACAGAATGGCTTGGGTCTGGGAATCTCCATCATATCCTCTGCAGTGAAAATCGATGCAAAGAATTCATTTAGCTTCTCTGTAACAGCATTGCCTTCCTTGAGTGCTCCTTGTAAACCTTGATCATTCATCCACTGGTCCTACCGACAGTTTGGCAGGGTTCCTGATTCTGAGGTGTTATAAGACTAACAGCAATTTTTTTTAATGTCTTCTGCTAGTTGCTCTTCAAATTCTTTTGTCTAATTATACTTTTACACTTGACTTGCCAGAACTTATACTCCTTTCTATTTTCCTCAGTAGGCTCTTACTTCCACTTTTTAAAGGATGCCTTTTGCCTCCAACTGCTTGTACTCTCTTGTTAAACAAATGTGGCATTTTTTGTCCTTCCTCCACACTCCTCCCCAGTTGAGGGTATACATTTAATTTGAGCCTCTATTACAGTGTTTTAAAATAGTTTCCATGCAGCTGGCAGGCATTTCACTCTAGTGACTGTTCCTTTTAATTTCCGTGTAACTAGCTTCCTCATTTTTGTGTAGTTCCCCTTTTTAAAGTTAAATGCTACTGTGTTCCATTTCCTTGGCATTTCCCCCCTTACAAGGATGTTAAATTTAATTTAGGGCTGTCAAGCAACTAAAAAAATTAATTGTGATTAATTGCACTGTTAAACAATAATAGAATGCCATTTATTTAAATATTTTAGATCTTTTCTACATTTTCAAATATATTGATTTCAGTCACAACACAGAATACAAAGTGTACAGTGCTCACTTTATATTTATTTTTTATTACAAATATTTGCACTGTAAAAAACAATAGTATATTTCAATTCACCTAATACAAGTACTGTAGTGCAATCTCTTTATAATGAAAGCTGAACTTACAAATGTAGAATTATGTACAAAAAGTAACTGCAGTCAAAAATAAAACAATGTAAAACTTTAGAACATTCAAGTCCACTCAGTCATACTTCAGCTCATTCAAACAAGTTTGGTTACAATTTGCAGGAGATAATGTTGCCCGCATCTTGTTTACAATGTCACCTGAAAGTGAGAACAGGCGTTCGCGTGGCACTGTTGTAGCCGGCATTGCAAGATAATTACTTGCCAGATGAGCTAAAATCTTATATGTCCATTCATGCTTCAACCACCATTCCAGAAGACATGCGTACATTCTAATGATGGGTTCTGCTCGATAATGAGCCAAAGTAGAGCAGATCGACACATTTATTTTCATCATCATGAGTCAGATGCCACAAGCAGGACTTGTAGGCTTTAAAGAAGTGGTTCTCAAACTTTTTTTCGTGGACCACTTGAAAATTGCTGAGAGTCTCGGCGGACCACTTAATGATCTTTCCAAATGTTGCAAAGAGTCCTGTGGCACCTTATAGACTAACAGATGTTTTGGAGCATGAGCTTTCGTGGGTGAATACCCACTTCGTCAGATGCATGTCAGTGAAGTGGGTATTCACCCACGAAAGCTCATGCTCCAATACGTCTGTTAGTCTATAAGGTGCCACAGGACTCTTTGTTGTTTTACAGATCCAGACTAACACGGCTACCCCTCTGATACTTTCCAAATGCTGTTTGTACTGTTAGCTAACTATTGTAAAGCGCTTTGGATAAGCTTTGGATAACTTTTTTGGTCTACAAACAAAAGCACACAACTCATATTTTAATATCAATAGTCTTACCTTTCTAATGCGACGGATGTGC
Source organism: Gopherus flavomarginatus (assembly GCF_025201925.1). Taxonomy (NCBI): domain Eukaryota; kingdom Metazoa; phylum Chordata; order Testudines; family Testudinidae; genus Gopherus; species Gopherus flavomarginatus. Next base: position 124,530 of record NC_066618.1, read on the forward strand.
CCTCTCTCCCACGCAGCAGCCCCCGAGCTGGGGCTGGGAAGGAGGGGGGGGGTCTCTCCCTTTCTCCCCCACCGCGGCAGCCCCTGAGCTGGGGCTGGGAAGGATGGGGAGGGTCCCTCCCCCCGCCACAGAAGCCATAGAGCTGAGGCTGGGAAGGAGGGCCATCTCTCCCTGGTAGCTGCAGCCCTTGAGCTGGGGAAATCACCTCTTTCTCTGGCCGCTACAGCCTTGCACATCCCAAATCCCCCCACTTCGTCTTCTCACCCCACTGACCCCTCCCACCTACCCCTATTCCCCCCCAAGGCCACCACCTCACTTTACATGTGCGTCTTCTCCAGGGTCCAGGAACCTAATTAGTGGAGCCAGGCCTGCACAGCTCCACTAATTGGGTGGGTAGCCCTTCATTCTCACGTGTGCAGCCGCCCAGGCTGCACGTTAGAGGGAACTATCTGTGGACCCCCTGAATGGAGATCACGGACCACAGTTTGAGCACCTCTGCTCTAAAGTTTTAAATAACTGCCCTCAAAAAAAAATAGTGTAAAAAAAGAAAATAAAAATCTACATTTGTACATTACACTTTCACAATAAAGAGATTGCACTACAGTACTTGTATGAGGTGAACTGAAAAATACTATTTCCTTTGTTAACCATTTTTACAGTGCAAATATTTCTAATAAAAAATATAAAGTGAGCACTGTACACTTTGTATTTCGTGCTGTAATAGAAATCAATATATTTGAAAATGTAGAAAAACATCCAAAAATATTTAATAAATTTCAATTGGTATTCTATTGTTTAACAGGGCAATTAATTGCGATTAATTTTTTTAATCACAGTTAATTTTTTTGAGTTAATCACATGAGTTAACTACGATTAATCAAGAGCCCTAATTTAATTATATTATTATTGTTATTACAGAGCAGTTCAGGTGAAATTATAGGAAGGACAAATGAAATAACTTAGTTCTGGAAATTATTTGAACACACATAACCAGGGCTACTTCTTATGTGTCAGACAGATATAAGGAATGAGGATCCTTTAAGTCACAGAATCCTAGAATCTCAGGGTTGGAAGGGACCTCAGGACGTATCTAGTCCAAGCCTCTGCTCAAAGTCAATAGAGCTGGACAAGTCCTGTGGCAACCACAAGAAGGAATTACAGAGACTGCGCAGATCTTTATTCCGCATCCATCCCCATGCTAGCGGAGGTTAAGGTCACTATACAGAAATGTGAACCTTGGGATGTATTTGTTCTGTTTTCTTAAACCTTGAATGGAAAGAAGGACACCTTTAGCTTTTTGTAACGAGGAAACATTGGGAACAAAACCCTTTTCCATGGCATCATTTAAACAGTTCTACTTTGGAGAAGGGAGACCACTTCATCTTTCAGTACTCTCTTATGAGGGAGATTTGGGAAGTAGCATGGAGTATAATTAAAGCTACGTTTTAGTCTTGGGCATTTTTAGTAAAAGTCATGGACTGGTCACAGGCAGTAAACAAAAAATACACGGCCCATGACCTGTCCATGACATGTACCATATACCCCTGACTAAATCATGCTTAAACTGCAGCAAGGGAGATTTAGGTTGGACATTAGGAAAAAGTTCCTAACTGTCAGGGTAGTTAAACACTGGAATAGATTGCCTAGGGAAGTTGTGGAATCTCCATCTCTGGAGATATTTAAGAGTAGGTTAGATAAATGTCTATTAGGGATGGTCTAGACAGTATTTGGTCCTGCCATGAGGGCAGGGGACTGGACTCGATGACCTCTTGAGGTCCCTTCCAGTCCTAGAGTCTATGAGTCTATGAGGAGGGGGCAGCCCAGAGGGACCGCAGGTGCTGGGGAGGAGGGAGGAAGAGGCAGCTCAGGGGTGCCAAGGTTGCTGGGTGGGGGCGGGCCGGGAATTCTGCTGGTGCTGGGGGCAGGAGGTGTTGGCAGGGCTGGAAGGCTCCCTACCTGGCACCACGCCTCCCTGGAAGCAGTGACATCCCCTTTCCCTCAGCTCCTAGGCAGAGGAATGGTCAGGCAGCTCTGAGCAATGCCTCCACCCCAAGCACTGGCTCCGCAGCTCCTATTGGCCAGGAACCACAGCCAATGGGAGCTGCAAGGGCAGTGCCTCCAGGCAGAGGCAGCACGCAGAGTCCCCTGGCTTCACCTCCACCTAGGAGCCCAGGGACACGTCACCACTTCCGGAAGCCTCCCCGAGGTAAGCACAGGCCAGAGCCCTCACCCCTCCCAAACCCCAACCCCCGGCCCTGAGCTCCCTCCCATACCTAAACTCCTGCTGCTGCTGGGGGAGAGGGGCGTGGTGGACCAAGACTGCCCTAGCATCACCCAGTGCGGCTGGCCCAGGGTCTGCCTGAGCTGCTCAGGTGGCCCCCAGGCCAGCTGCTGTAGAAGTCATGGAGGTCCCAGAAAATTACGGAATCCGTGACTTCTGTGACAAACTCTCAGTCTTAAGTATAATTGGATGGTGCACCTTATCTGTGTGACTGAAGTTATTCTCCTCCAGACCAGAAAATAAGATAAAAGATGGACTGGATACATGGACTGGGATTGAGAAGTTAAAAGGTTTGCCACAGATGCCACAATAAGATTCTCCAGCATCCCGTTAAAAAACCCTCAAAACTTAATTATTGTGTCAGTGTTGAAGTAGTGGCAATATCAATAAGGAGGCAGAGGGAGCAGGCATCTATTTGTGATGTCTTCTTCATCTCTTTGAGAAAGATTTCTCTGAAGTGATCTCTGGAAGCGTCATTACTGAGGTTCTGTATGATTCTAACCAGACTCTCTTCAATAACACTATGAAGATGATCTTTGCTGGAAGGCTGGTTGAGAGAAACCCCAAAACTGAGCTTTTTCAAAGTATTATCAATTTTTGAACTAAAAAGATTCAATCCTTCCACTGGAAGATCTTCGACATTAGACTTGACATTAAGTAGCAACCTGGAGCTCTTCAGCCAGACATTCTTTCTCAAAGTGAACACACCCCATTGTGAATGAGAAGTCATATCCACCACTCATTGAGTGATTTAACTCTTGCACACTCTCAGATAACCTTGGTTTCCTTCATGAACTGCTCTGGAAGGTGTTCAAGCAAAGATGCTATCATGTTCAAGGGACAGAACCCATACCAGGCAAGACAGTTGATAACTAGCTATCCATATCTGAATGGTAACCTAGGAGTATGCCTTGCACAAGGATTTCCCTCTTCCTCATATCTTGTCTGGAGTACCTATTTTGAAGCTCTGCTAGGCTCCTTCTGTGACTGCAGCTACCACAATGCTTCTGGAGCTGTGATGGAACTTGGTAAATCTTGGCAACATCTGCACAATTACTAGAGTAAGCCAGAAATCCTCTGCGGGCTCAGAAAGACCATTTTATTGACTGATATGGCCCACCTTATCCCTGGAGCAAGTCGTGAAGATGTCATTCTCAAAAGCCTCTGTAATTCTGCAGATCAGGACCTAGAAGTTCTTAAAATGGTCAAAAGGCAAAGATTATGTGGATGCCACTATGTAATCATCTTTATTTGACTCATCAGTCGCCTCTGAATTCAGTTATTCTTCATCTGAAGATGGGAAAGATGCAGACTATGAAGGCTCCTTCTCAGAGGGCACAGGGGCTGGTATCACAGAGGTTAGGCCCAAGAGGCTGATAAGTCCTAGGTGTCTTATTCCTTTGTGACACTGTGATGGTGGTTGTCACCATGGTCAACATTACCATAGTGTACAAGCAACAAAAGCTCAGGGAGGCATTCAGCTACCCAATGGGACTGGAGAAAACTGCTACCTGAAAGCCAGATGCTCATGGATTGTTCCAGATCAGAGACCACTCAGAAAGAGCCTCACACTGCATCTGGTATCATGGTGCAGATGCTATGGTAATGGGAGCTATACAAGTACCTAGATAGATCCCTGATGGCAATGGGGCCACCACTGTGGGATCACCAGTTTGGGAGTTTGTATCCTAGTTTAACTCTCTTGGTGTAGAAGAATCAGGAGGAATAAATACATGAAGGCTGTTTAGACACAGCAGAGGAAGGAAAGAAAACATGGAGGAAAGCTAGCTTTTCCCTGGCAAGAATTCTGACCCACTTAAAGCTTTCATATGATCTGGTGCTAAAGCATACTCAGCTGTCTCACTAATGCTAAAACTACACTCCAGAGCCTCAACATTAATTAAAGTCTGAAGAGTTTGGTGCCGAAAAAAAACTTCCCAGCCATCAAGATTCCTGGTATCTAGGGAGACTCTTGGCACCAACTCACTACAGAATTTGTGACACAAGTCTTCCTCAGAGTGAGAGGAAGGAAAGAAAGTGGAATCATGGATCCCTTCCCCTCTGCTTCTTCTCCAGAGATGCCGGAGGACTTGAACTCAATGGGTCAACTGACCTCAAATTTCTGAGAGTAATTCAGAACCAAACAAATATTGGTTTCATTCTTCTATTTACTCTTGAGTTTCTGCACTGAGGACATTGAGGATCTACTGGGCACACATTCAGCCTGTTCCTCAGAATAAGATTAGTTGATTTTTAATGTCTCTTCTAAAAGGAATAGACAGAGCCAAGACTCCCAATTCTAGCAAGCCTGAATAGGAAGCTGGTTCACATCTATCACTTGTGAGCAAATGAACCTGTCTTAGACATTTGAGACAGTGCACATATCATTCAAAAGGCCAAAATTTTTGCATTACAAGAGGCACAGCACTTAAAGTCCAACTTCTTGTCAGCCATTGAACTGACTGAAACCAGCAAATTGCATATAGGTCAGTATACACAAAACTACTGCAAGTATCGGGGTAGCCATGTTAGTCTGTATCCACAAAAACAACAAGGAGTCTGGTGGCACCTTAAAGACTAACAGATTTATTTGGGCATAAGCTTTGTGAGTAAAAAAACCTCACTTCTTCAGATATCACTGCAGTGATCAAATGGAATGGACGTGTACTTGGGTTCAATGCTCCTTAGATACCCTTCGTTCCTAGATTCTAATAAGCAAGGGAGTAGGCATGTGTAATCGACATTACTTCAAAGAGGGCTCTGTGCTTGACACATCCCAGAAGTGTCCCAAATAGAAAGTCCCATAAACATGGTAAATGCAATTAATGGTGGGCACTCATGATCACTGATCAATACCATTCAGACAAGCCTTGACCCTGTGAAAGGCAATGTGATATTGGTTGCAGGAGTTATACAAGAGTCCACCACTCAGTCAGAGTAATCAATCAGCCATGAGTAATTCGTCCAAACATGGGCAAATCTCAGCAACACTTTACCCAGAATCTTAGTACCAGCTAAAAAAAAATCTACCCTGTTTATGATTTTGTTTATGTTTAGATAACTAAGTAAAAGCAGGCTCTAGATCATAGGTCTATGAAGCAAGACCACAGGAAGAGTACTAGATCATTAATCATTAGTCGTTCTTGACAGAAGGACTAATGAGAGGGCGATCCTGTAGGTCCTTTTCAATTAAGCACGTTTCTTCACTGACAGCACAGCACCAATGAGCCAAGCCATCTCTGTAGTACATATCCATGACTCACTTGGGAGTCCAGGGCCTTGACCAAGTTAAAACTCATCAACCATAGAATACAGTCAGCTCCAAGGAAGGCTGCATTTTCTTCACCCCACTTTGAATGTGAATTATTTCTCAATCTGCTTGTCTCTGAGAAGCAATGTGCTCAGTGCGGGAAGTCAAGATTCCTGGCCTGACTTTGGCACTGATTCACTGTGAGGCCTCTGACTCATATTACTGACTCATCATGGAGAGAGACAGGGTTTGAGAATGTCAGCACCAGCTGTAGACTATGCAGTATGAGAAGGGTTGGAGAAATGTGTTAAAGCAGTAGTAGCAACAAAGTTCATTAAGCCACCACAAAACCAACAACAGAAGTGAGAGAGCACTGTGACACTAGCAACAATGGGACTACATTGGAATCCAACAGAAGTGATAAAGTCTGGCAAGATGTGAATAAGTGCAATAGCTGCAGCACTTCCAGAGGCTGAACAGAAATCAGTTTTTCACACCGACTGGACAAGGGAATAGAAATGAGATACACCTGCTTCCTAATGAACACAGATTGTAGACGTACTTGTCTGAGATCACCTGCCCTTATTCAGTGGCTCCTCTGGCTTACTGGGCTCAACCAGTTTATCAGAATGATTGCTTTAGCACAGCTAATAGTAAAATAAGTCTCTTGTGCTGCCACCATTGTTCCCTCATATCCGTATTTATTATTAATTATTATTATAGCTATTATTATATTTTTATTATTATTATTATATTATTATTATAGCTAGCTATTATCTTTGGAAAGTCATGGGAGACGGGAGAGATTCCAGAAGACTGGAAAAGGGCAAATCTAGTGCCCATCTATAAAAAGGGAAATAAAAACAACCCAGGAAACTACAGACCAGTTAGTTTAACTTCTGTGCCAGGGAAGATAATGGAGCAGGTAATCAAAGAAATCATCTGCAAACACTTGGAAGGTGGTAAGGTGATAGGGAATAGCCAGCATGGATTTGTAAAGAACAAATCGTGTCAAACTAATCTGATAGAGTTCTTTGATAGGATAACGAGCCTTGTGGATAAGGGAGAAGCGGTGGATGTGATATACCTAGACTTTAGTAAGGCATTTGATACAGTCTCGCATGATATTCTTATAGATAAACTAGGAAAGTACAATTTAGATGGGGCTACTATAAGGTGGGTGCATAACTGGCTGGATAACCGTACTCAGAGAGTAGTTATTAATGGCTCCCAATCCTCCTGGAAAGGTATAACAAGTGGGGTTCCGCAGGGGTCTGTTTTGGGACTGGTTCTGTTCAATATCTTCATCAACGATTTAGATGTTGGCATAGAAAGTACGCTTATTAAGTTTGCGGACGATACCAAACTGGGAGGGATTGCAACTGCTTTGGAGGACAGGGTCAAAATTCAAAATGATCTGGACAAATTGGAGAAATGGTCTGAGGTAAACAGGATGAAGTTCAATAAAGATAAATGCAAAGTGCTCCACCTAGGAAGGAACAATCAGTTTCACACATACAGAATGGGAAGAGACTGTCTAGGAAGGAGTATGGCAGAAAGAGATCTAGGGGTCATAGTAGACCACAAGCTTAATATGAGTCAACAGTGTGATACTGTTGCAAAAAAAGCAAACATGATTCTGGGATGCATTAACAGGTGTGTTGTAAACAAGACACGAGAAGTCATTCTTCCGCTTTACTCTGCGCTGGTTAGGCCTCAACTGGAGTATTGTGTCCAGTTCTGGGCACCGCATTTCAAGAAAAATGTGGAGAAACTGGAGAGGGTCCAGAGAAGAGCAACAAGAATGATTAAAGGTCTTGAGAACATGACCTATGAAGGAAGGCTGAAGGAATTGGGTTTGTTTAGTTTGGAAAAGAGAAAAGATTGAGAGGGGACATGATAGCAGTTTTCAGGTATCTAAAAGGGTGTCATCAGGAGGAGGGAGAAAACTTGTTCACCTTAGCCTCCAATGATAGAACAAGAAGCAATGGGCTTAAACTGCAGCAAGGGAGATTTAGGTTGGACATTAGGAAAAAGTTCCTAACTGTCAGGGTAGTTAAACACTGGAATAGATTGCCTAGGGAAGTTGTGGAATCTCCATCTCTGGAGATATTTAAGAGTAGGTTAGATAAATGTCTATCAGGGATGGTCTAGACAGTATTTGGTCCTGCCATGAGGGCAGGGGACTGGACTCGATGACCTCTCGAGGTCCCTTCCAGTCCTAGAGTCTATGAGTCTATGATTATTTCGTCTGACCTCCTGCATAACACAGGCCTGATAATCTCATCCAGTGATTCCTTTATCCAGTCCATCACTTCCAGTTGAGCTAGAGTGCGTCTGTCAGAAAGAGATGCCCAGGTATGATTTTCAGGTTCCAAATAACTGAGAATCCACCTTATCCATAGGTCAATTTTTCCATGGTAGTTCTCACTGATATTAAAATGTATGTCTTATTTTTAGTCTGAATCTGTCTAGCTTTAGCTTCCAGCCAGTGGATCTCATTCTGTTTTTGTCCCTTGGATCAGAGAGCACTCTACTATCAAAAACCTTCTCCTCATTTAGAATTTATAGATGGTGATAAAGTCAAGTCTTAACCTTCTCTTAGTTAAACTAAACAGACTGAGGTTTTGTTGATTTTTTCTTTGCAGAAATTCGCAAGACTCTGCATGGACACCAAGAAGAAGAAGGGCTTTAGGAGGGAGTCAAAGTGGCAAAGAGGATTGAGAGTATGACAGTCCATCAGTATGGAGAAGGAGAGTTTGGTCAGGAAGATAGAAGATCTAAAGGAGGAGAGAACAGTTTTGTAGCAGAGGAAGTCAGCATGATCCATGGGACTTCCATCAGAGAAACTCAGCAATATGGCAGCAGGAGCAGAGGAAGTAGATGATGGGGAAGAGCCAGGGATAGGGATTGCCAGGACAGACCTTGTGGCGTATGAGTGAGGCAACCAAGCCAAGAGTGGTGGCTAGTGCAGACTGGAGGGGATCATGGATTGAAGTCAGGAGAGCAAGGGAAGGAGAAAAATCATTGACACTGATGGGACTAGAACTCCCAGAAGGAGTGGGGAGATAACGATATTGAAAGAGATGAGCCAGTGGTTGCAGAGGATGAACTCGGTGATAAAGAGATCAGCAGGTTGTGCTTGGTGAAGAGCAAGTCAAGTGAGTGGTGTTTATGGTGAGCAAGTCAAGGTAAAGGAGAGGAGACAGGTGCCTAATGTATCTGATAGGTTGTCAATATGGAATATGAAGTCAACATGGATGGATGTGGCAAACTGTGATGACAGGAAGATGGAGAGACAGGAATCAGAGTCAGAGAAGAAGGTGGATGTGGGAGGAGCTGGGTGGGCAGGGAAGGGGAGAAGACAGATGAGTGCTGCTCAGGGGAGAAGGTATGAAGGGCTGGAGGCAGAGGAGGGGAGCATGACACCCACCACGTTCCTTGGAACAGGAGAGACTTGGAGAGAAGTGGAAGGGACTTGGAGAGAAGTGGCCACCATAAGAGAGAGGCTACAGAGTCTGTTGTCAGATGGGGGATCCAGGTCTTGAGAGCCAAGACACCACAGAGAACAAAGGATGAAGCGGTGAGGGATGGCTGTGATCTCTTTTGAGATGGAACTGGCATTCAGAGAGAACAGGAGAAGAGAAGGAGGGCATGGGAGCAAGTGAGGTGGGTATAAGGTTTGAAAAAGACCATGAGGTGGAGATGATGTGAGGGAAAGTGTGGGGGAAGAGGAAGGAACAGATTTGAAGTTAATGTTGGTGAATATAACCCACTAAACTCTCAGCCTTGTAATTCTGCAACATGTCTGCCTGTGTATCACACTAGGCTGAGCTGGCTGTGTACAATTAAATATATGCAAAATTAAGCACAACTCAAGCAGCTAACAATGGTAGCAGCTGTGCTGGCTCTGAGCAAAGAGCAGCACCAAGTTCCAGCACTGACTGGCTGCAGTGCAGGCTTAATCAGAGCATGTGTGTGTCCAGGTGGGTGTGATCTGTTTGCCCATTCTCCAGCCTCTCTGTCAAGGCTACTGCTGGAACCAGCAGCCTACACTGAGGAAACCACTCATTCTCACTACTTTTCCCTACTCCTTACTCAGAAAACAAGTTTTTAAGAGGGAGTACAATTTGTTTTGAGACTTTCCTTCAATCTCCAGGAAGCACTAGAAGAAAGGCAACAAAAAGGCTGAGGAATGACTGAAAAATATTTATCACACACTATAGGTCACATGGGGGAGTGTGGTGTGGGGGGGTCTATATCCAGCTATTGATTGGATAGAAAGCTCTCATGAGACTTGGAAGCATGAATTGTGCATGCTCCCAATAACCACAGCTAGAGATTTTGCAGTTAATGGAAAAGGTGACATTTATCCTATTCACCACAGAATGGAGTTATAGGGAGGAGGAGAGAGAAAGTCTGGGAAAGATAAAATTACACAGTTAGTTTGAGATTACACCCCGTTGGTGCTATCACCAGCTCAACTGCACCAGTGGAAAACCTACTATAGATGAGACTCTGGCAACTTTCAGGGCTTTTATCACTATATCAGTGATTTAGCTGGCAGTGATTAAAAACAGTAAAAGCCACACTTTATATATACTAAGGCTCCCTTTGGTGCTACCACCAGTGCAGCTTTTGGGCAAAATTCCCTAGTGTAGAAAAGGCCTCAAACATCACTGAGTTACCAGTAATTGAATAAAGACATGTCTTTTGTTGCCAGTGGAGTCAGTTCCATTTGCGGGAGCTATGCGCTTTTGTTTTGGGAAGGGGGAAAACTGCAGCCTTTAACAAACATGGGACTAACTTCCATTCTCACCACATAAAGTAGAAGGGTCTCTCTCAAAGATCTTTGTATTTGGCAGTGGTGCAATTGCTTCTAGAATACTGTGTCCAGTTCTGTGGTCCAGGAAGATGTTGATAAATTGGAGTGGATTCAGAGAAGAGCCATTAGAATGATGAAAGGATTGGAAAACCTGCCTTATAGTGAAAGATTCAAGCAGCTCAGTCTGTTTAGTTTATCGAAGAGAAGGTGAAGGGGTGACTTGATCACAGTCTACAGGTACCTACATAGGAAACAGACATTTGATAACAAAAGGCTCTTCAGTTTAGCAGACAAAGGTATAACAAGAGCCAAAGGCTGGAAACTGAAGCTACACAAATTCTGACCAGAAATAAAACAAGTTTTTAACAGTAAGGGTAATTAACCACTGGAACAATTTACTAAGTGGTGTGGTGGATTTTCTCTCACTGGACATTTTAAAATCAAGGTTAGATGTTTTTTCTAAAAGATCTGTGGTAGTTCAAATGGGAATTAATTGAGGAAAATTCTATGGCCAGGACTAGATGACTACAATGGTCCCTTCTGGCTTTATGATCTATCACTCTAAGATGGGTGGGTCTCACACGGGACCAGTGTGCGAAAGAGACATAACACTGAAAAAATATAGAGCCTGAACTCCCATTCTGGGAAAGGACAGGCTCCCTGTGGAGCAGAGATACAGCTCTAAAATGAAAAAAATTAGGAAAATGTGAGTATCATGAAGTTCCTGGGTTTAATTGCAACCCAATTCCTAAAGGAGCAACACCTGGAAACTGGGTACGTTCTAAGGACTAGAAGATTAGGCCTGGGTCTTTCAGAGAAGGAGGCTGCAGAGAAAGGGTTCACAGTTGTGGGACAAGACACCTGCATCTCACAGGGGCCAAGAGAGAATTAATGTGTTGGAATGGTTGGGCCCATGTACTTATGAGGGATAAAGGAAGAGGTTGCAAGCTGGGAATAAATGCTAGCAAAGGGAAGGGAGGCTGACTGATGAGTTGTGGAAGGATTCTGAGTGCCTATGAAAGGGGTGTTGGCATCTGGAGTGAGAAATGGCAGTGGAAGACAGGCTAGTATCAAGTGATTGATATAAAGTTGCTTGTCGTGAAGGCTACAGTTTGTCTTTTGGGAACAGATGGTTGTTGGGGAAGGGGTGAACAGGAGGGTATTGGGAGGACAATCAGGACTGAGGTGATGTGAGGGTTTTGCTCCAAGGGAAGGTGGCGGCAATTCAGGCCAGGGCACTTGTTATGGGGTTTGCATGCCAGCTTAAAAGTGAGAGGATGCCAACACAGAGGAGGAGTTCAAGGGCTTGCAAAAGAAAATTAGAGAGTTTAAGCAGCGGGGAAGTAGTCAGACAGATGTAGAGGGCCACACGAGTTAATTCTCTTGACAATCTAGACCCTTTTAGCCCTGTTGTAGACATTGATTAAGCCAATTTACTTACAAGAGAATACAGTTGAAAATGAGGAGCTGAATGAACTGCTCGGCCACTGTAATGTAAGGAGGAGCCCATCTCCTGCAGGCAGGTGTTGAACTCTGAACCTGCTTTTGGCTACCCACAGAAACGTTGATTTAAAACCCCTTCAAAATCCAGAGGGCACAAGTGCCTAATTGTGTCCTTTGCAGCCCAGCCCCGTGGCCCTCCTTGCATGCAGCAGTGTCAGCAGGGCTAACCCTTTGCACAAGGAGGACATAGGCCGAGCTCTGCTCCACACTCCCAGCCCCAGCATTGGCCTCACTCTCTAGACTTTCACCCAGCAGGCTACTTACTTTTTAATTAGATATCTTTAAATAAAAAGTGAAAGTATTTGTTAAAATCCATCTGAATAAACAAAGGTGCTGAGCGGACTGTGAAGTGAATAGGAAATGAAAGTGACTCACCCTCTGAGGGAGAATTTTGTCAGCCATCTTCCTCCTCTTGGCACTGTACATTTTTTAAAGAAAAAAACACGTTACCATGGTGACAGATCTAGGAGTAACGAGGCCACCTGCTAAATTATCCTGACATCTCCACATGCTGGTGCACAGCTGTGTATGTACTGGCAAAAGGGTCTCACCCATACCAAGTACTTAGGACCCCCTCTCTCAGCTGCTTCGAGGGGTGGGGGTAACTAAGAAAAAATCAGGGCTTTCTGTCACAGATCTTGGGAAAAAGGTCTTCAAGTTCTGTGATCACAGGGCCCTCTATAGTATGGGGCAGCAGTGTGCGTGTGTGTGAGAGAGTGAGTGAGACAGAGATCCATGAATACATTATGAATGTGAGAGTCTGTGTGAGAGCATATACACCTCTACCTCGATATAACGCGACTTGATATAACATGAATTCGGATATAACGCGGTAAAGCAGTGCTCCGGGGGGGCGGGGCTGCACACTCTGGCGGATCAAAGCAAGTTCGATATAACGCGGTTTCACCTATAATGCGGTAAGATTTTTTGGCTCCCGAGGACAGCGTTATATTGGGGTAGAGGAATGTGTGTTGCCATATGTAGATATGTATACATACACATACATTTGTGTGTATATACATATGTGCATACTTGATAGTGCATATGTCTGTTGATTGATTGTTCAAACAGATATGCTAATGTGTGTCCATGCATGACCATGAGAGGCTGTGTGTGTGTGTGCGCGCACGCGTGACTGTATACACATGGTATGCATATGTACACGTGATTTACACAAGCATGTATGGAAATGTATATCTCCGTGTGCGCGCGCATATCAATATGTGCACATACATATATTATACATCTCCGTTCCAAGCATACGTATGTGTGTGTGTGCACACACACATACACACTTCTCTATATGGGGCACGTGTGTGTGTGTGTGCGCGTGTGCATAAGGCACGCTGATGAAATAGGAATCAGGCAAAGGCAGTGTCCCTGGATTTTGACTTTAAACTGCACAAACTGTTGGTGCCCATCACGCTGTTTCCTCGCAGCCCAGCAGTTCAGAGAGAGGAGAAACTTGTCCCCCCACTCCTCTGCTCAGGGGAGTGACACCTTCATCCCTGGAGCAGGGGATCAATCAGTCCATCTCTGGGAGGCGAATGAGGAAGAAGGAATCCCTCCCCACCTCACCAGGCCCTGGGGCTGCGCCTGCCCCTTCTCCCTCATTCCCATTTCTCCTGAGAGACCCCCTTAGATTCTGTCTCCCCAGGACCAATGTTTTTACCTTTTTCCAAGAGTGGTACATGCCCTTCCCACACTCACTAGCGATGTGCACCTTCCTCCTGAGTGGGGCCTGGGACACCAGTTTCTCTGCTCTTCTTGGGGCCAGACCTAAGGCACTGTTTGGGGGGGGGGGGGTAGGAATGTAAACTGACCCTCCCTCAGGCCAAGCTCTGGATTTGGTCCAGGGTATTTACACATCCATCTGCTGGCCACATGGGCAGGAAGCCCTCTTGGGACAGTGGGCCCTGTAGGAAGTGAGGAACGCTGGAGCCGAAACATTCCATGGCAGTTTATGTGGGAGGGGCTGGGACCTGACCTGACCTAAGGGGAGAGGGCAGGGGTCAGGGAGGGGCAAGGGAGGAGCTAGTGCCTCTGGCCTGGCCATGGAGGGAGGGGCTAGTGACTCTCACTAGACCTAGGGAACAGCTGGAGAAGGAAAAATAACACCCCAGAAATGACAATTAAGGAGGTGTTGCCACAATAATTGCAGGAGAGAAACAGTGACTGGGTGAGCCAGAGCCTAAAGGAAATGGGAGTGTGTACCTGGAGCACCCAGTAAAACTGAAGGAGAGTTACACCACATCCATTCTCCCAGAGTCTGATAGAGGGAAGGGAATTTATCCCCCTTCTGCCTACACTGAGCCTTCCATGGCAAGGATATTTACCCCTCCCCTAAGCCTGCCAGAGATGGTAGGGGAGTTAGTGCGGGAAAAGCAGATGAACTTCTGAGAAGGGGACAGGAGAGGGGAAGAAAACCAGGGTAAAGAATACAATAAACTCCATGGAGAGGAGATATGATCGAGGAAACATAGGGAGCCTTTTGGTGCCTCCTGGAAGGCTTCAGGTGAGCAGAGCTCACTCACTACAACAGAGTTTCAAACTGCAAGAAAATGTGAGGATCAGAAGGTGTTCTCTTCTGCAGTGGGGCCATGAAACAGACTAATTCCCATGTGACAATCCTTGGGAACTGCACTCACTCTTAATCCACTAACATTCTTTCTGCTAGGGCCCTTCTAGGGTGCATCCCAGACGCTTAGACATTCTCAGGACACATTCTTAAAGCTCGCGAGATGCTCCAGTGCAAATACCCCAGACTCACAGGAGCTCTCAGCGCACTGAACCTAAAGATGTAGGTATTACACGCAACCAGAGGTACTGACACCACTATTACACTGCCTGAGCCTGCCAGTACCCAGAATGTTTGCACGACAGATGTGCCATTTCTGCAGGTGAATGTGCCTCAAGCATTTATCAGCCATAAATCTAGGCTTGAGGGATTGGCTCATACTCTGCAAATTCAGAATCTGATGAGTTCTAACCATTTCTGCTTTTTAAATAGCAACTATAACTATTATTTAATTGCCAACAGTGCACTGGGTGTTGTACATACACATCAAAAATGCCCCCCTCCAACTCTAGTTAGTTACTTTCTGTAAATTTCATTAGTAAATTTCACCAGTGAAGGTTTGTAGACAATGAAAAACTCAATACTTATGCAAATACATTTTGCACTAGTGCTCATGGTATGAGTATTCATACTACCAAGCTAAAATCTCTGATTTACCAGCTCCTGTTTATAAAATACTCAGTTAACCAATCAAGGAGCAGAAGTATTATTATGCAAAATAAGTGACCAATCATACACCACAAACAACAAAGAGTTGAAGTCAAAGTCAAAATACGTAGTTAGCAAACACTCTATAGATTGAATACAACTAGGCCCGATAGCCTGAAACATGCACCAAACATTCTAACAACACCAAATAACAAGAAAATTAATAGAAATCAAGGTCTGTTAAGAGACCATTCACAAATGAAAAACTATTCAGTGAATTTTGCATCGTCACAGTCCCTGCTCCAAGCAGCATATAACCTATAAATAAGGCTGTGAGTTTGTCAAAGAGGTCACAGAACTCATGGATTCCGTGACTTTCCGTGATCCCCGTGACTTCTGCAGCGGCCAGTGCACCCGGCTCAAGGACAGCTCAGGCACAGCTCAGGCAGCCCCTGAGCCAGACACACCGGCTGCTGCTGGGGCAGTTTTGAGCCACACACACACACGCACGCACACAGCCCCGCAGCAGCAGAGTTTGGGTGTGGGAGGGGGCAAGGGGTTGGAGCATAGGATGAGGTGAGGTGGGCTCTGGGAGGCACTTACCTGGGGGGCTCTCTGCAAGCAGCGACATCCCCTCCCCCAGCTGCCAGGTGGAGGCATGGCCAGGCAGCTCTGCGTGCCTGCCTCTGCCCAGAGAGCTGGCTTCACAGCTCCCATTGACCGGGAACCACGGCCAATGGGAACTGCGGGGGCGGTGCCTGCAGGCTGAGGCAGCCCGCAGAGCTGCCTGGCCACGCCTCTGCCTAGCAGCTGAATGGGCGGGGGGTGTTGCCACTTCTGGGGAGGCCCCATGTAAGTGTCGCCCAGAGCCTGCCTCACCCTTGTCCCGCGTCCCACCCCCGTCTCCTCCCACACCCAAACTCCGCTGCTGCTGTGGAAGGGGAGGTGCGGAGCCAAGTAGGGAGCATACCGGCCCCACCAACACCCCACCTCCCAGTACCAGTGGGGGTCCCAGGCTGCACGTTGCCGCCCATGCCTCCCCAGCATCCGGGCTGCCCTCCCCCAGCACCCACAGGGCCCCTGGGCAGCCCCCCCTCCAAGTTTTAGTCACAGGTATTTTTTAGTAAAATTCACGGACAGGTCACTGGCCATGAATTTTTATTTGCTGCCCATGACCTGTCCCTGACTTTTACTAAAAATACCTGTGACTAAAACGAAGCCTTTCCTATAAATCCATTGATTTGTTGCCTACATGTTTAAGACTGTCACACAATTGCAAAGGAGGCTGGTTCTTCTCTTTCAGCGCACTCACCTCCGGGTTCGGGTCTGAGTTGCTTGCTGCTGCTGTTGCACCTGCTGTTGCACCTGCTGTTGCTGTACCTGCTGAGGTGCTGTGCGTTTTCGTGTTGGTTCCATCACTGTTTGGGGCATTCCAGGGCGCACTGAGGGGCTTCCAACATATGGTGAGCCTGGGGGACCCATTGGAGCCCCCTGATGGGGCATTCGAGCACCTGATGGCATCCCAGGGCGCTAGGGAGGAAGCAAAACAGAAATAAATGTCTGTTTGGTCACAGTTACTGCAGCAGCAAAGGGGCTGGAATGAAGGCAGCAACTAGCTCCACGGGAGAGACCAGCAAGTTTCCAAGCTTTGACCATTCTAATAAGCACTAGTGCAACAAGACAAAGTGATGGAGTCAGGCCTGGCACTCCCTGGTCATTAGAGGAACCTGATAAGAGTAGGCTGGAGGGTAGTAAGGAAAAAGGCTGGGGTCAGCAAGACATTGAGCAGGTGGGTGAGTAGTTTTGTTTGATAAAATTAGATGTTGAGTGGATGGTTGACAGATCCAGGCCAAATTACTGCAGCATTCTCTCTTGGGCTGACTGTGAAGGTCATGTAGAAGCTACATCTGGGCCAACATGCTGTGGTCTACGTGCTAATCAAAACTGAGGATGACACCATATCACACCATGATCCTCACTTTATGCTGATTGGGCTACTGTGATCAACAGGGACATTATAGCTGGCAGTCAAAGGTGAAACTTTAAAGCCTTGGGACAGAGAGTTCTCCATAAAGGACTTCCACTTCAGGATACACTATCACCAGGGATCAGAATACAGTGAGAAAAAAAGAGTCATCTCTTTGATCAGGCATTCCCCAATAACAGGGGAACACGAGAACTTGGTAACATTTCCTTAAGAATGCTAAAATCTCCTGATATCTCTATTGACTTCAGTGGCTCTGGATCAGACCATGAGATCAGTGCTGTACAAGACACAGCATAAAGTCTGTCCTAGCCCTAAAGAGCTTATAGCCCTCCAGGGAATCAACCCCCAAGATGAATCTCATTTTAAAAATCAAAGCCCAACTCTTGGACACATCAAACTGTTACCCTTATTTATTATCTCAATGGCATGATCACTCTTGACAGAGCATGGTGTATACACCAATGAGTTCTCTGATGGCTGCTGAGTCCGATGCTCAAGTGATGTATAGATCAGCTAACAAAGCACCTGCTCCAGCCACAGGTAGTGGGCAAGTGTTTAACATAAAAGTCCAGGTGAACACCAGCAAAGCCAGCATCTTAGTCCACGCCTCCAGACTAGCTAGCCAGCATACTATACTACCCCACCCACCAACACCAAACCTCACCAGGCTCCCTGCTTCTCATAAGCCGTAGAAAATAGCTGTTCCTTAGATTTAAAGGGGCTGATTGCATTACAGAGATGGCAGATGGCAGAATGTTAGCGTAAAGGTGGGAGGATGTGTGGATAGTAACAGAAAATTATAGGAGGGCTTAGGGGCAGAGGCACAGACAACCTTTGCTTGCACTGTTAATGGGAGGGAGCTAGAGCAGAGACCAGCTCAGAAGACAGAGTCGGCATGGCTAGCAGGGCCAGCTCTTGGTTTTTTGCAGCTCCAAGCAAAAACAAAACAAAAAAGCTGGAGTGCCACCGCCAAAGCAAAGGGCCGCCCCAAAGGGCCAGAATGCCGCCCCTTGAGAAGTGCCTCCCCAAGCACTTGCTTGGGACACTGGTGCCTAGAGCCAACCCTGATGGCTAGTGAGCGCAGATGATAGGGCTGGTATGGGAGACTGACTGTGGGAGTTGCAACTGGGTAAAGGAGAGGGAGGGGGCAGTAAACCAGTAAAAGAGAAGGCTTTGTATAGAGCTGAGAACTTCTTCCCCTGTCCCAGCTTGTACCATTGGCTGAGCTGCAAACACTGTTATGACAACTCTTTGGAAACTATGTCTCTCTCCTCCACCACACTC
Organism: Gopherus flavomarginatus; assembly: GCF_025201925.1. Classification (NCBI taxonomy): domain Eukaryota; kingdom Metazoa; phylum Chordata; order Testudines; family Testudinidae; genus Gopherus; species Gopherus flavomarginatus. Next base: position 142,886 of record NC_066618.1, read on the forward strand.
CCAACTCCCCAAACCCAGCAGTCAGCAAAAGGAAATGGCTTAAAAATACTTCACATTAAAACTTGTATTTAGAATCTCCTGTTGCCTGTCAATCCACAAACTGTGGCTGCCTTCCAGCAAGAAGAAACCGAACTGTGGGCCCTGTTGTTGCCTGTCAATCACCCCAGCTCTGCTGCCCCATGTCCATCCCCTTGGAAACTGCCTGGCCAGAAGAGACAAGATTGTAGGCCCAGCTATCTGTGTCTGGAAAGGACAAAATTATGGCCAGAACTGCAAAGTTGGGTGGGCCAACCTAGTTACTGGCCTATATCCTACTTCTCTGAACTTTCTGTTGGCTCCCCTTCTTCTTGTTGGGCATTAAAACAGTGAGGGTACCAAACAAACAGTGCCCGGGACAGAGGAAAAGCAGGAAAAATGGTTAGTTCCATCCTGGCTGACATCTTCCATTTAAATTCTTATGCCCCCCCACACACTTTTTCCACCCCCTGCTTTGCCTAATTACTTTCTTTCTCCCACCCCCACCTCTGCACCTTCTTCTATGCTGACCTTAGATGTGGAACAAACTCCTAATCCCAGTACATGAGGCCCCACCTTTCTCCCCATTGCAATACCTTCAAAAGCCCCACAAACTACCTACGTAAAATGCCTTCTCAACCCAATATTATCAGAGAGGAGAGGAGAGGACAACAAGGAGGCAACACCTAATCTAACATCCTCCTCGGGGTGTCCTAGTGCATCTGGTCTTCTCTGTGCTCCTGGGGAGAAGGCCTGTCTGTACTGTGTCTTGTGCAGAGCTGAGCACATTGTCAGTGCTGGAGGCCCCTCCAGACAGGTGGCAGCAGCAGCATGCTCCGCACTGCCCTGCCATGAGGTGCTGTCTCTCTCCTTCATCTTTTCCAATCTCTCCTTTCTTCTATTTTACAGCTTGTCCTGTCCTTTGTTTCTCACTCTCCTCCCTTCCAATTCAATCCTCTCACCTCCTCAGTGTCTCTCCTCCTCCCCTTTTCTCAAGCAGTTTCCTCCTGTCATATAGTACGGATGAAAGACGGCACAATACTGCACGTCTCCTGGCTTTAATAAGGATTGTGCTTTTCTTTGCATTCTTACCGCAGACACAAGAGCCCTATTACAAGAACTTCAACAACAGAGTACCTAAAAGGCTGAAATGACAAAATGAGACTCAGGCTGAATCTGTGCAGCTGCAGAAAACTAATCTGAAATGCGGACAGGCAACAGGAGAAAGAAATGAGGAGAGCAGCAATGCCTGAAATAGTCCAGCAAGTTAGATGGCAGTTTACAATGCAATATGGCTGTAAAAAAGCTAGTTCAGTTTTAGATTGCATATGAAGAGCCCAAGGTTGAGTACTGTATTCCAAGTAGAGTCCTCCTGGAGCCCAAAAGAGAGGTACCATGCCTCCCTGCTCCAGGGGGACTCCACTTGGAATGCAGCCCTCAACCCTGGGCTCTTCAATAATGTAAGCAGAGTCAGGATGAGCTCTACCCTGACATTTGGTGATGAATTGTGGTGAGCGTGGAAAAGAACTTCAGGGGCTGATCTTGTTTGCATAGGCACACCCACCCCGCCTAGCATGAGCCCACAGCTGCCCAAATGGTCACTTTGGCTGCTGCGGGATCTTCAGTTTCTCTGTTATTGGGGTAAGAAGAATAAAGTGTTGTTACCCTGATTATGTGAATCAAGGCCAGTGGAACTGTTTTATGACAGAGGGACTCACCATCAACTAAGTAGCACTCACTAGACAAGGGACATGGGTTCCAAAATGCAGTGAATTGAGAGAGGCTGGGGATAGGTGTTTGTACTTGATGGTATAGGCTCTTTGTGAGGGCCTGAAATGCTAATTACATCATCTCCTCCTCTCTTCACTGCTGAATAGCAGAACTAATTTTGATTCTGTTAAGGGTCTAGTTACAGGCTGCAGTGCTGAATTCACTTTGGGCCAATGGTGCACCACCACTGGGGCTCCCCTACAACAAGCAGAATGCACTACGAGCTGAAATCACTAAAGAGATAAGGTTGCTGGGAGCTGAGATCACTGAGTGCTATGTTGACTACTGGGGGAGCCTGAAGATATATTGCTAAGCGGCTGGAAGAGCAGAGCAGTTTGTGAGATGGTTGGAGCGGCCCATGGGATGGTGAGCAGAGCTGAGCAGCGCAGTTTGCGGGACGGTTAGAGCGGCCCATGGGACGGTGAGTGGAGTGAAGTGGAGCAGTTCGTGGTGAAGGCTGCAGCAGAACCCCATGGAGAGGTGGGGCAGTCGGCCTTGGACCATGTGAGGTGCCCCTTAACACCCTGTGTGCCCCTTTCTTCCTCCCCCCCACCATTTCCACCCAGCTGGGGGAGGGGTGTAGAACTCTGCAGATAAAGTTTTGAGACAGAGACTTTTGGGTTGTTGGACTTTGGGGGGGGGGATTTTTGGGTTGCTGGGCTCAAGAGACTCTTGAGGTGTTGGACTTTTGGGATATTGGGGTGATCTTTGGGTGGTTGGACTTAAGACCCTGAGGGGAAAAGGACACTGCCAAACTAGCTTGGGAGTGGGTCTTGTGCTTATGGTTTCTGTTATGAATCTTGTTTGTGGTGTTTCACCAACATACTGCTGCATTGTTTCCCTCCTTTATTAAAAGGATTTTGCTACACTCAGACTCCGTGCTTGTGAGAGGGGAAGTATTGCCTCCTAGAGGCGCCCGGGGGGTGGTATGTAATTGTCGTAGGTCACTGGGTGGGGGCTCGAGCTGGTTTTACATTGCATTATTGAAACGGAACCTCTAAATACTGAACCCAGCCCTTGTTGCTGCCAACTCAGACGGGCAGACGGGTTACAATAATGTAAAGAGATTGACAAATGAGAAGTTTTAAAAAGAACCAAAATGACGAAGTGTCTAGAGAGTGTAAAAGAGCACAATACAGAGTGACTGGGCAACAGCATCCAAGGTGCTGGCAAGACATGATGGCAGCTACTAATAGCTGACAGGTGTGAACAACCACTAGGGTGATATGTAGTGGTATCACTCAGAATAATAGGAGGAAATTAAGACTGTATATTAAAAAACCCTGCCTTTTGGTAAGATATATCTGTAGTGAAATAGTCTCCCAAGGAAGTGGTGAAAACCCAATTGACAGCAATATTTAAAATTGAACTGGAACAAGTATAGGAAAAATGTCTATAAATAATCCTTCATAGCCTCTCCTCTCCTCTCCTTCCAGGATGATTATAAAAGTGACCTAATAGACACTGCCTTCTCTAACGTCTATGACAGAGTTACCAAATAGAAATTTCAGTGCTTCAATTTCTACTCCTTAGAATATCTCACTTCACTTATTTCCAGCAAGCATTCTAGTACTCCAGTTCCCTGCACTATCCTGTGCCCTATAATCAGGGACCAAGTATTCCAGGATTCCACAGCTGTGGCATTTGCTACAGACTCCACCCATCACTGCATATTGGGCAGCACAAGCTAAAATCTTTCATGCACAAACACTGTTTCTAGGATTGTAAGCCGATACCTAGACCATATGCTTTTTGAGGCAGTGATCATCTTTTTTGTGACATAAGGGCGTACAGTGCCTAACGCAATGGGACCCCAAATCTTTAATGGAGGCTTCTAGGCGATACAACCTTTCAAATACATAAATAATAGCTCTTATAGTTACAAAGATAATCAGTACAACAAAATGGCAATCAATTAACATTCTGCCAACTAAGGAAGACAACAAACATAAGAGCTCCATGCACCTCACTGTGGCTTAATTACAAAAAATAATGATGTCAGATTAAACTGCAATGTTGTTGAACTACTGCTTTGCTGAGAATTACAACAGAACTATCCACATAGCCCATGTCCCCATAATTGGAGGGCCCAACGCCAACTCTACTTCTCAATTTCATTCATAGATTCATACAATTTACGGCCAGAAAGGACCAACAAATCATCTGGTCTGACCTCTTGTATGTCACAGACTATTAAAGTTCACCCAGTTACCTCTTTATTAATACTAGTAACTTGTGTTTGACTAAATCATCTCTTCAGAGAGAATTTCAGTCTGTACTTTAAGATATCAAAAGATGGAGATATACCACCTTCCTTGGTAGTGTGTTCCAGTGGTTAATTACCCTCACTGTGAAAAATGTGTATCGTATTTCTAATTTGAATTTGTCTGGCTTCAGCTTCCAGCCTTGGGTCCTGTTAGGCCTTTTTCTGCTAGATTACAGAGTCTTTTAGTGCTCAGTCTTCTCACCCCATAAAGGTACTTATACTCTGTAATCAAGTCACCTCTCAATCTTCTTCTTGATAAACAGATTGAGTGCCTTAAGTCTCTCACTGAAAGGCATTTTCTCCAGCCCTCAAATAATTTGTCTCTCTCTTTTCTGAACCCCCTCCAATTCTTCAATACCCTTTTTTCATAAATTCATAGATTCCAAGGCCAGACGGTGTAGTCAATAGTTTTTTGTCAAGGTCCAAATTTCTTGGTCAAAGTATAGTCAAGGTCCAGACTTCAGAGAAAATAGTAAAAAATAACAATAACGATAACAATAAATAAATAAAAAGATTTCGAGGTCCATTCAAAAGCATCTGGCGGTCCAGACTTGGCCCACAGTCCAACTACTGACTACCCCAATCTAGTCTGACCTCCTGAATAACACAGGCTAAAGAACTTACCCAAAATAATTCCAGTTTGAACTACAGCATGTCTTTCAGAGAAACACAGTCTTTATTAGCACTGATTTTATATTTACTTCCAGATCATTGATGAAAATGTTGAATAGTATCAGAACCAGTAATGATTCCTCCAGAACCCCACTAGAAACACCCCCATTTGAAGACAATTCCTTATTCATGATTACTTTTTGAGAGCTATATGTTAGCTAGGTCTTTCTAGTTAATGTGTGTTTTATTAATTTTGTATCATGCAAATATTTTAATCAGAATGGCTTGAGGTACTAAGTTAAATATCTTAAAGAACCCAAGTGTATGTCATCTCCACACGTAACTTTATCAGACAAATTTATAATCTCAACATAAAATGAAACTGGGTTTTTTTACAAGACTTATTTTCCATAATATCAGGTTGATTGACATCAATTTTGTTCCCATTCTTCAGTCTTTACTGATTGAATCGTGTATCTGCTTCTCCATTATTTTCCCCACAATCCTACTTGCCCTTTTAAAATATTGGCAGAACACCGATTTCAGAGTGGTAGCCGGGTTAGTCTGTATCAGCAAAAACAATGAGGAGTCCTTGTGGCACCTTAGAGACTAACAAATTTATTTAGACATAAGCATTCGCGGGCTAAAACCCACTTCATCAGATGCATGCATCAGAACACCAGCACTTTTTCAGTCGTCTGGAATTTCCCCAGTATTCCAAGATTTATTAAGAACTAATATCAGCAGGCCAGAAGTCTCCTCAGTCAGCTCTTTTACGATTCTTAAGTGCAAGTTTGATTATTTAACAATGTTATCCCTAGCAGATGTTGTTTAACATCCTCCTCAGTTACTGATGGGCTGGAAAGTACTTCATTTTCCTTGTATGACAGAAGTACGTCATTCTGTTTCTTTCCAAATGCAGAATATTTTTGAACACTTCTGCCTTTTCTGCATCATTATTTACAAATTTACCTTCTCCATCTACTAATGGGTATATACAGTTGCTTGGATTTCTTTTGTTCCTAATACATTTTAAAAACTCCTTCTTATTGCCCTTAACCCTGCCAGCAAGGAATTTTTCCCTGATGCCCTCATCTTCATCAATTATACTTGATGACTTCTGGTGATTGTTATCTATTTCCCTCTTGTTCCCATTTGTAATCTACATTTTTTAAATTTCTAATTACTGTCTTCAATTCCCCATTGAACCAGAATCGGCTTTTAGACAAAGTTGTTCTTTCTTTCTTTCTTTCTTTCTTTCTTTCTTGTGGACTCATGGGGTTTTGGCCATCTACTAATCTCTTCCTAAAGAGCTGCCCATTTTCATTCATGTTCTTCTGCCAACATTTTTTCTCCCAATCATAGAAGATTAGAGTTGGAAGAGACCTCAGGAGGTCATGTAGTCCAATTCCCTGATCAAAGCAGGACCAACCCCAACTAAATCATCCCAGTCAGGGCTCTGTCAAGCTGGGCCTTAAAAACCTCTAAGGAAAGAGATTCTACCACCTCCCAAGGGAACCCATTCCAGTGCTTCACCACCCTCCTAGTGAAATAGTTTTTCCTAATATCCAACCTAGACCTCCGCCACTGCAACGTGAGACCATTGCTCCTGGGGGAGGGATAGCTCAGTGGTTTGAGCATTGGCCTGCTAAACCCAGGATTGTGAGTTCAGTCCTTGAGGGGGCCACTTAGGGATCTGGGGCAAAAACTGGTCCTGCTAGTGAAGACAGGGGGCTGGACTCAATGACCTTTCAAGGTCCCTTCCAGTTCTAGGAGATTGGCATATCTCCAATAATTACCTATTACCTCCTTGTTCTGTCATCTGCTACCACTGAGAACAGCCTAGCTCTATCCTCTTTGGAACCCCCCTTCAGGTAGTTTAAGGCTGCGATCAAATCCCCCTTCACTCTTCTCTTCTGCAGACTAAATAAGCCCAGTTCCCTCAGCTTCCCCTCATAAGTCATGTGCCCCAGCCCACTAATCACTTTCATTGCCCTCCACTGGACTCTCTCCAATTTGTCCACAACCTTTCAGTAGTGGGAGCCCCAAAACTGGAGGCAATACTCCAGATGTGGCCTCATCAGCGTCGAATAGAGGGGAATAATCTCCACTTTCCTCAATCTGCTGGCAATGCTCCTACTAATGTACACCAATATGCTGTTAGCCTTCTTGGCAACAAGGGCATACTGTTGACTCATCTCCAGCTTCTCGTCCAATGTAATCCTCAGATCCTTTTCTGCAGAACTACTGCTTAGCCAGTTGGTCCCCAGCCTGTAGCAGTGCATGGGATTCTTCTGTCCTAAGTGCAGGACTCTGCATTTGTCCTTGTTGAACCTCATCAGATTTCTTTTGGCCCAATCCTCCAATTTGTCTAGGTCACTCTGGGACCCTACCCTAGAGCATATCTCCCCTCCCCCACATCTTAGTGTCATCTGTGAACTTGCTACGGGTGCAATCCATATCATCATACAGATTATTAATGAAGATGTTGAACAAAACTGGCCCCAAGACCAACCCCTGAGGCACTCCGCTTGATACTGGCTGCCAACTAGACATCAAGCCGTTGATCACTACACATTGAGTCCAATGATCTAGCCAGCTTTCTATCCATCTTATAGTCCATTCATCCAATCCATACTTTTTTAACTAGCTGGCAAGAATACTGTAGGAGACCGTATCAAAAGCTTTGCTAAAATCAAGGTATATCATGTCCATTGCTTTCCCCGAATCCACAGAGCCAGTTATCTCATCATAGAAGGCAATCAGGTTGGTCAGGCATAACTTGTCCTTGGTGAATCCATGTTGACTGTTCTTGATCACATTCTTCTCCTCCAGTCAGTTTTGCTCAAAATTTTTCTCAATTTTTCTAGCACATACTCTGAGTTTCTGTTTGTCTAATAACTCAGCACATGAATTGCCATAAAGAGCAAAGCAGTGATCCATCATCTCCAATATCCTGTCTCTGAGAATGGCCAAGACCTGATGTTTCAGGGAAGGTGCAACAAGTCCTGCATTAGAGATATGGAATAACTTATCCAAAGGGGAAGTATCTTCATAGGCTCTGTGAGTCTCAGGTTGGCTTATGTTTCAAAGCAAAATGTATATCCCTTTTAAAAAAAATACTCATTTGAATGTAATTTTATATTCTCATTAACTGCGTAACTGTTTAATCGTTTTTAACCTATTATGCTCTTGGGCTCAATGACATACTGTGGCAGTGAGTTCCACAGGCTAGTTACATGCTGGGAAAAATCATTTACTTTTATCAGTTTTAAACTTATTATCTTTCATTTTTGTTGAATGTGCCCTTGTACTTATACACCTCTACCCCGATATAACACAGGTTTGCATATAACACAGTAAAGCTCTGACACCTTGCTCTGAGCAGCGTGTTAAGGGTGCCGGACCACGCCGGGGCCAAAGGGTTTGATAAGGGGCAGAGGGTCTTGGGGGCGGTCAGAGGCTTTCCCCCCTCCCAGGGTCTCAGGGGCAGGAGCTGTGGGATGGCACTTTTGGGGACACCGCAGTCCCATAGTGGCCCGGGAGATTAGTGGGGGGCCAGGAGCAGCCTGCTCTGCTTCCCTCGCCCCAGCCCCAGGCGTGTCGCTCGGGGGAGGAGGCTTGGGGGAAGGGATCTCCCCTGCACTCACCAGCAGTGGCAGAAGCGGAGCAGCCCGGCCCCAGCCCGCTCCACTCCACCAGCTCCCAGCGGCAGCGCTCTGTTTCCCACCGCAGGTGAGTACAGGGGATGTCCTTTCCCCAACTTCCCCATACTCACCTGCGGCGCGAAGCGGAGTGCCGCGGCTGGGAGCTGGCAGAGTGGAGCGGGCTGGGGACGTCTCACTCCGCTTCCCGCCACCAGTGAGTGTAGAGGGCATCCTTTCCCCAACCTCCCCACATTCACCGACAACGGGAAGTGGAGTGCCACAGCTGGGAGCTGGCGGAGTGCCGCGGGCTGGGGCCACGCTGCTCTGCTTCACGCTGCTGCCAGTGAGTGCCTGTCAGGGGGTGGGGGGCTCGATAGGGGTCGGAACAGTCAGGGGACGGGGGGGTTGGGTAGGGGGTGAGGTCCTGGGGGTGATTAGGGAGGGAGGGTCTCAGGAGGGGGCGGTGCAAAGCAAGTTTGATATAACACGGTCTCATCTATAACGCGGTGAGATTTTTTTGTCCCCCAAGGACCGCATTATATCGAGGTAGAGGAGTATTATGAGAAAAAGTAAGAAGCTTGCCTGATTTCCTTCTCTATACCATTTGTTATCTTTCAGGGGACTGGACTAGATGACCTACTGAGGGCCCTTTCAGTCATTCACTTCTATGATTTTATATCACTGTCTTATCCCCTCTATTTCATTTCCTGCATAAATTAAATAGTCCTCATCTTTTCATTCTCTGTTCACAGAGAAGTTTCTTCAGGCCTCTAATTGTCATCATCAATCTCTGAGCCGCCTCTCTTTCTGCTCTAACTTTTTTTGTAGCTAGGATGACCAAAACCAAAGACCATATTCCAGGTGAGAGCATGCCACTGACTCATAGATCAGAAGGGACCAATATGATCATCTAGTCTGACCTCCTGCACAAGGCAGGCCACAGAACCCCACCCATCCAATTTTATAACAACCCCTAACCCAGGACTGAGTTATTGAAATCCTCAAAATTGGTTTGAAGACCTCAAGCTGCAGAGAATCCACCAGCAAGCAACCCGTGCCCCACGCTGCAGGGGAAGGCGAAAAACCTCCAGGGCCCCTGCCAATCCGCCATGGAGGAAAATTCCTTCCCGACCCCAAATATGGCGATCAGCTAAACCCTGAGCACGTGGGCAAGACTCACCAGCCAGCACCCAAGAAGGAATTCTCTGCAGTAACTCAGTTCCCATCCCATCCAACATCTCCCCGCAGACCATTGAGCAGACCTATCTGGTGGTAACCCAAGATCAATTGCCCAAATTAACGATCCTATCATAACATCCCCTCCATATACTTATCAAGCTTTGTCTTAAAGCCAGAAAAGTCTTTTGCCCCTACTACTTCCCTCGGAAGGCTGTTCCAGAACTTCACTCCCCTAATGGTTAGAAACCTTCGTCTAATTTCAAGTCTAAACTTCCTAATATCCAGTTTATACCCATTCGTCCTCGTGCCTACATTAGTACTAAACTTAAATAATTCCTCTCCCTCCCTAATGTTAACCCCCCTGATATATTTATATAGAGCAAGCATATCCCCCCGCAGCCGTCTTTTGGCCAGGCTAAACAAGCCAAGCTCTTTAAGTCTCCTTTCATAAGGCAGTTTTTCCATTCCTCGGATCATCCTAGTAGCCCGTCTCTGAACCTATTCCAGTTTGAATTCATCCTTCTTGAACATGGGACACCAGAACTGCACACAGTATTCCAGATGGGGTCTCACCAACGCCTTATATAACGGTACTAACACCTCCTTATCCTTGCTGGAAATACCCCGCCTGATGCATCCCAAAATCGCATTTGCTTTTTTAACAGCCGTATCACATTGGCGACTCATAGTCATCCTGCTATCAACCAATACCCCAAGGTCCTTCTCCTCCTCCGTCGCTTCCAACTGATGCGCCCCCAACGTATATCTAAAATTTTTATTATTAATTCCTAAGTGCATGACCTTGCACTTTTCACTATTGTATTTCATCCTATTTCTATTACTTCAGTTTACAAGGTGGTTCAGATCTTCCTGAATAGTATCCCTGTCCTTCTCCGTGTTAGCAATACCCCCCAGCTTTGTGTCATCCGCAAACTTTATTAGCACATTCCCGCTCTTTGTGCCAAGGTCAGTAATAAAAAGGTTAAATAAGATCGGTCCCAAAACCGATCCTTGAGGGACTCCACTAGTGACCTCCTTCCAGCCTGACAGTTCATCTTTCAATACGACCCGCTGGAGTCTCCCCTTTAACCAGTTCCTTATCCACCTTACAACTTTCATATTCATCCCCATCTTTTCCAATTTAACTAACAGTTCCCCATGCGGAACCGTGTCAAACGCCTTACTGAAATCTAGGTAAATTATATCTACCGCATTTCCTTTATCTAAGTAATCCGTCACCTTCTCAAAGAAGGAGATCAGATTGGTTTGACACGATCTAACTTTAGTAAATCCGTGTTGCAATTCGTCCCACTTACCATTGACCTCTATGTCCTTAACTACTTTCTCCCTTAAAATTTTTTCCAAGACCTTACATACTACAGACGTCAAGCTAACAGGCCTATAATTACCCAGATCACTTTTATTCACTTTCTTAAAAATAGGAACTACATTAGCAATCCTCCAGTCATACGGCACAACCCCCGAGTTTATCGATTGCTTGAAAATTCTCGCTAACGGGCTCGCAATTTCACGCGCCAGTTCCTTTAATATCCTCGGATGGAGATTGTCCGGGCCCTCCGACTTCGTCCCATTGAGCTGTTCAAGTACGGCCTCTACCTCAGTTGCGGTAATATCCACTTCCATATCCACATTCCCGTTCATCATCCCTCCATCATCGCTAGACTCCTCACTAGTCTTATTAAAAACTGAGGCAAAGTACTTGTTTAGATGTTGGGCCATGCCTAGGTTATCCTTAACCTCCATTCCATCCTCAGTGTATAGCGGCCCCACTTCTTCTTTCTTTGTTTTCTTCTTATTTATGTGGCTGTAGAACCTTTTACTATTGGTTTTGATTCCCTTTGCAAGGTCCAGTTCAATGCGGCTTTTAGCCTTCCTCACTTTATCCCTACATGTTCTGACCTCACCAAGGTAGCTTCCCTTACTGATCCTGCCTTTCTTCCACTCCCTGTAAGCTTTCTGCTTTTGTCTAATCCCCTCTCTGAGTTGCCTGCTCATCCAGTTTGGCCTACAACTCCTGCCCATGGTTTTTTTCCCCTTTCTTGGGATGCAGGCTTCCGACAGTCTCCGCAGCTGCGACAAAGTAATTCCAGGCCTCCTCCGCATTTAAATCCACTAGTTCCTCCGTCCAATCCACTTCCCTAACTAATTTCCTTAACTCTTTAAAATTAGCCCTCGAGAAGTCGAAAACCCTAATCCCAGATCTACATTTGTTTATTCTTCCATCTAGTTTGAACTGAATCAGCTCATGATCACTCGAACCAAGGTTGTCCCCTACCACCATTTCTTCTACGAGGTCCTCACTGCTCACCAACACCAAATCTAAAATGGCATCCCCTCTCGTAGGTACTTCAACTACTTGATGAAGAAATCCATCCGCTATCACATCCAGAAAAATCTGACCCCTATTATTCTTGCAAGCACTCGTCCTCCAGTCTATATCCGGGAAGTTGAAGTCCCCCATAATCACACATTTCCCCTTTGTGTTTACTTCATTAAAAACATTAAAGAGATCTCTATCCATATCCAAATCAGATCCCGGCGGTCTATAGCACACCCCAAGCACTATCTCAGGGGAAGCTCTAGTTGCTTTTTTACCCAGTGTGATTTTTGCCCAGACAGACTCTGTCTTATCCATTCCATCGCTTCTTATTTCGCTACAGTTAATTTCATCATTGATGTACAAGGCTACTCCACCACCTTTGCCTTTCTTCCTGTCTTTTCTGAACAGCACATAGCCTTCAATACCCGTGCTCCAGTCATGAGTACTATTCCACCAGGTTTCGGTTATCCCTATAATATCCGGTTTCACTTCCTGCACCAGTAGCTCCAGTTCCTCCATCTTGTTACCTAGGCTCCTCGCATTAGTGTACAGACATTTTAATTTTCGGCGTTTGGCGTCAGTGACATTCTTTCCCCCGTCGTGCACAGACCTTCTACCACCAGCATCACCCGTTACTCTGGTTTCTACTCCACTATTCCTCCTTGGATCAATTCTTTGGACCGCAAGGGTATCCCCTCTCACTTTGTTTACTTCCCTCTCCAGGTTATATTCCGGCGTGGAGATCATATTCCGGCGTGGAGATTGGAATATTTTCTAGATTATTCTCCATCCCATGTTTTACACATGCTAATATTTTGCTATCTTTCTTGGTGACTGCTGCATATTAGACAGGCCACTGTGATGTCCAGGCCTTTCTCCTGAATGGTTCCCTCAGTTAATCTAAAACTCAACAATGTATGAAGAGTTTTTTGGCAAAATCTGCAGATTAAAAATTAGGACTCAACTCCATTTCCAGATAACTATATATTAACCACCACCACTCCTTGTATGGATTCTTCTGACACCATACTCCATTGTTAGCCTTTAGCCAAAAGGAACACTGACCACCTATCCCCCTTATCACTTATTTATATTGTGGTAGTGCCTAGAGACTCCAGTCCATTGTGCTAGCTACTGTACAAATGAATAAATGAAAGAAATAAAGAAACAAAGAGTCCTTGCCCCAGAGCACTCAAAGTCTAATTTTATGACCAAGTTGATAAGCAGACAAATGTGGTGTGGAGGTTGGGTCAAGGGGACAAAGTAATAGATGGGTATGTTTGCATAAATTAGCAGTCTCAGTATCTAGCCAATACTAGACACTAGAAATGATTAGTAGGCATCATGCCAAAAATAAATTTTAAAGAGGGATTTAAAAGAGGAGTAGTTGGTGGATTTACGAATTTTAACAAGCACAACAGACTAGGTGGGGAAAAGAGCAAAGATACTTATGGGAAAAGTAGGTAATCCAAGCTGGTATCAAAAACATTGCAGGAAGAAACTTGATTTGATAGGGAGGGAGGGGACAAATGAGGGACAGGCTTACACAAGAAGACATCATTTGCATTGATACTGACAAAAACTTGACAACAGTTAGCTGATGGTGTGTCGTGGCCACTGCCTATCACCAATATTATTTCATTGTTTCCTTGTACTCCCCTGTCTATCTGCATCCATCCTTTGTCTTAGGCTGACATTATAAACTCCTTGGGCAGGGACCATCCTGTTGTACTGAGTTGTGCAGCACATAGCACAGTAGGGGGCCTGGCCCATGACTAGGACTCCTCGGAACTACAGTTATGCAAATAATAGTCAGAAGACGGTTGTGTTTGAAAAGGTGGAGAAAGGGGACCAGTGAAGGGACACAAAAAGGAGGGTGAATAGGTCAGAAGCACAGGACAGGAAGATAAACCTCTCAGCAGCATTTTGAATTAACATAATGAAGCCTGGGTTGGCAGTGTCAAGGCTAGAAAGGAAGAGATTACAGGAATCAAAGTGCAATGTGACAGTTGCTTTGGCAGGATGTACCAGCAAAAAAAAAAAGCTGGATCTTTGAGAGGCTGTACAAGAAGAAGTGGCTAGATTTAGATACTGCCTGTATACATGGGTTGAAGGAGAGGGTGGAGTCAAAGATGACATGCAGACCAGAACTGAGTGAGAGGGAGGACTGTGGTGGTGTCCACAGACAGAAAAAGGGAGAATGGGGAAAGATTATTATTAGCTCAGTTTTGGCCAAGCTGAGCTTAAATAATGGCTGGACACCTTACAAGGAAATGTCAGAAAGATAGCCTGAGAGGCAGGATTGGATAGAGGCAGACAGTTTATCAACAGACAAGTAGATCAGCATAAAGATGGTAATTAAAGCCACGCTTTTGCATAAGAGCACCTAGAAATAGTGTGGAGACAGAAGAAAGGAGAGGAACAAGGATAAAACCTTGGTAAATGCACAAAGAGAAGGGAAGAGGAGGACTCACCAAATAAGACATTGAAGAAGATATGAGGGAGAGAGAACCATAAGAAGATAGGAGACAAAGTTTGAGAGGGACCCAATTTAAAGAAGCTGGGTGTGATCATCCATGTCAACGACCACCAAGAAGTTAAGGAAGATGAAGATGGAGTACATGCCTTGAGATTTGGCTGAGAAGACGTAATTAGTGAAAGTAATTTGGGTGGAGTGGAGAGGGTAGAAGCCAAACTGTGTGAAAGATGGAAACAAAGCTTTCTCATTTGAGAGGATCTGGCCACGGAGCATATTTTTGGAGAAGATCAGGTGAACTGAGAGTCTGACAGTCTTCAGGAAACACTGCAAAACTTTCCTCTTCAAAAAAGTCTTTCTACCATAGCAAGAATGGTGCCAAATATCAGAGGGGTAGCCATGTTTGGTTTTGTGGATACACACTAACACGGCTACCCCTCTGATACTTGGCACCAGGCAAGGCACTGAATTTAGCCATATGAAGTGAAAATCCATCAACTTCATGAAAAAACTTATAAAGATACAGACAGATATCATCTTCCTCTCCAAGTGCAAACAGATGGACATTATACCAAATGAACTGAAGGAAAAAAAATCCATTGCAATTGATAAACTACACTGACTATGGTGAGAGATTGTGCCACACACTCTCAAAGAAACTGAGGAACCACCTGATCTGCATCCTGTACAGCAGACAGGAGAAGATCAAGAATGAGCTCTCAAAACTGGAGACTCTCATACAAAACCAACCTTCCACACAAACTACCATGTGGCTGGACTTTACAAAAACGAGACAAGCCATATACAATGCACACTTTACAGCTCTACAGAGGAAAAAGGACAGTAAACTATCTAAACTCCTACATGCCACAGGGGGCTACAACAGTGGTACCCTTTACTCACCTAACAATATTGTTAATCTATCCAACCACACACATAGCCTGACAGAAGAGTTTGTCCTATCTTGGGAACTCTCTTTCTGCCCCCTAACCATCACACATGATACAGTTTTGCAGTGATCCAGAAGCCTATTTTTGCTGTCTATGACTCAGGGAATATTTTTCAACACCCCACTGAACAGCGCACTGACCCACAGGAACCCTCCTACCATCACTATAAAAAGAAGAACTCAGCATGGACTCCTCCTGACGGTTGAAATGACAGACTGGACTTCTACATAGAGTGCTTCTGCAAACGTGCACAGGCTGAAACTGTGAACAAAGAGCATCATTTGCCCCATAACCTCAGCCGTACAGAACACATTGTCATCCACAGCCTCAGAAACAACTCTGACATTATAATCAAAGGGGCTGACAAAGGCGGTAATATAGTCATCATGAACAGGAAGCTGTCAGGCAACTATCCAACACCACATTCTACAGACCACTAGTCTCTGATCCCACTGAAGAGTACCAAAAGAAACTACACCATCTGCTCAAGAAACTCCCTGCTACAGCACAGAAACAAATGTACACAGACACACGCCTAGAGCCCAGACCAGGGTTATTCTATCTGCTACCCAAGATCCATAAACCTGGGAATCCTGGACGCCCCATCATCTCAGGCACTGGCACGCTTACAGCAGGATTATCTGGCTATTTGGACTCTCTCCTCAGACCCTACAATACCAGCACTCCTAGCTATCTTTGAGACACCACTGACTTCCTGAGAAAACGACAATGCATTAGTGATCTTCCTGAAAACACCATCCTGGCCACCCTGGATGCAGAAGCTCTTTACACCAATATTCCACATAAGGATGGATTACAAGCTGTCAGGAACAGTATCCCTAATGAGGCCATGGTACATCTGGTGGCTAAACTTTGTGACTTTGTCCTCACCCACAACCATTTCAGATTTGGGGACAACTTATTCTTTCAAGTCAATGGCACTGCTACGGGTACCCGCATGGCCCCAGAGTATGCCAACATTTTTATGGCTGACTTAGAACAACGCTTCCTCAGCTCTCATTCCCTAGCGCCCCTCCTCTACTTGTGTTACATTGATGATATCTTCATCATCTGGACCCATGGGAAGAAGGCCCTTGAAGAATTCCACCTGGATTTCAACAATTTCCCATCCCACCATCAACCTCAGCCTGGACCAGTCCCCCAAGAGATCCACTTCCTGGACACTACAGTGCAAATAAGTGATGGTCACATAAACATCACCCTATACCAGAAATCTACTGGCCGCTATACTTACTTACATGCGTCCAGCTTCCATCCAGGACACATCACATGATCCATTGTCTACAGCCAAGCCCTAAGATATAACCACATTTGCTCCAATCCCCCAGACAGAGACAAACACCTACAAGAACACTTAGGAAGGAACAATCAGTTTCACACATACAGAATGGGAAGAGACTGTCTAGGAAGGAGTAAGGCAGAAAGAGATCTAGGGGTCATAGTGGACCACAAGCTTAATATGAGTCAACAGTGTGATACTGTTGCAAAAAAAGCAAACATGATTCTGGGATGCATTAACAGGTGTGTTGTAAACAAGACATGAGAAGTCATTCTTCCGCTTTACTTTGCGCTGGTTAGGCCTTAACTGGAGTATTGTGTCCAGTTCTGGGCACCACATTTCAAGAAAGATGTGGAGAAACTGGAGAGGGTCCAGAAAAGAGCAACAAGAATGATTAAAGGTCTTGAGAACATGACCTATGAAGGAAGGCTGAAGGAACTGGGTTTGTTTAGTTTGGAAAAGAGAAGACTGAGAGGGGACATGATAGCAGTTTTCAGGTATCTAAAAGGGTGTCATCAGGAGGAGGGAGAAAACTTGTTCACCTTAGCCTCCAATGATAGAACAAGAAGCAATTGGCTTAAACTGCAGCAAGGGAGATTTAGGTTGGACATTAGGAAAAAGTTCCTAACTGTCAGGGTAGTTAAACACTGGAATAGATTGCCTAGGGAAGTTGTGAAATCTCCATCTCTGGAGATATTTAAGAGTAGGTTAGATAAATGTCTATTAGGGATGGTCTAGACAGTATTTGGTCCTGCCATGAGGGTAGGGGACTGGACTCGATGACCTCTCGAGGTCCCTTCCAGTTCTAGAGTCTATGAGTCTATAAGATCTTTATCAAGCATTCTTAAAACTACATTACCCACCTGGGGAAGTGAGGAAACAGATTGACAGAGCAAGACGGGTACCCAGAAGTCACCTACTACAGGACAGGCCCAACAAGGAAAATAATAGAACATCAATGGCCATCACGTACACCCCCAGCTAAAACCTCTCCAGTACATCATCAACCATATACAACCTATCCTAGAAAACGATCCCTCACTCTCACAGACCTTGGGAGGCAAGCCAGTCCCCGCTTACAGACAGCCCCCAAACCTGAAGCAAATACTCACCAGCAACTACACACCACACCACAGAAATATTAACCCAGGAACCAATCCCTGTAACAACCACATCAGCCACACCATCAGGGGCTCATTCACCTGCACATTTATTAATGTGATATATGCCATCATGTGCCAGCAATGCCCCTCTGCCATGTACATTGGCCAAACCGGACAGTCTCTATGTAAAAGAATAAATAGACAAAAATCAGACATCAGGAATGGTAACATACAAAAGCCAGTAGGAGAACAATTCAATCTCTCTGGACATTCAATAATAGATTTAAAAGTAGCCATACTTCAACCAAAAAAACCTTTAAAAACAGACTTCAAAGAGAAACTGCACAGCTAAAATTCATTTGCAAACTTAACATCATTAATTTGGGCTTGAACAGGGACTGGGAGTGGCTGGCTCATTACAAAAGTTTTCCCTCTCTTGGTATTGACACCTCCTCATCAGTTATTGAGAGCGGACCACATCCACCCTGACTGAACTGGCCTCGTCAACACCAGTTCTCCACTTGTAAGGTAACTCCCTTCTCTTCACGTGCCAGTATATTTATGCCAGTATCTGTAATTTTCACTCCATGCATCTGAAGAAGGATTTTTTTTACCCACAAAAGTTTATGCCCAAATAAATCTGTTAGTCTTTAATGTGCCACTGGACTCCTCATAGCAAGAATGACATTCAGGGTGTCGGTATCCCCACATACCTCAAACACCACCACCCCCCACTAACAAACCAACCAACCAAAATAAACGAAAACACTACCCCAGCAAGAGCTTTTATCCCAAACAGAGAGGAGAGGCACAGACTTCAATAAATCCATTTGGGACTTTCTTACTGCCGTTGATTTTACATGAATGGGACTCAGATACTATGGTGATGATCAATCGCTCAGATAGACAGAGATCAAGGCAACAGTAGTTGAGGAGGCAGGTAGAGTCAAGGGTTACTTTTTATGATAGGGAAGACTAATCTGTGCTTCTATTGTAAAGGGAAGAAGCCCGGGGAAAGCGAGAGATTCAAGAGAAGGGCAAGGGAGGAGATGAGAGTGGAGGTGAGAGAGAAGCAAGCAGGAAGCAATGGGGTCACTGGGACAGGTGTACAGGTTAGAGGAGAACAAGCAAGAAGCCTCAATTTCATTGATGGAGAGGGGTCAAAGGGGTGAATGGGGCAGAGGAGGTCCTGTCAGATCTTGAAACCAGGGAAAAGCTGCACTAAAGCAAGTCATGGTGCAAAAGTGTCTACACCAGGGGCTTGCACAACTATAGTTACACAGTCTTATGACTGAAATCCCAGTGCAGACAAGGAAATAATTTCCTTATACCCTTCTTTGACAAACTACATCAAAGGCTCTTTGAAAGTCCTAATAAACAGTGGAAACCAGTTCCCTTGTAACCACCATTTTGTCAACACCCTCAAAAATTTCAGATATTGAAGAGACCTGATTCTCCTTTACAGAAGCCAATTTTTCTCTATCACATCATGTCCATATAGGTGTTTTACCATAACCATTTCTGCCAAACAGGTATCCCTAATCCTCTGACTGAAAGAAGCTGGGACTGTACAACAGTGGATGGATCACTGAACAATTGTCCTGTTCTGTTCATTCCCTCTGAAACCTCTGGCACCAGCCACTGTCAGAGACAGAATACTGGGCTAGATGGACAGCTGGTCTGACCCAGTGTGGCCATTCTTATGTTCTTTATCTTCCTAGTACCACAGAAAAGTTAATTAGTCTGGAATTACCAAAAAAGCCCTTGGAAACTGTAAAAAAAACACCCCACATGTCCGTCCACCCATCTGCCTTCCACCAGACCATCTCTGTATGCTCACCCACACCCAGATGCACACCCATCCACCACCAGGCCACCCCGCAAGCCTGCCATACGCTACCAAGTCACACCCATGTGCACATCCACACACTCATCTGCTGCCAGGCCACTCCTGAGTGACAGACTGTGAGCTCACCAAGCTGCCCCCACATGCCAATGCACCTGCCACCAGGCCACCCCATATGCCTGCTTACCCCAGGCTGCCCCCATCTGCTGCCAGGATGCTCCCACATGTCCACCCACCCCACGTATTCCCACTCACCCACCACTAGGCCACACTTGCATAACTGCCAATTGCCATACCGCCCCCGCATGCCTGTGCATCTGAAACCCAGATGCCCCTGCCCACATGCCCACTCACTACCCCCCCCCCCCCCACCAGGCCACACCTGCACATCCACCCACATATGCACTGCCAGGCCACTCCACAGGCCAGCCCTGTATATCAGGTGTATTCTCATAATATATTCCTTAACTAGTTCTGAAGGACACAAGTACAATGGTCATCATCTCTCAGTTCTCACACAAACAACATACCATTTCAATGTCCCTAGCCTTGCATATCTCACTGTATCTAATGTTTTTAAATTACAAGTTACACTCTAAGCAGCCAGGATTGGCATGTCCTGAATTATGGAGACACTTAGGGAATCTGAAAAGGGAGCGCTTAAGATTCCTGTGATCTTGATATAGAAGCTCTTAGCTGATGTCTTGGAAATGTCATAGCAGGAAACTCTCAAAAGAGAAAGTACACATGATCACTGAAATTCATTCAGCATTTGTACTTCTAGGACTTTCCAGTACTCTGATGTTTGCTAAATTTAAAGTCTCCTTAAGAAATCCCAATGTCATAAGCTGTGATTGTTCTCAATCACTGGCAGGAGCATCTAAAGAACATGTTCTCCAATAAAGGTGGGACAGGGGCTTGCAATTCCCCATAAATGGGGAGCTGGAGTGCCAGGAGGTCTCCAAACACTGCAGTAATCTTAAAAAGATTTAATGATTCCTTAAAGCATAGCACCCAGACCATCTAAGATTCCCTAACCAATGAGTGCCTACAGAATGCTAAGGATCTGTAGAGCTAATCTCTTAGAACCCCTCAAAGCCACCTGTTAGGCAGCCAGAAGATACAGGAGAGCTAAGTATAAGACAAGTACCAGAGGCAGCACCATTCAAGGTTTCATTGGGTTTTCATCTGAATTAAAAAACAAACACCGCACAAAAGTTTGACAACAGAACCGAGTGTCCAATGAGCCCATTAGGGTCAGATCCAGTTCAGAGCCTGCACTGTGATCAGGTTCAAAAGCAAACTATTCACCATTCATGGAAAGTCAAGAGCAGAAATTGCAGCACACATTCCCCCAAACACAACCCTGCATTACCAGTGACTCAGTGCATGTTCTGGGGGCTTCACAGATCCCTGTGTTCTAGCTATACGGCATTTTGCCGAAGCCCCCAGAAGATACTGTAGGGGCTGCTTTCAGCCCAGCACAGAGCCTCTAGTCTCCACTCACTCCTCTATTCAGACCAAGCCAGCTCACTAACTTTCCCGACTCACCACCCCATGGACCAGAAACTCAAAAAGTTTGCTTTTCGTAGCTTTGCGAGCCCCTCCTGTAACTTCATCTGTAGCCATCAGGGTCTGCTCAGCCTCTCTCACTCTCTCTCTTCCTCTTTCTTTCCCTTTTCTGCCTTTTTCTCCAACTCTCCCCTCTGAGTCCTGCTGGGCTCTCACACTTCTAATAGAGCTGAGTGAGGAGGGGGCCCCTTCAGGGCTTTCCTGACGGCCCACTCACGCTAATCCTCAGCTGCTGCATTCCTCAACTGATAAGCCAGAAATAGTTTGTGCTGCCGGGTTCTCTGTGTTTACTCTGCAGGGACAGAAAATCCAGCTTTTTAAACCTCTCTGTCCAAACAACAGCGATAAGCAGGAGGCAAATTGAAAACACGTCTGAGCTTTTTAGTAGCAGTACGGCAACCTTTCCTCCTCAGCATGAGGGGATGGCAAATACTGAGCAATGGCAGGGGGGGCTGGGAGGGCAGGGCTTAGGCAATGACATGAAACTCACTGCCTCACAGAGAGATTTTTCCAGTTGGAAAATGCACCAGGCAAGCAGTGAGAAACAATGGCTTTCCCCTGCTCCCACTGCTCCTCCTGCACTGTATTTCCAGGCCTTTTCCCCAGAGACCGGGCAGGCAGCACACACAAACATTCACTGGCAGCATTTCCAGCAAATAAGACTGCAAACTAAGCCCTTTGGACAAGAAAGAGAAATAGCAGGAGAGAGAGAGCTGGGAAAAGAGAGAGAGGGTCCGTCTGTGTGCGTGTACAGAAAAAGGACACAGAGAAGCGGAGTCTGTGAAAAAAGGAGTCAGTGTAGCACAGAGCTGGTGACTGGAGCATGCTGCTTGATTTGCTACTCCCCTTCTACAATACTCCCATAACCTTGCCAGGGTGACCTGCCCTTATTCTTACATACTAGAGTGACAGACACCTCAAAGGTGATTGATAGGCACAAACAATAACCCAGTGGGTGCCATTAGGCATAAATATCAAGCCAGATGTAACAAAGAGCCTAATGTATACAAGAAAGCATGTCTTGCCCAGGAAATAATATCTGCATACCATGGGGAACATGGAGTATAGCTGCCACGCCCATTTAAGTGAAAGAGAAAGAAGAGATGGGTAAAGTAAAGAGACACTGACTATGGATTTTACATATGTATGCAGTGTTGTTGTAGCCATGTCGGTCCCAGGGCATTAGAGTAACAAGGTGGGTGAGGTAATACAGATTTTATAGCCCATTTCATACTGCAGATGCCCTAAGACTTCACCAGAAAATGTGTTGGACACTGGCAATTCAGTGACTGTAGACAAATATAGCAGCCATTCCCAACTCTGCAGGGCTGGCTCTTCCATAATGGTAGAATGGACAGAGGTGGCCTGGGGCAGCAATCTGCTTACTGAGAGCTTCTTGGTGTCTGCAGCTTGAGAGGGGTTGACATTTCACTGTTTGCCTACCACAGCAATACAGGAGATGTTGCCAGGTTACAAGAGGGGTTTATCCTATTCTTCTGCTGGAGAGTCTTGTTTAGGGGCTAAGAAATGTCTGATCAGACTATGAGCAGGGAAGTAACCGGATCTCAAATATGTCACTGCCTAGACCATTGTACTGAGAAACAAACCCACAGAAGAAATACTGAATAAGCTGGAACTTAGCAGCAAGTCACAGGCATCTCTGGGTTAATGTATCAATCCCCCAAATCCTTCAACCCCTCACATACAGGGGAAACAGGACTTCTTAACCCTTCAGCGTGGCTCTAACCCAAGCATTAGTATCCAGGGATCCCTGCAGGAATACCAGAAATGCTAGGATGATGGGAGCTTCTGTCAACTAGCTCTCTCAGAAGGAACCTGCCCAGCAGACCAACATGTCTCATCCAGCAGATCACCCATCTGTGGCTTGGACAAAACACAACTGTAATCTGGTTCCAGACAACTGTGTGTCTCCTCCATTTTTGGTGAGGCAGCATCTGGCTTGTATCTCTTCACTCTCATCTCCCTTTCAGGTCCCAAAAGCATACTGAAATGCATGGGCCATCCTTTCTAGCCCTTTGTCCTGCTTTTAGCATAGCAAACATTGCCAAGTTCTCATCAGAAAACATATCCATCTCTGGTTGCTACCATCTTTGGCGAAAACACCAACTTCAGTGGCAATAGGATTATTGAAACATCTTTCTCTAAAGGTATTCCTACTATTTCTAATGTGGATCCCAATCAGTGCCCATTTTATTAATCTGTATACCAATAACTAACACAGAGTTAATTAACCAAATCCAGACTGGATGCCTTCCTGGAAGATACGTTAGCCAACAAGTGGCTCATCTCGATGCAGGGTGAAATGTAATGATCTGTGCTACAGAGATCAGACTATATGATCTAACGGTCCCTTATGGCCTTAAACTCTATGAATCTATGAACAGTTCCAGCCTCAGAGACATCACCATATAAAATAGATATAAAAATCTCTCTAATTAATTCCCATCTTCTGTATGATTGGATGGGAGCTATAATAAATAACCCTTCTAATATAGTCTCCTCCTTATATAATCAAATATATCTACACACAAAAGATAAATACATCATTTACACAGACATACACACAAAGATACAGGCAGATACAAAGGCTCAACACACACAAAGGATATTAAAACTGCTGTCACTCAGCCACACAGCAAGACATGAGGTTGCAAAGACACAGTTCTCCAGAACCAGCCTAGCTGATGTAAGAAAAGACATTTATTGTCTAGCTCCTCTATTTCAGGTGTTTATAGCACTCCCATAAGTTTAAGGATACACCTTCACCCCAATGCCACAAAAAGCAGAACCTCATCCAAATCTATTTATCATAAATCCACCCTCATCCCTACTCAGCCCCCCTCACTGTAGTATTTGAGCAATGAAAGTGTGAAAGGAGTGTCTTGTGGTGTAGGGCTACGCCTTGCCTCAGCCAGTGCTGGCTGCTGCAGCAGTCAAAACAGGAATCCCCCTTAATGTCCCCCCATCTCTCCTTCAGTCACTGAAGCACCAACAGCACCAAATGGCAACGGCTCTTCTCCCAGCAGTGCAGACAGGGAGAGCCAGGGAGCAGGAGCTAGTGGTCCCACAGCTGGAGCACAAAGGCAGCCTGGGCCCCTGACCTGTGGTAAGCCTGGAGCCGGGATGTGCTGTATACATTCCTTCCCAGCAGGACGCTGCCTGTGAGCACAGAGGTCCCTGGAGCAGATGAGAGACAGCAGAAGGAAGTGAGCATGCTCAGTGAGCAAACTCCCCCTGTGAAGGTCAGCCCCTGGCCTAGCTGCAGGACTCAAAAGGCAGCAGCTGGAGGGAGGGAGAGAAGGAGGCTGAGGAAGGATGGACTGGGAAGGTTAACTCCTTCTGTCCCGGAAAACATGGCTCGTGCACCTCACAATGACCTACTCTCCTTGCACACACCAGCCCCCTGAGAATGCCCCAATTCCCACAGAGTGGACCTGAAAGAGGCAGCACAGGGTCTCAGTGCCCAGGAACAAGGAAACCATTCAGGCTCAGACAGAAACTGGAGACCTGGAGTGTTCTCTGTGCCTTGAGAGAGACAGAGAGAAAGCTGCAGTACTCGGGGCAGGAGAAGGAGGGAGAAGGACCTCACAGCCTTATTTAAGGGTGGGGGAGTAGGGAGATCCCCATAGCATACTCTAAAGGGGGGAAGAGACCCTTCTCCCCTAGTGTTCTCTGTGGGATACAGGGAGAGACCTGTCTTGCCTGGGGGACACCCGGAGACCAAACAAGCTTTGCACCCACCTTGTTTTCTGCTCTTTTTACTGATCGTTTTTTGGCCCCTATGTGAAAGCATTTTAGTAGTTTGAGGAGCAGTAACAGAGACACCTCATTCCCTCCGTCCTGCTTCCCTGGGCCCAATCTTTCCTAGAGTCGAAGTCCCCAGACCTGGGCTTCTCTTATCTAAAATACAGTCTATAAAGCAGAATATGGGATATTTTAAGGACATTTTGACACACTTATTTAGAACTGGATGTGACAAATCCACTCGAGGAGTCTGAGAAACACTCACTATAGAATTTAAGCTTTCATTAAAAACAAAACAAACATTTAGCCCTTATGGTTGTGAAAGAACCTTCCGGATTTGACCACAGTGCAACACTGTCTGCCTGAGTCTGCAGACAGGAACACAGGACATGCAGTATCAGATCAGACTGGTGGCACATATAATTCAATATTCTATTTCCACCAGTGGCCAGTCTCAGATGCTTCAGAGGAAGGTATCTATTATGGCTTTTGTTTTGGGTTTTGTTTGTGGTTATGGAATAATCTCACAAATTAAATTTGTTCTTAATCCAGTTTGTGGTTGGTTTATTTATTTATTATGCCCTGAAGCAGAAGGGGATTATATCTCTATATACATTTTTACTCTAATTTAACTGAAGTTATTCTCATTAATTCGAGTAATCACAAAAAAAAATTAAAAGTCAAACACTCAAAAGTTAGGGAACACCATAATAATGGTAGGCGAACAGGAGCTGCTAACAGGGAGTTTTGCAAGGGAGTTCTCCAGATGAAAGGAGCACATACAGCATCAGTGGGCAGAGCAGAGCGGACAGGGAGCTGCAGACGGGAATTTGAGAGAGTTTGACAGAGGGAGGCTTACAATGGTGAGGAGGACCCGCAACACCTGTGCCAGCACTGCTTCTGTCTCCTCCACCTGCGCCTGTAGCCAGACAGAGCACCAAAGCATGGATGCTTTTACCCAGATTCTGGTGTGGGCTTGCAAAGACTGTAATTTGCAGTTTCCATTTACTGATATCCAGGCTGGGGGTGGCATCCAATGTGAAAGGTGCCTACTGGTGGAATCTCTCAGGCAGCAGGCAGGAGAGCTACAGGAGGAGGTGGCTAGGCTGAGGAACATCCATATCCATGAGCAATTCCTGGACAGTATCCATGTGGAGACAGCTGACGTAGCTGTCCCAGTTCACAGGGCTACCGACACACCAGTGGAGGAGGAGATGCCTCAGGGTGTATCTGACACACCAGTGGAGGAGGAGGCTCAGGGTGGACACAGCCAGCTGGTTACTTCTAGCAGCAGGCAGTGCTCCACCCCTGCTGCGAACCCTCCTGCTGTGGTAAAAGATAACCGTTATGCTCTTCTTGATACAGGAGAGAAGGAATCACCCTCAACAGTTAAGGAGGTGAAGCCTCGTACCCCTAAGGCTGGGAGCTTTGCTGCCACCACTGACAAGAAACGTAGGGTAGTGGTGGTTGGAGACTCTCTGCTGAGGGGGACGGAGACACCCATCTGTCGCCCTGACCGTTCATCTCGGGAGGTATGCTGCCTGCCAGGGGCCTGTATCCGAGATGTTACAGAGGCATTGTCGAGGATTATCTGGCCTTCTGACTACTACCCCATGCTACTCATCCATGTGGGCACAAATGGTACTGCGAGGTGTGACACTGAGCAGATCAAGAGTGACTACAGGGCTCTGGGAGTACGGGTTAAGGAGTTTGGAGCGCAGGTGGTATTCTCTTTGATTCTTCCTGTCGAAGGTAAGGGCCCGGGCAGAGACAGATGCATCGTGGAGGTGAATGCCTGGCTGCGAAGATGGTGTCGCCAGGAGGGCTTTGGCTTCCTCGACCACGGGATGCTATTCGAGGAAGGACTGCTACGAACAGATGGCGTTCACCTTTCGAAGAGGGGAAAGGCCTTATTTGCGCACAGACTGGCTAACCTAATAAGGAGGGCTTTAAACTAGGTTCGATGGGGACAGGTGAGCAAAGCCCACAGGTAAGTGGGGAACAAGACCTGGGAGATGGGTTGGAAACAGGAGGGAGCACGGGCTATAATGGCAGTGAGGAAGGAGGGTCAGGGCAAAGCTGGGAGGCAAGATCAAACCAGTATCTTAGATGCCTATATACAAATGCAAGAAGTATGGGTAATAAGCAGGAAGAACTGGAAGTGCTAATAAATAAGTACAACTATGACATTATTTGCATTACTGAAACTTGGTGGGATAATACACACGACTGGAATGTTGGTGTGGATGGGTATAGCTTGCTCAGGAAGGATAGACAGGGAAAAAAGGGAGGAGGTGTTGCCTTATATATTAAAAATGTACACACTTGGACTGAGGTGGAGATGGACATAGGAGACGGAAGTGTGGAGAGTCTCTGGGTTAGGCTAAAAGGGGTAAAAAACACGGGTGATGTCGTGCTGGGAGTCTACTACAGGCCACCTAATCAGCTGGAAGAGGTGGATGAGGCTTTTTTTCAAACAACTAACAAAATCATCCAAAGCCCAAGATTTAGTGGTGATGGGGGACTTCAACTATCCAGATATATGTTGGGAAAATAACACCACGGGGCACAGACTATCTAATAAGTTCCTGGACTGCATTGCAGACAACTTTTTATTTCAGAAAGTTGAAAAAGCTACTGGGGGGAAGCTGTTCTAGACTTGATTTTAACAAATAGGGAGGAACTTGTTGAGAATTTGAAAGTAGAAGGAAGCTTGGGTGAAAGTGATCATGAAATCACAGAATTTGCAATTCTAAGGAAGGGTAGAAGGGAGTACAGCAGAATAGAGACAATGGATTTAAGGAAGGCGGATTTTGGTAAGCTCAGAGAGCTGATAGGTAAGGTCCCATGGGAATTAAGACTGAGGGGAAAAACAACTGAAGAAAGTTGGCAGTTTTTCAAAGGGACACTATTAAGGGCCCAAAAGCAAGTTATTCCGATGGTTAGGAAAGATAGAAAATGTGGCAAAAGACCACCTTGGCTTAACCACGAGATCTTACGTAACCTACAAAATAAAAAGGCGTCATATAAAAAATGGAAACTAGGTCAGATCACGAAGGATGAATATAGGCAAATAACATAGGAATGCAGAGGCAAGATTAGAAAAGCAAAGGCACAAAATGAACTCAAACTAGCTATGGGAATAAAGGGAAACAAGAAGACTTTTTATCAATACATTAGAAGCAAGAGGAAGACCAAGGACAGGGTAGGCCCACTGCTCAATGAGGAGGGGGAAACGGTAACGGGAGACTTGGAAATGGCAGAGATGCTTAATGACTTCTTTGTTTCAGTCTTCACTGAGAAGTCTGAAGGAATGTCTAGTATAGTGAATGCTTACGGGAAGAGGGTAGGTTTAGAAGAGAAAATAAAAAAGAGCAAGTAAAAAATCACTTAGAAAAGTTAGATGCCTGCAAGTCACCAGGGCCTGATGGAATGCATCCTAGAATACTCAAGGAGTTAATAGAAGAGGTATCTGAGCCTCTAGCTATTATCTTTGGGAAATCATGGGAGACGGGGGAGATTCCAGAAGACTGGAAGGGGGCAAATATAGTGCCCATCTATAAAAAGGGAAATAAAAACAACCCAGGAAACTACAGACCAGTTAGTTTAACTTCTGTGCCAGGGAAGATAATGGAGCAAGTAATTAAAGAAATCATCTGCAAACACTTGGAAGGTGGTAAGGCGATAGGGAATAGCCAGCATGGATTTGTAAAGAACAAATCATGTCAAACTAATCTAATAGCGTTCTTTGATAGGATAACGAGCCTTGTGGATAAGGGAGAAGCGGTGGATGTGATATACCTAGACTTTAGTAAGGCATTTGATACAGTCTCGCATGATATTCTTATAGATAAACTAGGAAAGTACAATTTAGATGGGACTACTATAAGGTGGGTGCATAACTGGCTGGATAACCGTACTCAGAGAGTAGTTGTTAATGGCTCCCAATCCTGCTGGAAAGGTATAACAAGTGGGGTTCCGCAGGGGTCTGTTTTGGGACCGGTTCTGTTCAATATCTTCATCAACGATTTAGATGTTGGCATAGAAAGTACGCTTATTAAGTTTGCGGACGATACCAAACTGGGAGGGATTGCAACTGCTTTGGAGGACAGGGTCAAAATTCAAAATGATCTGGACAAATTGGAGAAATGGTCTGAGGTAAACAGGATGAAGTTCAATAAAGATAAATGCAAAGTGCTCCACCTAGGAAGGAACAATCAGTTTCACACATACAGAATGGGAAGAGACTGTCTAGGAAGGAGTATGGCAGAAAGAGATCTAGGGGTCATAGTAGACCACAAGCTTAATATGAGTCAACAGTGTGATACTGTTGCAAAAAAAGCAAACGTGATTCTGGGATGCATTAACAGGTGTGTTGTAAACAAGACACGAGAAGTCATTCTTCCGCTTTACTCTGCGCTGGTTAGGCCTCAACTGGAGTATTGTGTCCAGTTCTGGGCACCGCATTTCAAGAAAGATGTGGAGAAATTGGAGAGGGTCCAGAGAAGAGCAACAAGAATGATTAAAGGTCTTGAGAACATGACCTATGAAGGAAGGCTGAAGGAATTGGGTTTGTTTAGTTTGGAAAAGAGAAGACTGAGAGGGGACATGATAGCAATTTTCAGGTATCTAAAAGGGTGTCATCAGGAGGAGGGAGAAAACTTGTTCACCTTAGCCTCCAATGATAGAACAAGAAGCAATGGGCTTAAACTGCAGCAAGGGAGATTCAGGTTGGACATTAGGAAAAAGTTCCTAACTGTCAGGGTAGTTAAACACTGGAATAGATTGCCTAGGGAAGTTGTGGAATCTCCATCTCTGGAGATATTTAAGAGTAGGTTAGATAAATGTCTATCAGGGATGGTCTAGACAGTATTTGGTCCTGCCATGAGGGCAGGGGACTGGACTCGATGACCTCTCGAGGTCCCTTCCAGTCCTAGAGTCTATGAGTCTATGAGTCTATGAATGGCCATACCGGGTCAGAACAATGATCCATCTAGCCCAATATCTTGTCTTCTCACTGTGGCCAATGGCAGGTGCTTCAGAAGGAATGAACAGACCAGACAATCATGGAGTGATCCATCTTCTGTTGTCCACTCCCAGCTTCTTGAAATCAGAGACTAGGGTGACCAGATGTCCCGATTTAATAGGGACAGTCCCAATTTTGGGGTCTTTTTCTTATATAGGCTTCTATTACTCTCCATCCTAATTTTTCACATTTGCTGTCTGGTCACCCTACTAGAGACACCCAGAGAATGGGGTTGCATCCCTGACCATTTAAGCTAATAGCTATTGATGGACCTATCAACCATGAATTTATCTAATTCTTTTTTAACCCCATTATAGTTTTGGCCCTCACAACATCCCCTGGCAATGAGTTCCACAGGTTGAATGTGCGTCGTGTGAAGAAATACTTCCTTTTGTTTTAAACCTGCTGCCTATTAATTTCATTTGGTGACCCCTAGTTCTTGCATTACGAGAAGAAGTAAATAACACTTCCTTAAGTCACTTTGCACCATTCAAGTTTTTATAGATATCTATCATATTCCCCCTTTAGTCATTCCTTTTCTAAACTGAAAAATCCCAATCTTTTAAATCTCTCCATATGGAAGCTGTTTCATACCCTTAATCATTTTTGTTGTCCTTCTCTTGTATCTTTTTTAATTCTAATACATCTTTTTTGAGATGGGGTGACCAGAACTGCATGCAGTATTCCAGCTGTGGATGTACCATTGGTATATTCATGGTATTATGATATTTTCTGTCTTATTGTATTATCTATCCCTTTCCTAATGGTTGCCAACATTGTTAGTTTTGTTTGCCTGTGCACACTGAGTAGATGTTTTCAGAGAACTAACCACAAATACTCCAAGATGGCTTTCTTGAGAGGTACCAGCTAATTTAGATCCCATCATTTTGTATGTATCGCTGAGATTATGTTTTCCAATGTGCATTATTTTACCTTTATCAGCACTGAATTTCATCCACCATTTTGTTGCTCAGTCACCCAGTTTTCTGAGATCCTTTTGTAACTCTTCGCAGTCTGCTCTGGACTTAACTATTTTGAATAATTTTGTATGTCTGCAAATTTTGCTACCTCACTGTTTAGGCCTCTTTCCAGATCATTTATGAATATGGACACCACTATATACCTCTCATCATTATGAAAACTGTTAATTTATTCTTACCCTTTGTTTCCTGTCTTTTAACCAGCTACTGATCCATGAGAGGACCTTCCCTCTTATCCCATGACTGCATACTTTGCCCAAGAGTCTTCTGTCAGGGACCTTGTCAAAGGCTTTCTGAAAGTCCAGGTACACTATATCCACTGGATCACCTTGTACAGATTTGTTGACCCCCTCAAATAATTTGAATACAGTGATTTTCAACTTTTTTTCATTTGCAGATCCCTAAAAAATGTCAAATGGAGATGTGGACCCCTCTGGCAATCTTAGATATTCTGCAGACATGCATCTTGAAAACCACTGTTCTAGTAGATTGGTGAGGAATGACTTCCCTTTACAAAAGCTAACTGAGTGTTCATCTGTGTGTCTGATAATTCTGTTCTTCACTATAGTTTCAACCAATTGGCCAAGCACTGACGGGTCGCCTCCAGAGCCTTCTTCAAAAATCAGTATCACATTAGCTCTCCTCCAATCATCTGGTACAGAAGCTGATTTAAATGATAGTATCAGAGGGGTAGCCGTGTTAGTCTGGATCTGTAAAAGCAGCAAAGAGTCCTGTGGCACCTTATAGACTAACAGACATATTGGAGCATGAGGTTTCGTAGGTGAATACCCACTTCGTCGGATGACATGCATCCAATGAAGTGAGTATTCACCCATAAAAGCTCATGCTCCAACACATCTGTTAGTCTACAAGGTGCCACAGGACTCTTTGCTGCTTTTGCAGTGGATCTAATTTACCTCGATTTCAGTAAGGTATTTGATACGGTTCCACATGGGGAATTATTAGCTAAATTGGAAAAGATGGGGATCAATATGAAAATTGAAAGATAGATAAGGAACTGGTTAAAGGGGAGACTACAACAGGTCATACTGAAAGGTGAACTGTCAGGCTGGAGGGAAGTTACTAGTGGAGTTCCTCAGGGATCGGTTTTGGGACGAATCTTATTTAATCTTTTTATTACTAATCTTGGCACAAAAAGTGGGAATGTGCTAATAAAGTTTGTGGTTGACACAAAGCTGGGAGGTATTGCCAATACAGAGAAGGACCGGGATATCATACAGGAAGATCTGGATGACCTTGTAAACTGGATTAATAGTAATAGGATGAAATTTAATAGTGAAAAATGCAAGGTCATGCATTTAGGGATTAATAACAAGAATTTTTGTTATAAGCTGGGGACGCATCAGTTGGAAGTAACAGAGGAGGAGAAGGACCTCAGAGTATTGGTTGATCACAGGATGATTATGAGCCGCCAATGTGATATGGCCGTTAAAAAAGCTAATGCGGTTTTAGGATGCATCAGGCAAGGTATTTCCAGCAAAGGTAAGGAGGTGTTAGTACCGTTACACAAGTCACTGGTGAGACCTCATCTGGAATACTGTATGCAGTTCTGGTTTCCCATGTTTAAGAAGGATGAATTCAAACTGGAACAGGTACAGAGAAGGGCTACTAGGATGACCCGAGGAATGGAAAACCTGTCTTACGAAAGGAGACTCAAAGAGCTTGGTTTGTTTAGCCTCACTAAAAGAAGGCTGAGGAAAGAGATGATTGCTCTCTATAAATATATCAGAGGGATAAATACCAGAGAGGGAGAGGAATTATTTAAGCTCAGTACCAATGTGGACACAAGAACAAATGGATATAAACTTTCCATCGGGAAGTTTAGACTTGAAATTAGACGAAGGTTTCTAACCATCAGAGGACTGAAGTTCTAGAACAGCCTTCCAAGGGGAGCAGTGGGGGCAAAAGACATATTTGGCTTCAAGACTAAGCTTGATACGTTTATGGAGGGGATGGTATGATGAGATAGCAATGAATTGCCAAAATTAGGCTCTTTGACTATTAGCGGTAAATATGCCTAATGGCCTGTGATGGGATGTTAGATGGGGTGGGATCTGAGTTACTACAGAGAATTCTTTCCTGGGTGTCTGGCTGCTGAGTCTTGCCCACATGCTCAGGGTTTAGCTGATCGCCATATTTAGGGTCGGGAAGGAATTTTCCTCCAGGACAGATTGGCAGAGGCCCTGGGGGTTTTTCACCTTCCTCTGCAGCGTGGGGCCTGGGTCATGTGCTGGAGGATTCTCTGCACCTTGAAGTCTTTAAACCACGATTTGAGGACTTCAATAGCTCACACATAGGTTTGATAAAGGAGTGGGTGGGTGAGATTCTGTGCCCTCCATTTTGCAGGAGGTCAGACTAGACAATCATAATGGTCCCGTCTGACCTTAAAGTCTATGATTCTACTGGCTCTATGGCTCCCCAGAAGTAGGGAGCCATATCTCCTGTAAGAGAATCATCTATTGAGAGTGGTTCCTGAAAAGGGACGGGTAATTTTATGGTGTAACCAAGATGGACAGTATGGAAAACCCATTTTCCATTTTTATCCTCTGCTATATATGGGAAAATTGAGCTAGGTGGCCACCAAAATGAATCTTGGAGCTTGGAGGACCTGGCACTTGAGTGGTTTTGCAGCTCTCAAAGGTCTTGTTACAAGTACTTCTTGATGGGCAGTTGTGACTGGAAAAAAGCACAATGCTTGTTCACCTGTATCCACTGACACTTTCATGGTGATTCATACCCTGTTTGGTGAAATAATACCTGTGATGTTGGTTGATGCATATAAGGTAGCTCTGTGTATTTCCTTTTGGGTGATGAGGTGTATATACCCAGGGAACGGAGGGGGTTGCCCTTGGGTCCTTTAATGAATGCAATGACTCATCAGTTTTTTGCCTGAACAAGTAGACCTCTTCAAAGAGAAAATCTTCAGCAGTGGACTGCACTTCCTTAGGGAAACCTGAAGAATGAATGCAGGACTCTTTTGCATACCAACAGCCATCCATCTAAAGCAGGGGTTCCCAAACTTTTTGCCTGCATGAGCTCATTTTAAAACAAACTGATTCCTGTGACCCCAGGCTGCAACAAAGCAAGTAATTACACATTCAGTACATTATTTAATGCAGTGTGCTGTGGCACATGGGCTTGCATGTTGTGACACAGTTTCTTGAAGTCCGGCAGCATGGTAGAAATCGCACATCTAATCTTCGAGGTGACATCAGTAGTAGAGCAATACTGAGAACTGATGGATACAAGTTTGCTGAATCCAGCTTCACACAAATACCTGCTAGTGAATGGCACAATCAGTTTCAGCGCATGCATTGAGAGTGCAGGACATTCATTCTCTTCTGGAGTTCTGGTTCACTGTCAAGAAAGTTGGTCATATATTCCTTGCAAGAATCAATTGCAGGAAATTTAGATGAGCTGTTCAATTTCAGCTGCTGGCAAACGCGTAGCATCAAGCTTGCACTGAAAGGGGTTTTGCACCCAGTCATATTTTGTTATCTCAAGTTGGGAAAAAGGATGCAAACTGTTCTCCAGCCAGCTAAGATGCTCAGCCATCACCTGTATGGGAAACTGAATAATTTCCTTATTAGCCAAGAACTTGCAAAGCTGCAGGAAGCATTCATAGTTTGTCTTCAAGAGATTATTCTTCCAGAACACAAATTTCTTCATGAATTCTGTGAAGGATGTGGGTGTATTAAATTCATTCAGTTCCCAAATAAGTCTCTGACATAGGCACATCTTCCTTTGGTCACATAGAAAATCAATAAATTCACTCTTTTTGCAGAACATTGCATAGGCATGCAACTTGTGTCTCAGTTCAAAAAAATATCCCAATAGTTTTCCTCTTGAAAGTCAAAAAGCTTCAGTGTGGAACTGTAGTAACCCTGACCCTGGCACTAGCACCTGTTTGCAGCTGTGATACAGCATCTAAAATGCTTTCTTGTGGGGAGAGAGAGCCAACGAGAGGGCAGCTCAAGCTGGGGAGAGGGGCTGGAATCTGCTGGAAGGAGGCAGTTGAAGGAGGAGGAGGGAAGGAGAAAAACTTAGATGCTGAGATAGCAGATGAACTGGAGGTAGGGTAGACGGAGAATAAAAGTAGGAGACTGGAAAGTGAGGAGGAGGAAGGAAGGAAAGTAGAAAAGGTTTCAGGTCAGGAGAAGGAGAAAAAACTAGAGCTGGGTATGTGAGCAGACACTATTAGAGAAGGGAAGTAGAAGGAAATAAAATCTACTGACATACTGGAGAGAGAGAGAATCAAGGAAAACACTGAAATGAAATATAATTGGTGAAAAAGTGAATTGATCAAAAACCTGTGTTAAATTAAAACAAATCCTGAAAACTGTAAACGAGAAACGGTCCCAAACAGTATACGAACAGAGAGAATGACTGTTTGAACATCTATTGAAGGAATACAGTTCAAAGGTGTCTAATGGACAAGGGAAGGCCCACTGGGTGAAGGAACTCCACTTGTGGATATACTCAGTGAAAAGAGGTACAACCACAGGAACATCAAATCTAAGGAGCACTTCATAGAATCACAGAATATCAGGGTTGGAAGGACCTCAGGAGGCATCTGGTCCAACCCCCTTCCAAGCCAGACAGGACAGCAAGAATGGACATGGACATACAGGGAGAACAGGGGTTTAAAAAGCCAGCTCCTAAGCAACCACAGGAACTAGCGAACAGGAGCAGCTAACGTGAGTTTTGTAAGGGAGTTCAGAAAGGGCGTGGGAGTGTTAGATATACCTGATTAACATTCTCTAAACTTAGAGCCCCGGGGTGGGCGGGGAATCAACAAACCCCAACCAAAAAAGCTGCAGTAGTACAGAGAATGTAGGTGGAAGTCCAGCAGTAGAATAGCCCCACAATATGCCAACATTTTTATGGCTGACCTGGAACAACGCTTCCTCAGCTCTTGTCCACTCACGCCCCTTCTCTACCTACGCTACATTGATGACATCTTCATCATCTGGACCCATGGGAAGGAGACTCTGGAAAAATTCCGCTACAATTTCAACAGCTTCCACTCCACCATCAACCTCAGCCTGGACCAATCTACATGGGAGGTCCACTTCTTAGACACCATGGTGCAAATAAGTGATGGTCACGTTAACACCACTCTATATCGAAAACCCACTGACCACTATGCCTATCTTCATGCGTCCAGCTTCCATCCTGGACACACCACAAGATCCATTGTCTATAGCCAAGCACTGAGGTACAACCGCATCTGCTCCAACCCCTCAGACAGAGACCAATACCTACAAAATCTTCACCAAGCATTCTCAGAACTACAATACTCACATGAGGAAATAAGGAAACAGATCAACAGAGCCAGATGTCTACCCAGAAGCCTCTACTGCAAGACAAGCCCAAGAAAGAAACCAACAGAACTCCACAGGCCATCACATCCAGTCCCCAGCTAAAACCTCTCCAACGCATCATCAGGGATCTACAACCCATCCTGGACAATGATCCCTCACTTTCACAGGCCTTGGGTGGCAGGCCAGTCCTCGCCCACAGACAACCCGCCAACCTGAATCATATTCTCACCAGTAACTACACACTGCACCATAGTAACTCTAACTCAGGAACCAATCCATGCAACAAATCTCGATGCCAACTCTGCCCACATATCTACACCAGCGACACCATGACAGGACCTAACCAGATCAGCCACACCATCACCGGTTCATTCACCTGCACGTCTGCCAATGTTATATACGCCATCATGTGCCAGTAATGCCCCTCTGCTATGTACATCGGCCAAACTGGACAATCCCTACATAAAAGGATCAATGGACACAAGTCAGATATTAGGAATGGCAATATACAAAAACCTGTAGGAGAACACTTCAGTCTCCCTGGACACACGAGCAGATTGAAAGGTAGCCATCCTGCTGCAAAAAAACTTCAGGACTAGACTTCAAAGAGAAACTGCTGAGCTTCAGTACACCTGCAAATTTGACACCATCAAATCAGGATTAAACAAAGACTGTGAATGGCTAGCCAACTACAAAAGCAGTTTCTCCTTCCTTGGTGTTCACACCTCAGCTGCTAGAAGAGGGCCTCATCCTCCCTGACTGAACTAACCTCATTATCTCTAGCCTGATTCTTGCTTGCATATTTATACCTCTCTCTGGAAATTTCGATTACATGCATCTGATGAAGTGGGTATTCACCCATGAAAGCTCATGCTCCAATACAGTCTATAAGGTGCCACAGGACTTTCTGCTGCTTTTATAGATAACACTATGTGACAGCAGACATTTTCTCTTTTCTTCATTCTTGACAAAAACACTGGTGAAGCCATATTCAAGACAAGCTTCATCATACTGGCAAATGCATTTCCTGCATTCTTTTTTTTTTTTTGCTCATAACTACATCATTAGACTTACTGTTGGTGGTTGTACCAGATGCTCTGCATAGAAATTAGTCCATTGTGCCTCTTCTACCACAAATCAGAATGCACAATTCAGTGTTAAGCAAATAAGATCAGAAGTTAAGAAGGCCATGTGTGGTGATACCAGGACAGCACAGAGTCAGTAGCTTACACTGATTCTTTATTGAGTGCCAACAGGATGCTCAGGATGGCATAGAAAAAGATATGGGCCCTTACAAGCCACTACAGAGTCCCATCTCAGAAAATGCTAGCACAGGCTCCTACCAGCTCAAGCATAGAGGATGCTTTCTTAACAAGGTTGCTGCTCCCAGATTATAAGGAACTTCTGGGTTCAAGTCTCAGCTGATCCTTGCACAGCCAGGATGGTGTGTATACTGCAAACAACAAAATGACCTCCACATAGCCATGCAGAGGCTGCCATTTTGTAGAGCAAAAAGGCTGATGATCAGCGGTGACTCTCACCAACTCATAGCAGGTCCGAATGCAAGCAGTGATCCAGTCAGAAATCCTCTGACACTAGGAGGCCCTTCATCCTATCAGCTGTAGAGATGAAAAACTGAGTCGACTTATGGAAAGGCTTTGTCCGATCTAGGTAGAAAGCCAGGGCCTTTCTTACATCCAAAGCATGAAGGTGCCTCTCTTCACCTGTCTCATGGAGCTTGGAGCAGAAGACTGGAAGGAAGAAGTCCTGGCTCATGTGGAAAGTAGACACCACCTTGGGAAGGAAGGCCGGGTGGGGCCGGAGCTAGACTTTGTCCTTATAGAGGACCGTGTAGGGCAGTTCTGAGACTCGCCGGTGAGCCTGGACAGAACCAAGTTGAGATCCCACTGAGGGGCTGGGGACCAAACTTAAAGAAAAAGTCTTGAGAACTCTGAGGAACCTATCATGTTATGGGAGAACACTGTCGCCCCTGGATTGGTGGATGAAAGGCAGAAATGGCCACCAGATGCACCCTGATAGAGGAGTGTGCCAGGCCCTGGTTCCTCAAATGAAGCAGGTAGTCTAAGATCGACTGCACCGAAGAATGCGAAAGGGAGATGCCCCATTCGGCCACCCAGTGGGAGAACCTTGTCCACTTTGCCAGGTAAGTCTATCTAGTTGAGGGCTTTCTACTCTCAAGAAGGACCTTCTGGACTCCTTCCGAAGAAGCCTGTTCCTCAGGGTTCAGCCACACAACATCCATGCTGTGAGGTGGAGGGATGTGAGGTTGGGGTGCAAGAGTCAACTGTGATCCTGTGAGAGCAGGTCCGGTCAGTTTGGCAGGGGTCACAGAAGGATCACGGACAAGCTCAATAGCATCCCGAACCAGTGCTGGTGAAGCCACACTGGGGCGATCATGATAACCTGAGCCTTGTCTCTCTTGATTTTCTCTAGGACTTTGCTGATGAGCGGAATCGGAGGGAACGCGTACATTAGGCTTCCTGTGCACGGTAGGAGGAAAGCATCAGAGAGGGAGCCCTTGCCCAGACCCTGTCTGGAGCAAAGCCTGTGGCACCTCCTGTTCTGCCTGGTGGCAAACAAATCCACTTGGGGAGTTCCCTACCTCTGGAAGATTGTGCTGGCTACCTCTGGGTGGAGCACTCACTCATGGTGAGAGGTGAAGTCCCTGCTTAGGTGACCCGCTAGCATATTCTTGGCACCTGGAAGGTGACATGCTTCTAGGTGGATTCCGTGGTCAATGCAGAAGTCCCAGAGACGGAGTGCCTCTTAGCAGAGGGCCGAGGATTGCGCTCCCCCATGTCTGTTGATGTAGAACATCGAGGCTGTGTTGTCTGTCAGGACTCTGACCACTCTGCATGACAGGTGAGGTAGGAAGACCGCACATGCTTTGTGCACCGCCCTGAGCTCTTTGACATTTATGTGTAGCGTAATTTCCTCGGGGGACCACGTACCCTGGGTCTTGAAGGTGCCAAGGTGCGCCCCCCAGCCAAGGTCCAAGGCGTCCGAAACCAACTCGACTGAGTGAGGAGTGCTGATGAAGGGAACTCCTTCCAGGACTTTCCCGGGGTCGGTTCACCATCACAGTGAGGTAAGTACCGTTGCGGGGATGGTAACGACCATTTCCAGGTGGTACCTGGACTGGGAGTAGACTGTCACCAGCCATTGCTACCGGAGTCGCATCCGGAGCCTGGCGTGGGGCACCACGTATGTGCATGCTGCCATGTGACGTAGGAGGCGCAGGCAAACCCTGGTCGTAGTCAGGAGAAACACAGAGACTTCTGCGATGAGGTCCATCAGTGCCCTGAATCTCTCCAGCGGCAAGAATGCCCTGGTGCAGGTCGAGTCGAGCACCGCTCCGATGAACTCTATCCTCTATACCAAAACTAATGTGGATTTTTTGTTGTTTACCAACAGGTCGAGGCAACAGCACATGGCTAGCAGCATCGCGACATCTCTTTGGATCTGGGACCTGGAGCTGCCCTTGACTAGCCAGTCATTGAGGTACGGGTAGATCTGGAAACCCCAACGTCTGAGGAAAGTGGCTACCACCAACAAGCACTTGGTAAATATCCACGGTGCTATTGGTAGGCCAAATGGAAGGACCGCAAACTGATAATGGTTGGGACCTACCACAAACCAGAGGAAGCGTCTGTATCCCTCAAAGATGGTGATGTGAAAGTATGCATCTTTCAGATCGAGGGCAGCATACCAGTCTCCCGGATCCAGGAAGGGGATGATGGAGGCCAGGGAGACCATACAGAACTTCAGCTTCACTAGAAAGCAGTTCAAGTCTTGCAGGTCCAGGATAGGTCACAGACCGCCCATGGCCTTTGGGATTAAAAAGTAATGGGAATAGAACCCCTTGTTTTTGTACTCTGGAGGAACGACCTCCACCACACCTAGCTACAGTAACCCCTCTATCTCCTGAGTGAGAAGACTCTCATGAGAAGGGCTCCTGAAGAGAGATGGGGAGGGGGGATGGGAAGGAGGGGTAGAAAGTAACTGAAGGGTGTAACCCCGTGCCACCGTACTAAGGACCCATTGGTCCGATGTTATAAATGCCCATGCAGGGAGGAAAAGAGAAAGGCAGTTGGCAAAAATAGGGAAGGGAGGATCCTGGGAACAGTCCAGTAGGTCGTCCTCAGACATACCCTCAAAATGAGTGCTTGCCTGCCTGCTTATTGTGAGTTAAGCTAACTGAGAAGCCTGCAAAGGCTGTTGGCTAGGACACCACTTTTAGCCTCTGGATTTCTTATGGGGAGGCTCCTGGCAAGGGTGGCTCCCC
This sequence comes from Gopherus flavomarginatus, assembly GCF_025201925.1. Taxonomy (NCBI): domain Eukaryota; kingdom Metazoa; phylum Chordata; order Testudines; family Testudinidae; genus Gopherus; species Gopherus flavomarginatus. The sequence continues at coordinate 183,385 of NC_066618.1, forward strand.
TGGCCCTAAGGCTGCTGCGGCTTGAACCACTTGCGAGCAGGGCCAAGAACATACAGGCCCAGTGTTTTAAGGGTTGTGCGGGAGTCCTTTAAGCTATGGAGCTTATTGTCTGTCTGTTTCGCAAACAGGGCTTGCCCATTGAAGGAAAGGTCTTACATTGACTGCTGAACCTCTGTGGACAAGCCAGAGAGGAGCAGCCAGGATACCCAGGGCATGGAGACAGCCAAGACAATGGTTCAGGTGGCAGTGTCCGCCGCATCTGACACCACCTGGAGTGTTGCTCTGGCCTCAGTCGTGCCCTCTTCCATAACTGCCCGGAACTCCTTCCTAGAAGCCTCAGGAAGGGAGCTCTCGAACTTGGCCATCACTTGCCACATGTTAAAGTCATAGTGTCCCAGGAAGGCTTGATGGTTGGCCACCCTCAACTGGAGACTAGAGGATGAATAAACCTTACGCCCAAACAAGTCTAGTCTTTTGGAGTCTTTGTTCTTAGGGGTAGCCCCAGGTTGACCTTGTCGCTCCCGGTGGTTAATCACTTCTACCATTAGGGAGTTGGGAGCAAGGTGCGTGTACAGGTACTCATGGCCTTTGAATGGCACAAAGTACTTGCACTTGGCCCTCTTGAAAATGGGTGGCAGGGAAGAGGGAGTTTGCCACAGGGCATTAGTGATCTTAGAGATCCCTTCATGAAGGGGCAGAGCCACCCAGGCTGGTGCTGTGGAGCAGAGGACATTAAAGAGAGAGTCTGAGGGCTCCTCTAATTCCTCCACCTGAAGGCCTAGGTTGGCAGCGACCCTCTTCAGTAGTTCCTGGTGCACTTTAGGGTCATCCAGAGGATCCGAGGGAGGGGGCCCCGTTATAGCCTCATCTGGCGACAATGAGGAAGATGCCAGTGCTGTAGGGTCCTCCACAACCATTGGTGGCCCAGTAGCTTGTTCCTGTGCTCCCTCTTGGACCTGTGGGGTCCTCGCGCCCAAAGCTTCGTGCACCAGAGGAGGGCGGGAGAGAGAAGCAGCTGGTCTCTCTCAGGCTCTGGACACCAAGCAGGCAGCCTGGGAGGGCAGGGTAAACCCCTACAGGTTCCATGGGTGCCACAGCGCCAGCCACTGTGCCTGAGGCCACAGGGCCAGTTTTGGTGTCAACAATGTAGCCAGTACCGCTGGTACCAGAGCTTGTCCTGCCGTCAGGGAATCTCATTTCAAACCAGAGCTGGATCCTAGGCAGTCACTCTCAGGTGATCAGACAAAGTGGAACAGTGACTCTGTCTCGACCAGTGCCAGTCACTCTGCCTGGAGTCTGATCTGCAGTGGGGTCTTAGGTACCGGTGGCGCTCGACAGATCCACAACAGCTTGGATCTGGCGATTTATGTCTCGCAATTGACGAATGGTACTGGGATGAGGAGCGGGACCAGGTGTTGGAAGAGGCCCGGTGCCGGGAAGCACCTGTACCTGGTGATGCCCTCCTAGGGGATCAACGACAGTCTGAAGAATGGTAACATTGATCCCTCGATAAGTCCCTGGAGCGGTACCATGGTCTCGGAGATAACAGGTGCTGGGACCGGTACTCCTGCCGGGGGGCGCATGCCTCCAAAGGTCTGCGCCTGGTAGCTAGCAAGCTGCGCCTTGAGCCTCTCTGCCCGTGCCCAAGATCCGGGGACCGAATGGGGCTGCACTGCATCTGCCTTTCGCGGTCAGAAGCATGGCGGCTACAGGAGGGCAAGCGCTGGTGGGACATCCCCTGCGATGGGGAATGGTGCTGCTGAGGTGAGGACTGAAGCAGTCCAAATGTGGGTTTATCCCATGACTGGGGAACTGCAGGAGCTGGTGTGGGTGGCACCGGGAGGGACATGATCTTCTGCGCTGCCTACAGGGCCTCTGGCGTTGACAGTACCTGGAGCTGACAGAGGCCTCTGTCACTATCCGGGGTAGCCGGTGGGGAGCAGGTTTGGCTACATCACTCCACCAGAGCTTGGGCCCGAGATCCCAATGGGGTGAAGAGCTGCCCAGCAGGGGACCTTGCTCAGACCCAGTCTTATCCTTTCCCTTGCAGGAGGCTGGAGACTGACCTCACACCATCTTCTTGGGCTTCTTGATCGGAGCCACAGATGGGGACCAGTGCCAGCCAGTGGACGGTCCCTGTGGGGCACTGTGTACTGAGGTCATGGTGCTCAGCACTGAGTCAGAGCGCTGCTCTAATGCTGGAGTGAGGGCCGACTCAATAAGGACCACTTTTAAACGAATATTGTGCTCCTTCTTAGTCCTTGGCTTGAAGGACTTGCAAATTTTGCATTTTTCACTAATGTGCCCTTTGCCCAAGCAACGCAGACAACTGCTGTGTGGATCACTAATGGGCACAGGCCTCTTGCAGCAATCACAAGGCTTAAAGCCTGGGAACCCGGGCATGCACCGTCCCAAGGCAAAGTTCCATTCGGGACCTACGAAGTCTCTAACTATAGCTAAGAGATATACAAACACTAACAGAAAAACTATGTACACTCTAATACAAGAATTAACTAGTTCATACAAAATAGCAGCAACAGCACTAGCTGAAGCAGCAATAGTTCCAGCACCGTCACTGGCGGCAAGAAGGAACCGAGAGGGGGGGAACCGGCAGTTCCCTACATACTACGGCATATGTGCGCCACTCCCAGGGGTTCTGGAGCTGGTCCTCTACGGATACTGCTGAGGGAAAAACTTCCAGCACCAGTACATGTGACAAGCACACACACCTAGCTGAATGGACATGAGCAAGCACTTGAAAAAGAAATGTAGGTTCCATCTCCAAAGGTGGTGATGTTGGAACTGTGGATGAGGAAATACCCTAACTAGCAGAGGGAACAGGAGAGTGGCTTCTTTCTTAATGTTTGTGGACCGATGGTGTCATGATCTCCCTTGTAAGAATCATATTTCATAGAATATCAGGGTTGGAAGGGACCTCAAGAGGTCATCTAGTCCAACCCCCTGCTTAAAGCAGGACCAATCCTCAACTAAATCCCCAAATCACCCCCTCTAGGATTGAACTCACAACCTTGGGTTTAGCAGGCCAATGCTCAAACCACTGAGCTAAAATTCTGATAAGATAGGAGATTCTGGATCCAGCAGGATGGTTATGTCCCCCAAAGTGCTCTATTTGCCACTATGAGTCTTCTCCCTGTGAACCTTTGGTGTCAGCTCAAAGTGTGTGCCAGTGATGACTGTGTATGGGATGGTCATCTGTCCTTCGCCAGTCTAGGCTCATGCTTCTTTTTACTCAGTGCTGATGGGCCTGTTACGAGAGAGCTGGACTTGACATAACCGCAGCCATTTTGTATACTCTGCCACCAATAGTTGAAAATGAGAATACCATATAGTTAGAAATAATTTGGCCTTTGCCTAAGTAAAGCATACAAATGGCTGCACAGCTGCAGCTTTGTAAGGCTTTATTAAAATGAAAGAGTGTGGATAACTGACTTTGCATCTGTGCGTCTTTCTGTTATGACTCAGAGTTGCTTTGCTGATAAGTAGCATTATGAAGTTTTTTGCTTTTGCTAGGAAAATTGTTAGCTTATTAGAGGTTGAAAGTGTCCAATTTGAAACAGTTTGAGGAGGATTTCTAAGAGCTAGCAGACTGACATCTTACTCCCCAGCAACTGGAAGGATGGCTGATCATCAAAAACCTGCTGTTACCCACTCAACACCACCTCAGACTTCAGGTAACTATATTTGGGGTGCTCTAGACTATTGCTGTTGCATATGTGTGTGTGCTTACAACTAAGTGAAAGGACTCTTGTTTGTACCAATCATTTATCAGACAGAGGAGTTGTGTCCCCACTGATTTATTTCCTGTCACCACCTGGAAAACAAGAATTAATTACTATAGTTTTCAGTTCAAATAACCCCAGGTGTAACCATCCCACTGCCACTGATGATGCCAAAGTGGAGGCGGTCAGTCTTTTCAGCCTGGGCCGGTACCATGACATCAGTGGGTTTTCGAGCTTCTGAGAGTCACCCAACCTCAAGGGTATAAGTGAATCAGCCCTCTCTTAGAAGTGGATCTGGAGGGGGAATTTTCTCTCAGGTTTAGAGAGGGTTTCTTGCCTTAGCATGGAGCCTGAGACAAGGAGCCCTTGGCTCTACTTTTGCCTGCATCTGTGTCTGATGTGTAATGCTTGGCATTGCTGTCCTTGATGCCTCAAGCCCACTGTACGGGGGGGGGGGGGGGTCTCCCCAGCCCAGATCCAACAGGGGCCTCATAGCCTGCTCCATGAGGTGTTTCTTAAATCTGAACTCCTGGGCTTGATGGGTTCAAGTTAGAAAGGAGCAACCGATACTGCACTTAGCGGAGATATGACCTTCTCCCAAGGCAGTAAAGGAACCTGTGGTGCTCTTCATGGACTGGAAAGGAACAGGGACAGAAGAGGCAGTTCTTGAAGCCCAGAATCCTGGGCATAATTGGAATCTCATACCAGGAAGGCGGGGCTCCACAGTCATGTCCCTGAAATCTAACTATCTAATAAACTAACTGAGAAATTTTATTCACAATATTTACAGTTTATAATATTTACAGGTTTGATGTACGTGGATCAGCTCCAGGGACAGAAGGATTCTGTCTCAGACCATGTGGCAGTAAAAAGGAAGTGGAGAGGCAGTCAGTCTGCACCACCCCCACCAGCACTTGAAGCAGCAGCAGGAATTCTGAAAATGTTTTCTTTGGGGAGAACATGAGGTGGATAATCAGCTGAACATGAGCTCCCAATGTGAAGCTGTGGCCAAAAGAGCAAATGCAATCCTTGGATGCATAAATAGAGGTACCTTGAGTAGGAACAGAGAGGTTCTTTTACCTCTTTATTTGGTACTGATGTGACCGTTGCTGGAATATTATGTCCAGTTCTGATGTCCACAATTCAAGAAGGATGTTGATAAATTGGAGTGGGTTCACAGAAAAGCCAGGAGAATGATTAAAGGATTGAAAAACCTGCCTTACAGTGATAAGCTAAATAGATTGAGCTCCTTGAGTCTAACAAAGACAAGGTTAAAAAGGGACTTGATCACAGTCTTTAAGCACCTACATGAGTAACAAATATTTGATAATGTGTTCTAGTAGAGAAAGGTCTAACACGATCCAATGGCTAGAAGTTGAACCTAGACAATTTAAGACTAGAAATAAGGCATAAATTTTTAAATATGAAGGTAATAAACTGATGAACAATTTACCAAGGGTCGTAGTGGATTCTCCAGCACTTGCATTTTTTAAATCAAGATTTTTTTAAAATACAGTCTAGTTCAAAAGGAATTATTTTGGGGCTGTTCTATGGCCTGTGGTATGCAGGAGGTAGGCACTGAAATCTATGAGTGAGATTTAGAGGAATTACACATTGTGAGAAGCGAAAGGAAGTCTGCTGTTGAGGTAAAGAGTCCATGTATTGAACTCTTGTACTATTGTAGGGGTGACAAGGCATGTGAGGTTTTTAAGGCCCGGCTTGACAAAGCCCTGGTTGGGATGATTTAGTTGGTGTTGGTCCTGCTTTGAGCAGGGGACTGGACTAGATGACCTCCTGAGGTTTCTTCCAACCCTGATAGTCTATGATTCTATGTGAGCTGAACTTGCCCTGGATGTTAATGTAGATTTCACCAAGGGGTTCAATTATTTTTAGTGACTGCATGGATAAGAAACGAATTTGAGCAAAGAGCTCTAAAGTTTTTATGGGGGAATCTCCTTGTGATTCTAAGAAGTGGGAGCTAGTGCTGGAAGAAGAGATATAAGGAATATTGGGAAGCAAGAGATGACAAGGGTTGGGGGCAGGGAAGAGTGCTGGCAGTGGTCATGCTCAAAAGAGGGGCAGCAGAGGAACATTGATATAGCTACTGGGTGAGAAGAGTTATGGGACTTATGGGGACAAAAGGGTGCAGGGTTTTGGAAGAGCAAGAAGTGATATCAGGCTATGGGGTACGGAAGAGTTAGCAGAGCCATGGAGAGGGCATGGGAGATGAGTCCAGGAAAGCTGGCTGTATTTTAAAGAATCCTTATTGAGGTTGCAGGAACAAACCATCCCAATGTGTAGAAAGAATAGTAAATATGGCAGACAACCACCTGGCTTAACAGTGAAATCCTTGCTGATCTTAAACACAATAAAGAAGCTTACAAGAAGTGGAAGCTTGGACAAATGACCAGGGAGGAGTATAAGGCATGCAAGAGTGAAATCAGGAAGGCCAAATCACAACTGGAGTTGAAGCTAACAAGGGATATTAAGAATAACAAGAAGGATTTCTATAGGTATGTTAGCAACAAAAAGGTGGTCAGGGAAAGTGTGGGCCCCTTACTGAATGGGGAAGGCAACCTAGTGACAGAGGATGTGGAAAAAGCTAATGTACTCAATGATTTTTTTGCCTCTGTCTTCACGAACAAGGTCAACTCCCAGACTACTGCACTGGGCACCACAGTATGGGGAGGAGATGACCAGCCCTCTATGGAGAAAGAAGTGGTTCAGGACTATTTAGAAAAGCTGGACAAGCACAAGTCCATGGGGCCAGATGTGCTGCATCCAAGGGTGCTAAAGGAGTTGGCGGATGTGATTGCAGAGCCATTGGCCATTATCTTTGAAAACTCATGGCAATCGGGGGAGGTCCCAGATAACTGGAAAAAGGCTAATGTAGTGCCCATCTTTTAAAAAGGGAAGGAGGAGGATCCAGGGAACTACAGGCCAGTCAGTCTCACCTCAGTCCCTGGAAAAATCATGGAGCAGGTCCCCAAGGAATCAATTTTGAATACTTTGAGGAGAGGAAAGTGATCAGGAACAGTCAGCATGGATTCACCAAGAGCAAGTCATGCCTGACTAACCTAATTGCCTTCTATGAAGAGATAACTGGCTCTGTGGATGAGGGGAAAGCAGTGGACGTGTTATTCCTTGACTTTAGCAAAGCTTTTGATACTGTCTCCCACAGTATTCTTGCCGGCAAGTTAAAGAAGTATGGACTGGATGAATGAACTATAAGGTGGATAGAAAGCTGGCTAGATCATCGGGCTCAACAGGTAGTGATCAATTGCTCCATGTCTAGCTGGCAGCCGGTATCAAGCGGAGTGCCCCAAGGGTCGGTCCTGGGGCCGGTTTTGTTCAATATCTTCATTAATGATCTGGAGGATGGCGTGGCTTGCACCCTCAGCAAGTTTTCAGATGACACTATGTCACGGAGTGTGGGGGATGCCAACCCTGCACCCCTCTTCCTGGGACTCTCAGTGACTCTCGGCCAGCCAGTAAAACAGAAGGTTTATTGGACAACAGGAATGCAGGTTACAGCAGAGCTTGGAGGCACAGCCAGGACCCCTCAATCGAGTCCTTCTGGGGGTTCAGGGTCTTTGGATCCCAGCTTAGGATACCCTGAATTCCAACCACCCAGCCCAAAACCAAAACTGAACTGCCCTTCCTCCAGCCGGTCCCTTCCTTTGTCCTGCTTCCCGGGCAGAGGTGCTCACCCCGCTCTCCCCCTACCTGGCTCAGGTTACAGGCTTAAATCCTGTCCCTCACCTAAAGACATCCCCGGCTCTCCCATCCCCCATACAGACAGTCACACACTAAACTGGGAGGAGTGGTAGATATGCTGGAGGGTAAGGACAGAATACAGAGGGACCAAGACAAATTAGAGGATTGGGCCAAAAGAAATGTGAGGAGGTTCAATAAGGACAAGTGCAGAGTCCTGCATTTAGGACAGACGAATCCCATGCACTGCTACAGACTAGGGACCAAATGGCTACGCAGCAGTTCATCAGAAAGGACCTAGGGGTTACAGTGGACGAGAAGCTGGATATGAGTCAACAGTGTGCCCTTGTTGCCAAGAAGGTTAACGGCATTTTGGGCTGTATAAGTAGGAGCATTGTCAGCAGATCGAGGGACGTGATCATTCCCCTCTGTTCAGTATTGGTGAGGCCTCATCTGGAGTACTGTGTCCAGTTTTGGGCCCCAGGCTACAAGAAGGATGTGGAAAAATTGGAAAAAGTCCAGCAGAGGGCAAGAAAAATATTTAGAGGGTTGGAGCACATGACTTATGAAGAGAGGCTGAGGGAACTGGCCTTATTTAGTCTGCAGAAGAGAAGAAAGAAGTGGGATTTGATAGCTGCTTTCAACTACCTGAAAGGGGGTTCTAAAGAAGGTGGGCCTAGACTGTTCTCAGTGGTACCAGACGACAGAACAAGGAATAATGGTCTCAAGTTGCAGTGGCAGAGGTTTTGGTTGAATATTAGGAAAAACTTTTTCACTAGGAGGGTGGTGAAGCACTGGAATGGGTTCCCTAGGGAGGCGGTGGAATCTCCTTCCTTAGAGGTTTTTAAGGTCAAGCTTGACAAAGCCCTGGCTGGGATGATTTAGTTGGGGAATGGTCCTTCTTTGAGCAGGGGGTTGGACTAGATGACCTCCTGAGGTCCCTCCCAACCCTTATATTCTATGATTCTATGAGTGAATTGGGCTGTGGGGGACAAGCAAGAATGAGGGGGACATGGGAGCAAGGAGATCCTGGTGGGGTGCAGGCAGGAGGACAAAGTAAGGGAAATGTAGCATGTCTTTCCCTTCTTCACCTGATAGACTTGCACTGGCTTGGGTCCACTTGAGGCACGGGTTCATCAGGCAGAGACGGCAAGACATTTCTAGTGCTGCCCTGCCCTTACCTCCTCCTGCTGCACTTTCTCTTTCCCCAAACACCAGCAGTATCTGCAGCTGCAGACTGATCCCTAAGGATGGCAGACTTGCAAGGATCAGTTATTCATCAGGCTGTGGAGAAACAACCATTTCAGCATTCCTGCTATGACTTAAATCAAAGTAACCCTCCCACTTCCAGCAAACTAAAGCAGGGCAGGTAGAGAAGGCAGGAAAGGGTTAACACTCCCCTTCCCTTACCCATTCACCCCCCACCAAGATGGCTGCTCATGCCTTCCTGCCCCCAATGCCTACTCCATTGTTCTGGTAAGCCCTCCTGCTCCCCTACATTCCTGCTTCCTTCCCCTGTAACTGTGCCTTAGTGGGTCACAACTGAGGGTGCCAAATTCAGGACAGTCTGTTGAGAAATAGAGCGAACACAGCCCAAAACTGGTGGTTATTCTTTTATAAGATATACCAAACCTGCCACAAAAGTAAACTCCTGTTTCATCACACTGGCTAACAGGAAGTCATAAAAGCAGTTTCCTTGGGCATTCCAGTTCTTACATCACCACCAAAAACATTGGATTAAGAGATGAGTGGTTCTTTACAACCAGTCTCATCAAATTAAAGGTTCTTCTGAGCCCAAAGGACCAGCCACACACCCAGGTCAATATATAACTTAGATCTTACCCAAAAATCATGCTGTTGCCAATCCTTTAGTATCTAAAATCTAAAGGTTTATTCATAAAAAGGAAGAAAGGTGAGAGTTAAAATTGGTTATAAGAATCAAATACATACAGTAATTGCAAAGTTCTTGGTTCAGCCTTGTAGCAGTGATGGAATAAACTGCTGGCTTAAATCGAGTGTCTGGATACATCCACAGCTTGGATGAGTCATTCAGTCTTTGTTCAGAGCTTCAGTTTGTAGCAAAGTTCCTCCAGAGGTTAGAAGCAGGATTGAAGACAAAATGGAGATGTTTCCAGGGCCTTTTATAGCTTCTGCCATGTGGAGGGCATCCCATTGTTCTTACTGTGGAAAATTACAGCAACAAGATGGAGTTTGGAGTCACATGTTCATGCCCAATTTTGCTCAGTCATTGCAGGAAGCCATTATCTACATTCCAGACAGCACGTTTAACATGACAGTCCACACAGTTTAGATGGGTGTCTCCCATGGTCCATTGTCAACCAAGTGTTTCTTGATGAGCCACTTAATTTAAACAGTCCCTCCAACATGTGCTGGCTAGCTACCTTGTGGGTGGTACCCCAAGAGCAAACATTTGAACTCCAGGTATAGAGCCAATACATAACTTCAAATACAAAAATGATACATGCATACAGATAGCAAAATCATAACCTTTTCATAGACATCTCACTTGACAACCTTTGTACAAGATTTTCTGCAAATATAACAGTGTTTCCAACAATGATCTATATGGTCATATTTTAATCAGATAACATCACACCTCTATCCCCAAAAAGGACACTCTTCAGTTTCATGATCTGTACCAGAGCATGGAATCAATGACAGTTCTAATGACCTATAGGTTCCTTTGCTTACAGTAAATTATAGCAATTGTTTTATAACTTTAATATTTCAGGTTCCACACCCTAGCCTGTGCCTGAGATATTGAAAAGATGAGTTACTTGGTGAAATCTTAAGCCTGTGTAAATTTATGTTTTACAATAGAGGAATCCAAAGAAATGTGAATAAAACAGTAAATTTTCAAAAGAAGCATTTTTAAAGTATTTCCTTTGCAAAAGTTACAAAATCTTTTTCTAAAACAATACACAATATTCCATTGCCTGCTACAGAACTGTGTCAAATCTGAGAAGAAATTCAACATTTAAATTGCAAAGCAGATATTTTAGTCCTGCTTTAAGCAGAAGTCTGAAAGTAACTTTCACTAAAACCAATCATAGGTCCTGCATTTTCCTTGATGACCAGGTCAGCAGGCCACACACTCTGAATGATCGCCTATCGCAAGGGCCTGTCCTAGCGCCAATCTTGTTTAATATTTCACATGAGCAACCTTCCCCAGACTTCATCACGGAAATTTGTCTATGCATTGCTGATGACATTGTTTTGAGTGCACAGGCACAGAATCGATCTATCATAGAATACAGCCTACTCAAGAATCTTAAAACTATGGATGAATATTTCTTATACTGGCAGCTAAAACCAAACCCTGCCGGAACTATTGTGTCAGCATTCCATCTAAACAATTGAAAGGCCTAAGCAGAACTGCACATGCATAGACTTCTGTGGCTAGAAGATAAGACACAATCCCATTCCATCCCAAAATATCTCAGTGTGACGACAGACTGAAGACGAAAACAGCATATAAGCAGAGTGGCCAGTGTGTGATCACTAATAGTGACTGGCTAACAATTTCACATATCCTACCATATGCTACCCTAGTCGGCCTGTTTTACTCCAGGGGCAATTCTGCACCAAAGAAATAAAAATTCTGCACACAGTATTTGAAATTTCTGCAAAATTCTGCATATTTTATTTGTCAAAATAGCACAATATAATCATGCCAGTTTCAATTATTTTGGTAATTTATTTCAAAATATGTGTCAGCAAGTATGCCTGTAACAATACAGACAAAAAATGATTCTGGTAGTTTATTTTTTTTACAAATAGATTCCTTACTAGGCATATTAGTACAGAACTTTGAGTAATACACTTAAATGACACTACAGAACTGTATTTCCTGCACCTGTCAAGAAGGAGCGCAAAGGCTTGGGGGAGTCAGGGGTAATGAAGGAGCTGAGGGAGAGGGAAGGAGCCTAGGAGTGAACCTAGAAAGTGTTGGGTTGGATGGGATGAGGGTTTCATTTGAGGGAGTGGAATTCTTAGGGAGTTGGGAAGCCTCCCTCATGCAGACCCTGGCTCACCCCAAGTCTCTCTTATTCAGTCAGGCACAGCCGTCCCTGTCCCCACAGCCCCCACCCCAATGGGTCTCTGCAGTCCCCCTTCCCTGTCCCCAGGCTCAATGCTGTCAGCCCACTAGCTCCCGAGCCTATGCCCCACTCTGTCCCCCCCTGGCCATTCAGAACCTATCTGTGACTCCCAGCAGCCCTGTGTACCCCACTCTGCCCTAACCTGGCTTTGTGGGCAGGGTGCTGTGATGAACTTCTACTCCTGGGGAAACAGAAAATACATTCTTTCCCAGAAGTGCTGCAGTTTTGCCTTTTTCCCACCAGAGGCTGCTATGGTGCCAGAACTGCAGGTTGTGTTCCTGCAGCTGGCTATTCTGGCACCACAGCAGCCTCTCTAGTGGGCGAAATGAGGAACTACAGCACTTATTACGCAAAATGTATTTTAGGTGGGGAAAATACAAAATGATGCCAGAAGATTCTGCACAGTACTGTTGGTCTCATTCCCTTATTAGGCCATGCCTTTCAGATTGTAAACTTGTTGAGGCAGGGACTGTCATTTACTGCATGTTTGTACAGCAACGGCCACAACAGGGTCCTGACCTGGCTGAGTTCCTTATTCAAGACTGCAACACGGGTGTTAACTAAAAAGGGTGGTGCTTGGCTAAAGCAGTGGAATATCAGATGACAGGTTTCACAGTGGCAGCGGGTTAGTCTGTATCGGCAAAAAGAACAGGAGTCCTTGTGGCACCTTAGAGACTAACACATGGATTTGGGCATAAGCTTTCCTGGGCTAAAACCCACTTCATCAGATGCATGGAGTAGAAAATACAGTAGGAATATATATATACACACACACAGAGAGAACATGAAAAGATGGGGGTTGCCAACTCTAACAAGACTAATCAATTAAGGTGGGCTAGTTTGTCGTGATAATCAAGATGGCCCATTTCAAATAGTTGACAAGAAGGTGTGAGTAACAGTAGGGGGAAAATTAGCATGGGGAAATAGTTTTTAGTTTGTGTAATATGACCCATCCACTCCCAGTCTTTATTCAAGCCTAATTTAATGGTGTCCAGTTTGCAAATTAATTTCAGTTCTGCAGTTTCTCATTGGAGTCTGTTTTTGAAGCTTTTTTGTTCGAGTATTGCAACTTTTAGGTCTGTAATTGAGTGTCCAGGGAGATTGAAGTGTTCTCCTAGTGGGTTTTGAATGTTATAATTCTTGACATCTGATTTGTGTCCATTTATTCTTTTACATAGAGACTGTCTGGTTTGGCCAATCTACATGGCAGAGGGGCATTGCTGGCACATGATGGCATATATCACATTGGTAGATGTGCAGGTGAACAAGACCCTGATGGTGTGGCTGATGTGATTAGGTCGTAAGATGGTGTCCCTTAAATAGATATGTGGACAGAGTTGGCAACGGGCTTTGTTGCATGGATAGATTCCTGGGTTCGTGTTTTTGTTGTGTGGTGTGTGGTTGCTGGTGAGTATTTGCTTCAGGTTGGAGGGCTGTCTGTAAGCGAGGACTGGCCTGTCTCCCAAGTTCTGTGAGAGTGAGGGATCGTCCTTCAGGATAGGTTGTAGATCCTTGATGATGCGCTGGAGAGGTTTTAGTTGGGGGCTGAAGGTGATGGCTAGTGGCATTACAGTAACAATTTTTATTTTATTCTTCCCTTAAAATTGGAAATATATATTATTCCCAATTATGGCTATGACTTAAGGTGTCATTGTGTAAGCATCACTGCAGAGTCTGACTGGAAGTAGTATTAATATGCACCAGTATGGAGGAAGTGAGAAACAATCATGGAAAACACTAGTGAGGAAGCACTAGAAGACTGGAGAAAAGTACATCTTTAAACAAAGGAGAGAAATCTTGGCAATAACTATTTGATAAATCCACTTCCTATCCCCTGTAAAATGGAACAAATATTAAGGAGAAAAAAATCACTACAGATCTAGAACATAATGTAATTTTGAGCAAGCAATATTGGGGGTGTCATGGTACAATCCCCACTCTGAACCTTAGCATCCAAAAAGATGGGGTACCAGCATGAATTCCTCTAAGATTAATTACCAGCTTAGAACCTGTAGCACTGCCACCAACCAGGAATTACAGTGCCTGGTACACTCTGGTCCCCCCAAAACCTGGCCCGGGGACCCCCAAGACCCAGACCCTCTGGATCTTAACACAAGGAAAGTAAACCCTTTCCTTCACCATTGTCTCTCCCAGCCTTCCCCTCCCTGGGTTACCCTGGAAGATCACTGCGATTCAAACTCCTTGAATCACAAAACAGACAGGACAATTCACCTTCCTCCCTCCTTCTCTTTCCACCTCCCAGACTCTTCCTGAGAGGGAAAGTAATCCTGGCACAGAGAGAATTTAGCCTCTCTCCCCCCACCAATTCCCTGGTGAATCCAGACCCAGTCCCCTGGGGTCTCACCAGAATAAAAAAACAATTAGGTTCTTAAACAAGAAAAGCTTTTAATTAAAGAAGGAAAAACAGTAAAAATTATCTTTGTAAATTCAAAATGGAATAGGTACAGGGTCTTTCAGCTATAGACACAGGGAATACTCTCCCAGCCTAAGTATACAAGTACAAATTAAAATCTTTTCAGCAAAATACCAATTTGAACTCCTTTCAGCCAAATACACATTTGAACTTCTTCCAACCAAATACACATTTGCAAAATAAGAAAACCACCATAAGCCTAACTCGCTTTATCTACCTAGTACTCACTAGTCTGAACTTATAACAGCCTGTATTGGAGAGATTGGAGAGAAACCTGGTTGCACGTTTGATCCCTCTGAGCCCCCAGAGTGAACAACCACCAAATTCTAACAGCACACACAGGCCATGGCTACACTTACAGTTCTGCAGCGCTGGTAGTTACAGCTGTGTTCGTACAGCTGTGTAGGGCCAGCGCTGCAGTGTGGCCACATTTGCAGCGCTGTTGGGAGTGGTGCATTGTGGGCAGCTATCCCAGCATTCAAGTGGCTGCAACGTGCTTTTCAAAAGAGGGGGGTGGGGTGGAATGTGACAGGGAGCGTGAGGGAGACAGAGAAAATGGATTTTTGGAGCTGACACTGTTCTCAGCTCCCTGCCTTGCAAGTTCTAAGGACTGGAAGACACACAGTGCCTACCTTAATCATTTTAAAAGTTCTGACCCCTTCCCCCACCCCTCTCTCATTCACTAAATGCAAATTATGCACTCCTAAATAGCCGTCAGACCAGATAAGCATCTGCTCAACATGGACTTCCCCCTCCCCCTCTGCTGTGTGAGCGTGCTGTTTCTCTCTTCAAGCAAACAGCTGTGAACATTCCAAAGTAATTCCCCTGCCTGCCTCCACTCGCTCAGCAAACAGGAGCTGTGTTTGTTTTTTAAATAAGCAGTTTGGCTGAACTCCGAGCTCCCCCTTTCTTCCGGTTTGTTGTGGACAGGAATTCTGGGATACCTCCTTATACCCCGGAGGTCAATAAAAGCGCTGGTGGGCTCCACACTTGCTGACCAGCGCTGGATCACCAGCGCTGGAATCGCTACACCCGAGGCTCGACCGGGTGTACAGCCAGCGCTGCAACCAGGGAGTTGCAGCGCTGGCCGTGCTTTGCAAGTGTGGCCACATCCTAAGTTGCAGCGCTGTAACCCCCTCACCAGCGCTGCAACTCTCTAGTGTAGCCATGGCCACAGAAACTTCCCTCCCTCAAGATTTGAAAGTATCCTGTCTCCTGATTGGTCCTCTGGTCAGGTGACAGCCAGGCTTACTGAACTTGTTAACCCTTTATAGTCAAAGAGATATAAAGTACTTCTGTGCTATTAACTTTTCTTATCTGTTTATGACAGGGGGTCAGAAAGAACAAGTTTACCAGACTATTTTTATTGCCCTTTTTAAAAAAAATGCTTTATTTTGCAGAATAAGTACAACAATTACACAGAAGATGAAAGAAAATAAATGAAAAAAAAGACAAGCTCAAACAACACATAAGACTAAAAAAATTGTCAATTTTTGGTTCAAATTTGTACCAGTTTGTTAATTACCACTTTCATGCAGTCAGTTCAAGTACCACAAACAAACAAAAAAAATGGATTCACAGCATTTGTTCGAAAACAGAAATGAAAAAACACAAAAAACATGCAAATAGATTATTAGAGCACCTGTGTAATTCAAAGCAGTCTCTGCTTATTGCTGATTGGCACATCTTCATTTGAAATAAAACATTTTAGACATTGAGGGTCTCTAGGATAGAGGTGTGGGGGCCGTCAGGGCAGAGTGGGGGGGGGTACAGTACTTAAAGTCTTGTTTTGCTGAGTTGGCATCTGAGAACTGTACCCTCCAAAAGGAGCTAGATACCCAGCCCCATTCCTCCAGTTCCCAGTCTGGGGTAAGGGGGTAGCGGGGATGAGCCCTGTTCCGAGACAAGTGGAGGCCCTGTGGGGGGCTCATGTTGGATGATGTTGTCCTCAAGCATGGCTGGGCAGCCACAGAAAGTGAACTCTTCAAAGTCACACAGAAGCCACTGCTGCTTGGCAGGTCTGGTCTGCAGCACCTGGCAGAGGCAAAACTGCACCTGGGTGAAGTGTGAGGCCAGCACCAGCAGGGTCTAAGGCAGGCAACAGTGGTCAGCACAGAGCCAGGGCAGCAAGCAGGATAAGCTCTCTAGGGAAGCCTGGCCCTGACCACACAAGTCCCCAGCCATGGCAACCTCTTTTTCCAATCCCACCATGTGCACCAGGTTGCAATGCCACTCACTCAACTTTGGCCCAGCCAGAGCAGCAGAGCCAAATTTGACTGACTGGCATTGCGAAAAAGTTGCAGTGTGTGTTGAAAGTCAAGGTCTGTGAATCAAAGTCATGGCCTGTCATTTTCTTACAGCCTTAACAATCCATAATTACAGCAAACAAGGCCTGGAACAAACATCAATGACCCTATAGAAATTACCGGCCCTTCGGAAGGCCATTAGTGTCCAATGTAATTTAAATACATTTTAGTAAAACATCTGATAGAGTGCCTCACAAATTCTCAGCATGAATTCAACTAGGATAGAACACTATCAGGTGGAGTGAAAACTAACAGAAGGTCTGTAATCAAATGTCAATGTACCAAGTTGGGGGTAAGTGTATAATGGGATCTGCGGGGATGGGGTTTACATCCAGTCTTATTTAACATCTTCATTAATGATCTGAATGAGGGGACTAAATGGCATGTTAATTAAATCCTCAAACTATACTAATTTGGAGAGGGTCACATTGCAAGTGAGGACAGAGAAATAATCCAAAGGGACTTGAATAGATAAGACACAGGATTCTGGTTGGAAAACACACAGGTAACACAATGGGTGATACAAAGCTGGGGAGCAAGAATGGCTGAGAGAGACCAAAGGTGGAAGTGGACAGTGAATTGACCAGGAGACTGAAGTGTGACATGTCTGCAGGAGAGGCCAATGAGGTTTTGGACTGTATACACAAAAAGTACCATGTCAGGGAAGCTGGGAGGCACCCAAAATAACAGATCTAAATCAGTGGGGACACAAATGATGGCACAAGTTACATTTTGGGTGCAAAAGGATCACACAATGTGTGTAAGGGGTAAAAATAGTATTGGTTGCATCTGCTGAGAGACTGAGGGGGGTGTAGACTCATAGACTCAGGCTCTAGGACTGGAAGGGACCTCGAGAGGTCATCGAGTCCAGTCCCCTGCCCTCATGGCAGGACCAAATACTGTCTAGACCATCCCTGATAGACATTTATCTAACCTACTCTTAAATATCTCCAGAGATGGAGATTCCACAACTTCCCTAGGCAATCTATTCCAGTGTTTAACTACCCTGACAGTTAGGAACTTTTTCCTAATGTCCAACCTGAATCTCCCTTGCTGCAGTTTAAGCCCACTACTTCTTGTTCTATCATTGGAGGCTAAGGTGAACAAGTTTTCTCCCTCCTCCTGATGACACCCTTTTAGATACCTGAAAACTGCTATCATGTCCCCTCTCAGTCTTCTCTTTTCCAAACTAAACAAACCCAATTCCTTCAGCCTTCCTTCATAGGTCATGTTCTCAAGACCTTTAATCATTCTTGTTGCTCTCCTCTGGACCCTCTCCAATTTCTCCACATCTTTCTTGAAATGCGGTGCCCAGAACTGGACACAATACTCCAGTTGAGGCCTAACCAGCGCACAGTAAAGCGGAAGAATGACTTCTCGTGTCTTGTTTACAACACACCTGTTAATGCATCCCAGAATCACGTTTGCTTTTTTTGCAACAGTATCACACTGTTGACTCATATTAAGCTTGTGGTCTACTATGACCCCTAGATCTCTTTCTGCCATACTCCTTCCTAGACAGTCTCTTCCCATTCTGTATGTGTGAAACTGATTGTTCCTTCGTAAGTGGAGCACTTTGCATTTATCTTTATTGAACTTCATCCTGTTTACCTCAGACCATTTCTCCAATTTGTCCAGATCATTTTGAATTTTGACTCTGTCCTCCAAAGCAGTTGCAATCCCTCCCAGTTTGGTATCGTCCACAAACTTAATAAGCGTACTTTCTATGCCAGCATCTAAATTGTGGATGAAGATATTGAACAGAACCGGTCCCAAAACAGACCCCTGCGGAACCCCACTTGTTATACCTTTCAAGCAAGATTGGGAGCCATTAACAACTACTCTCGGAGTACGGTTATCCAGCCAGTTATGCACCCACCTTATAGTAGCCCCATCTAAATTGTACTTTCCTAGTTTATCTATAAGAATATCATGCGAGACCGTATCAAATGCCTTACTAAAGTCTAGGTATATCACATCCACCGCTTCTCCCTTATCCACAAGGCTCGTTATCCTATCAAAGAACGCTATCAGATTAGTTTGACACGATTTGTTCTTTACAAATCCATGCTGGCTATTCCCTATCACCTTACCACCTTCCAAGTGTTTGCAGATGATTTCTTTAATTACCTGCTCCATTATCTTCCCTGGCACAGAAGTTAAACTAACTGGTCTGTAGTTTCCTGGGTTGTTTTTATTTCCCTTTTTATAGATGGGCACTATATTTGCCCCCTTCCAGTCTTCTGGAATCTCCCCCGTCTCCCATGATTTCCCAAAGATAATAGCTAGAGGCTCAGATACCTCTTCTATTAACTCCTTGAGTATTCTAGGATGCATTTCATCAGGCCCTGGTGACTTGCAGGCATCTAACATTTCTAAGTGATTTTTTACTTGCTCTTTTCTTATTTTCTCTTCTAAACCTACCCTCTTCCCGTAAGCATTCACTATATTAGACATTCCTTCAGACTTCTCAGTGAAGACCGAAACAAAGAAGTCATTAAGCATCTCTGCCATTTCCAAGTCTCCCGTTACTGTTTCCCCCTCCTTACTGAGCAGTGGGCCTACCCTGTCCTTGGTCTTCCTCTTGCTTCTAATGTATTGATAAAAAGTCTTCTTGTTTCTCTTTATTCCCATAGCTAGTTTGAGTTCGTTTTGTGCCTTTGCCTTTCTAATCTTGCCTCTGCATTCCTGTGTTATTTGCCTATATTCATCCTTTGTAATCTGACCTAGTTTCCATTTTTTATATGACGCCTTTTTATTTTGTAGGTCACGCAAGATCTCATGGTTAAGCCAAGGTGGTCTTTTTCCACATTTTCTCTCTTTTCTAACCATCGGAATAGCTTGCTTTTGGGCCCTTAATAGTGTCCCTTTGAAAAACTGCCAACTGTCCTCAGTTGTTTTTCCCCTCAGTCTTGATTCCCATGGGACCTTACCTATCAGCTCTCTGAGCTTACCAAAATCCACCTTCCTGAAATCCATTGTCTCTATTCTGCTGTACTCCCTTCTACCCTTCCTTAGAATTGCAAACTCTATGATTTCATGATCACTTTCATCCAAGCTTCCTTCTACTTTCAAATTCTCAACAAGTTCCTCCCTATTTGTTAAAATCAAGTCTAGAACAATTTTCCCCCAGTAGCTTTTTCAACTTTTTGAAATAAAAAGTTGTCTGCAATGCAGTCCAGGAACTTATTGGATAGTCTGTGCCCTGCGGTGTTATTTTTCCAACATATATCTGGATAGTTGAAGTCCCCCATCACCACCAAATCTTGGGCTTTGGATGATTTTGTTAGTTGTTTGAAAAAAGCCCCATCCACCTCTTCCACCTGATTAGGTGGCCTGTAGTAGACTCCCAGCATGACATCACCCGTGTTTTTTACCCCTTTTAGCCTAACCTAGAGACTCTCAACACTTCCGTCTCCTATGTCCATCTCCACCTCAGTCCAAGTGTGTACATTTTTAATATATAAGGCAACACCTCCTCCCTTTTTCCCCTGTCTATCCTTCCTGAGCCAACTATACCCATGCACACCAACATTCCAGTCGTGTGTATTATCCCACCAAGTTTCAGTAATGCCAACAATGTCATAGTTGTATTTATTTATTAGCACTTCCAGTTCTTCCTGCTTATTACCCATACTTCTTGCATTTGTATATAGGCATCTAAGATACTGGTTTGATCTTGCCTCCCAGCTTTGCCCTGACCCTCCTTCCTCACTGCCATTATAGCCCGTGCTCCCTCCTGTTTCCAACCCATCTCCCAGGTCTTGTTCCCCACTTACCTGTGGGCTTTGCTCACCTGTCCCCGTCGAACCTAGTTTAAAGCCCTCCTTACTAGGTTAGCCAGTCTGTGTGCAAATAAGGCCTTTCCCCTCTTCGAAAGGTGAACGCCATCTGTGCCTAGCAGTCCTTCCTCGAATAGCATCCCGTGGTCGAGGAAGCCAAAGCCCTCCTGGCGACATCATCTTCGCAGCCAGGCATTCACCTCCACGATGCATCTGTCTCTGCCCGGGCCCCTACCTTCGACAGGAAGAATCGAAGAGAATACCACCTGCGCTCCAAACTCCTTAACCCGTACTCCCAGAGCCCTGTAGTCACTCTTGATCTGCTCAGTGTCACACCTCGCAGTATCATTTGTGCCCACATGGATGAGTAGCATGGGGTAGTAGTCAGAAGGCCGGATAATCCTCGACAATGCCTCTGTAACATCTCGGATACGGGTCCCTGGCAGGCAGCATACCTCCCGGGATGAACGGTCAGGGCAACAGATGGGTGTCTCCGTCCCCCTCAGCAGAGAGTCTCCAACCACCACTACCCTACGTTTCTTGTCAGTGGTGGCAGCAGACCTCCCAGCCTTAGGGGTACGAGGCTACACCTCCTTAACTGTTGGGGGTGATTCCTTCTCTCCTGTATCAAGAAGAGCATAACGGTTATCTTTTACCACAGCAGGAGGGTTTGCAGCAGGGGTGGAGCACTGGCTGCTGCTAGAAGTAACCAGCTGGCTGTGTCCACCCTGAGCCTCCTCCTCCACTGGTGTGTCAGATACACCCTGAGGCATCTCCTCCTCCACTGGTGTGTCAGTAGTCCTGTGAACTGGGACAGCTACATCAGCTGTCTCCACATGGATACTGTCCAAGAATTGCTCATGGATATGGATGTTCCTCAGCCTAGCCACCTCCTCCTGTAGCTCTCCCACCTGCTGCCTGAGAGATTCCACCAGTAGGCACCTTTCACATTGGATGCCACCCCCAGCCTGGATATCAGTAAGTGGAAATTGCAAATTACAGTCTTTGCAAGCCCACACCATAATCTGGGTAAAAGCACCCATGCTTTGGTGCTCTGTCTGGCTACAGGCGCAGGTGGAGGAGACAGAAGCAGTGCTGGCACAGGTGTTGCGGGTCCTCCTCACCATTGTAAGCCTCCCTCTGTCAAACTCTCTCAAATTCCCGTCTGCAGCTCCCTGTCCGCTCTGCTGTGCTGTAAACAGAAAGGTTTTGGATGTGGCTCAGTTTATAGGTTCAAGGGACCAATGGGTCACAGATGAGACCAATAAGGGACCCCCACTCCCTTCCTACTCCCCTTCCAAACTCCCTTGCAAAACTCCCTGTTAGCAGCTCCTGTTCCCTAAGCTCCCTGGTCACTTGTGCGCACTTTATAAAGCCCTGGCCTGAGTGAATGCCCCGCCCACTGGTTAAGGCTCAGCCAATTACCAGAGGCTTCTAGCTTTCAAACCTTCCTGGTAGCTCCGCCTCCAACTGCCAGCTACAGCACACGGTCCTTCAAACAAACAAACCAAACAGACTGACAAACACAAGCTCAGCACACAGCAAGTAACCCCCAAACACAAACACTGCAGACAGTCACTTACCCCACAGATGCTGTATGCACAGATGCTGTAGAAGGAAGGTCAAGAAGATGTAAGGGGGAGAGAGAAAGTGTATGTATGTTTGAGGACAGGAGGGGAATGTGCCGCACCTTACACCCTACTGTGAGTGACATTTTTACTATTTTTATTTATTACTGATATTACAGTTGTCCTTAGAGACCCCAGCCATGGATTAGATGCCCACTAAGCTCGGTGCTGAACAGATACGTAGCACAAAGATGATCTCTTCCTGGGGATCTGCAATCTGAGAATATAAAAGCAGCAAAGAGTCCTGTGGCACCTTACAGACTAACAGACGTTTTGGAGCATGATCTTTCGTGGGCGAATACCCACTTCGTCGGATGTGAAAGCTCATGCTCCAAAACGTCTGTTAGTCTATAAGGTGCCACAGGACTCATTGCTGCTTTTACAGATCCAGACTAACACAGCTAACCCTCTGATACATTACAATATGAGAATATGTTTACACTACAAAAAGGGGGGGGAGGTGTTCTTTATTTGGTTTAGCTGACTCAATTTATCTATTTCACGTTAAAACAGCAGTGAAAACACAGCAACTCGGCTCTTAACTTCAGTTACCAGCATGAGTTCAACGTACTACTTTACAGGCTTTAACTTATGCTGCTAATCCAAGTTAAAAGCAGAGTTTGTGTCTTCACTAGTATTTTAACTTGAGTTTGCTAACCCAAGTAAAAAACACACTTTTTTGGTAACACCCTCAGACAAGAGACAACAGGTGTATAAATAGATTGAGGAAGTACAATCAGTGGACAACCCCGGTCACCATGACAGGCACCTGCCTTACCACACTTGTACTATGGATATAGGACACCCACTGAATGCTAAATCAGAGCAACTTACACAATTTTACCCCTTTTACACCTGTTTTCTGACCAGCTTACACCCAATGTGTAACTTGAAACCAAAGAAACAATATACTCATGAGGGATCTGAATTACCCAGATGCGGCCAGCATGCTTCATTCCTCAAAAAGTGACAAAGAGTCCTGTGGCACCTTATAGACTAACAGACGTTTTGGGGCATAAGCTTTTGTGGGTGAATATCCACTTTGTCAGATGCATGTAGTGGAAGTTGCATCTGATGAAGTGGGTATTCACTCAGGAAAGCTTATGCTCCAATACGTCTGTTAGTCTATAAGGTGCCACAGGACTGTCACTTTTTACTGATCCAGACTAACACGGCTACCCCTCTGATACTTCATTCCTTAAAGAAATTCCCCAGTTTCCACACGGACACCCAAACTGGCTCCATAATATAGGAAGGTTTAATGCTAGTTATAAATGTGTCATCAGAGATTATTAATAAGGCATCACAGTCTCCTCCACAGTTACATAAATGAAATCTTATTGACACTAAGAGCTTGACTCAATTCTATAGGTGCTGGTGTGGAGTTTCTTTTCCTCCTACATCTATGAGAATAGCTGTATCCAAGGGGGCAAGTTGTCTGCGGGGAAGGCACTAACCTCCTCCACTAAGGGAGAGCAGATTTAATTGAGCCAGGGCTGCTCAGGTGACTTGCTGGCTGGCAGAGGCTGCCTAAGCGAAGGACCACACTTCCTCCCCAGCTAGCTGGGCCCTTGCTGGGAGCTATGCCAGCAAGCTGCATGTGCAGTACAGTTTGTGGTGGCAGGCACAGCAGTGATCCCAATTCTCAGGGATTTTCTGCCTCTGGTGTCTGCAGCCTGTGATCCACCAGTAGGAATTCACTAGTGAAACAGGCCCTAATGCAGAATTACTGTGCTTTTGCTGAGGAACTGCATCCTGGAGGCTGGCTGCAAAACTAGAAGCCATGAAAGAAACTGGCATCAAAGGAGGAAGTGCTATAAAATGTGAGGCGAGTTCATGGCCTCCTTGGAGCTTGACAAACTGAGATTAAGATTAGCAATATCACAAGCATACTGACATCCAGATGACAGTGTGCCCTGGGGGCACATCTGGGGAGGAGTGGAAGTTCTAAGGCCCCACAGGGCTGCTCTACCTTGCACTGGGCTGGTACAAAGCCATCTACACCAGCTTTATGGTAGCCCAGGCCACCATCACACCTGGGAAGTCTAGAGCCCTTTTAGGGTTGGTTTCCGGAGCTTTAGCAGGATCTGCTTCTCACTGAGTGCAAGGAACCAATTAATTAAGTGAAGAACAGAGAAGCTTGGAACCCATGTTTGAAAGAGTATGTGGGATTTCACCCAATGCAGAAGTATGACGGGATCACGTTTCAAAGGAAGCAAATCCTGAGGAATTAAGAGATCTAATGAGCAAAGTGCAATGGAAAGAAAGATTAAAATCCATACAGTAAAATCCTAAATGATTAAGAAGCAATATATATTGACTCTTCTAAAAAAGAACGCAAGGGAAAAAGGACTCTCTTACTCCACAAGCGATTGAGCGTAAGAGGCAAAATCTGTACTAGAAATGGAGAAGTGAGGAGGTAGCCAAACAAGAATATTCTGCCAGATAAGGATGCAGAGAAAAGATAAACACAGCAAAATGGCACAATGGATTAATGGTGCCAAAATGGCTACAGGAATAAGAAGGGCACTTCCAAACCTAAAATGGAAGAGACTAATTGGGGAGAAAGTAGGTCTTAACAAATTTGGGGAGTGATTAAATTAATATGATTCCAAAATTCTTGAGCTTTCGAATCTCTTTTAATCAGTATTTTACAACAAAAATGTTTTAGTTTGGAAAAGAGAAGACTGAGAGGGGACATGATAGCAGTTTTCAGGTATCTAAAAGGGTGTCATCAGGAGGAGGGAGAAAATTTGTTCACCTTAGCCTCTAATGATAGAACAAGAAGTAATGGGCTTAAACTGCAGCAAGAGAGATTTAGGTTGGACATTAGGAAGAAGTTCCTAACTGTCAGGGTAGTTAAACACTGGAATAAATTGCCTAGGGAGGTTGTGGAATCTCCATCTCTGGAGCTATTTAAGAGTAGGTTAGATAAATGTCTATCAGGGATGGTCTAGACAGTATTTGATCCTGCCATGAGGGCAGGGGACTGGACTCGATGACCTCTCGAGGTCCCTTCCAGTCCTTGAATCTATGAAAATAAAGACTGGAAGTTTGGAAAATTAAAAAGAAAAAACTCTTAAAATAGTTACTGATGGGGAGCAGATAAGGAAATACATGAGAAATCTGAATATATATAAACCCTGTGGTTTGTATGATATGAATCCAGGGGCGCTATCTTATTAACTCTAGTTTGTTGAGGGATTTGGCTAAACCTAGGGAACAAGACATTCGGTGTAAAGTGGCATAACGTGAATGTTAACTAAACCTAAAGTATTAAAAGAACTTACTAAAGCTAGGGTGCTAAAGATATTTAGACAAAGTTACTCACCTTGCAGTAACTGAAGTTCTTTGAGATGTGTGTCCCTGTGGGTGCTCCACTCTAGGTGTCGGTGCATCCCAGCGCCATTGATTGGAGATTTTTGGTACCAGTGCCTGGTTGGGACGCAGGCGCTCAGATGGTATCTCCTGCCTCGTTGGAATCTTCCTGAGCACCTGCATCCCGCACCCCCCTCAGTTCCTTCTCTCTACCATGGAGTGATTTTACTAGTACTCCAAAGTAGAGGGGAGGAGGGCGGGGAATAGAGCACCCACAGGGACACACATCTCGAAGAACTTCAGTTACTGCAAGGTGAGTGACTCTCTTCTTCTTCTTCTTCTTCGAGTGCTGTCCCTGTGGTGCTCCACTCTAGGTGAATGTGTAGCAGTACCCACTATGGTTGGTGGACTTTGGAGATGTGGCAGTGAGTACGGTAGATAGTACTGTATGGCCTACTATGGTGTCTGCCGTGGTGTCGTGCGTGAGAGCACAGTGTTTTGCAAACATGCATTCAGATGACCATGTTGCTGCTTTGCAGACGTCAGGAATGGGAACATTGTGTAGGAAGGCAACGGATGTTGCCATAGCTCGAGTGGAATGAGTTCTAATGCTTTCGTGCAGTTGAAGATTTTGCGTGTGGTAACAGAATCTGATGCAGTCCACTTGGACAGACGTTGTTTAGAGATAGCCAAACTCTTTGATCTTTCGGTAATGGAAACAGTCGTGGGGACTTACGAAATGGTTCAGTCCTGTCTAAATAAAAAGCAATTGCTCACCTGACGTTGAGAGTATGCAGGGTTGCCTCTTGAAGAGTCTTGTGAGGTTTGGAATAGAAAGTAGGTAAGTATATAGGTTGGTTGAGGTGGAAGGTAGATACCACCTTAGGAAGAAATTTAGGGTGTGGTCTCAAAGTGACTTTGTCTTTGGAGAAGATAGTGTAGGGAGGATGGGCCATCAGGGCGCTCATTTCACCTACTCTCCTTGCTGATGTTATGGCAACTAAGAAAGCCACCTTCATGGACATATGGAGATGAGAGGAAGTAGCCAAGGGCTCGAATGGAGGTTTCATGAGAGTATGTAGAACGAGGTTAAGATTCCATGAAGCAGCCATTGGGTAAATTTCAGGGTAGAGGTTTTGCAGGCCCGTGAGAAATCGTTTTATGGTGGGGTGCGTAAAGAGTGGATAATCTTCTAAGAGGTCATGGAAGATGGTAAGCGCCACCAGGTGCACTTTGATGGAGCTGAGCGAAAGTCCATCTTATTTTAGTTTCAAGAGGTAGTCTAGAATGTTAGGGAGGGTCACTGTATTGGGCGCTAAGTGATTACGTGAGCACCAGAGGGCGAAACGCTTCCACGTCTGCAGGTAGGTTTTATGAGTGGAGTCTTTCCTACTGTGCAGAAGGACATATCGGACTTGCTCAGAATAGGCTAGTTCATGGGTTTGGAACCATGAAGGAACCACGCTGTGAGATGGAGATTTTGGAGCTGGGGGTGAAGAACCAGTCCGTTGTTCTGGAAAACGAGATCTGGCCTGTTGGGGAGAGCCTGTGGGCGATGGGAGGATATGAGGAGTAGGTGGGGATACCACGTCTGTCTCGGCCAAGCCGGGGCAATAAGTATGACCCGGGCCTTGTCGTCTACAATCTTCCAAAGAACCCGTGTAGTAGAGGGATTGGTGGGAAGGCGTACAGGAGAGAGTTGTTCCACGGGATGAGGAACGCATCTCCTAGGGATGCAGTTCCAAGTCCTGCTTTGGAGCAAAACCGAGACATTTTCGATTCTGGGTTGTGGCAAAGAGAGAGAAGAGCTGTTGAAGTATTGTGGCGTGCAGTTCCCATTCGTGTTCTGTCAAGACATGCCTGCTGAGTGCATCGGCAGTAGTGTTGTGGCAGCCTGGTAGGTAGGAAGTGGTGATCTGTATTTGATGTTGTATACACCAATTCCATAGTCAGATGGCTTCCAGGCAAAGGGAATGTGATCGGGCTCCCCCTTGTCTGTTGATGTAGTACATACATGCTATGTTGTCTGTTACGACCTGAATAGATTTGTTCCTTATGAGGGGAAGAAAGTGAAGGCACGCTCATCTCACTGCTCTGAGCTCTAAGAGATTTATGTGTAGGTGCATCTCTGATGCGGACCACCGGCCTTGTGCCCTGTGTCCCCCTAGATGCGCTCCCCAACTGATTAGGGAAGTGTCTGTGGTGAGCATGAGCATTGGGGATCATTGCTAGAAGGAAACCAAGTGTAGAGGTTCTCTGGTTTTGTCCACCAATGTAGGGAAGCTAGAACGTTGGGAGGAGAAGTTAACCGCATCCCTAAGGTGTGTCTGATGGGTTTGAAATTGGAATTGAGCCAATTCCATCTCATGTGCAGCCTGGCGTACTGGACCATGAAGGTGGTGGCTGCCATGTGACCAAGGAGCTGTAGGCAGAGTTTTGCCTGTGTCCTTGGACGAATAGCAAGCGTGCGTATGAGCTGCGCGATAGCAAGGAATCTGTGATATGGGAGCGAGGCTCTGCAAGATGAGCTCCGATGAACTCTATCTGTTGTGTAGGTGTCAGGGTGGATTTTTGGGCGTTTATCTGGAGGCCTAGGCTGGGAAAGAGGGAGATGGCAAAACAGGTAGCTTGGATTGTCTCGCCATGGGCGTTGCCCTTGATGAGGCAATCGTCCAGGTACGGGAAAAGCATGATCCCATGTTTGCAGAGGTGAGCCACGACCACAGCTAGAGTTTTGGAAAAAAGACTCTCAGCGCTGTAGAGGCGCCGAAAGGAAGAATTCTGTATTGAAAATGGTTGTGACCGACTGTGATGCGTAGAAAGCGTCTGTGAGCTGAATGAATTGATATATGAAAATAGGTGTCTTGTAGGTCGAGGGCTGTAAAACCAGTCCTCTTGATCCAGTGAAGGAATTATTGTGCCCAGTATGACCATTTTGAATTTTTGTATCCTCACGAATTTGTTCAGTCAGCATAAGTTTAGTATAGGCCTCCATCCCCCGGTCTTTTTCTGGGTCAGGAAGTAATGGGAGTAGAAACCTTTCCCTCGATGTTGCATCGGCACAGGCTCCACTGCACCTAGCTGTAGAAGGTAAGCCACTTCTGCGCAAAGCAGGTGCTCGTGAGATGGGTCCCTGAAGAGGGACAAGGAAGGGTAGGAGGCTAGGATATGAATGGGATAGAGTAACTGGACTGAACTATCTCGAGAACCCAATGGTCCTGTGCAATTTGCTGCCAGGCATGTTGGAAACTCTGGAGGCGGTGGCCAAATGGGCAAGTAGGCTGTGGAATGAAGGGGTGGTCACACAGATCCTCGACCAACCTTTCAAAATTGTTGTTTATTCCTGGATAGATGGGAAGTGGTTGCTTGAACTTGATTTTGTCTGCGCTTAGGGGGTCTAAGCAATTCCTATTTACGTTGTATAGTCTGGGTTGAGGCCGATAATATTGTTGCGTACGTGGTCTTTGGTAGGCTTGGTGTTGTTGTTCCCTGGGAAGAGATGGGTGAATGCCCAGGGCGTGCAGTGTTGCTCTAGAATCTTCCATTGTGTGAAGTAGTTCATCAGTTTTTTTAGAAAACTTTCTCTTTATCAAAGGGGAGGTCTTCCACTTTGTTCTGCAGGTCTTTAGGGATGCCAGATGCAGAAGGCCATGAAGATCTGCGCATAACCACAGCCGTTGCAGTCGTATGGGCCGCTGTGTGTCCACCATGTCTAAAGAGGCTTATAGGGCCATTCTGGAAATCAATTGGTCCTCACTCAGAATTGATTTAAAGTCCGTTCTCCTGTCCTCTGGAATGTAAGAGGCAAATTGTGGGGGGAGGGATAGCTCAGTGGTTTGAGCATTGGCCTGCTAAACTCAATCCTTGAGGGGGCCACTTAGGGATCTGGGGCAAAAATCAGTACTTCGTCCTGCTAGTGAAGGCAGGGAGCTGGACTCAATGACCTTTCAAGATCCCTTCCAGTTCTAGGAGATTGGCATATCTCCAATTATTATTTTTTTATTATTTGATAACTACAATAAACTTTTTGAATAATAAAGTCATAGCTGGCAAGGAGTGCAGAGTAGTTTGCAATCCTGAATTGTAAAGTGGAGGTTGTGTAAACCTTGTGATCCAAGATGTCAAGGCGTTTAAGGTCCTTGTCTTGCAGGGTGGGCCGATATTGTGGTTGTTTCATTCTTTGTGCGACTGCATCGATGACCAGAGAGTTCGGTTGTGGGTTAGAAAATAGGAAGTCAGAGTCCTTAGCAGGAACATAGTATTTACGTTTGGCTTTTCTGCAGGTTGGTAATAAAGAAGCTGGAGTTTGCCAGAGAGCATCAGCTGGTTATTTTATTTTATATATTTATTTATTTATTTATGGTTCCAGGAGTGGCTCATTTATAGGGATCGCGATCTCTGAGAGCGCAGAGGGATGAAGGATTCCGAGGAGTTTATGTTGTGTCTCCTGAACCTCTTCTAGGGGGATGTCCTGAGTGCCACCCTCTTGAAAAGTTCTTGAAATTGTTTACAGCCGTCCACATTCTGTGGGAGTGGGGGAGAGAGGGCTCCATCTGGAGCAGATGGAGAATTAGGGTTCAGTGAGTCCAGATACGGTTCATAACTCACGTTCTCAGGAGGGGGTTCAAGTACTCTAGAAGTTGACAGACCTGGAGATTGAGGCACAGAAGCAGGTAGTGGTTTCCTGGAAGAGGTCTGATGATGAGTGGTAGGAGGATGTAGCCAAGGGTACCACTGAGGCCAAGGCATAGGGTAGGAAAACCCAGGTGCTGCCCATGGAGGGACGAAGTAAGGAAACTGAGGCTGGTGGCTACAGACCATAGCCTGAGGTGGAAAAGGCTCCGGTGGGGGAGGAGAGGGAGGTGCATAGTACTCTGTTTGCTGTTGTGGATCAGGTTCACTCTCAGTGAAGGTACCCAGTTCAGGTGGTGACAGCAGCTGTTCGAAGAGTAAGCCCTGTATATCTAGGAGCGGAGAGTTAGGCTCAGGTGGCACCGAGAGGTCACTTTGAGTGAAGAAGTGTTGCTCCTGCGCCCTGGGCTGTGCTGAGCCTGACTGTGCTCTATCATGTTAAGAAGCGAAAGTGAAAGTGTGAGCAGTGCCGTGGGTCGGCTGGAGGTGCCCTGCAGGGGGTCCACTGCTGGTGCAGGGGCGGGAGGCAGGCTCAGTGCCGACGTTCTTCCCGGCACCAGAGCAGAGCATACTGGCGGCACCGCGGCTATTTTTAGCCCTGAGGCGTGCAGTGCCGACATTTTTGTCGGCACCAGGGCAGAGCGCGCAGCCGGCTTCATGGTTATTTTCAGCACTGAGGCGCTCTGTGCCGCGGAATCTTTCTGTGTCCAGGAGGTTGAATTTCTGCCTCTACGGTCTGTGGGAGCCGTAGTTGAGGCATGAGCCGGGGCTGAGGCGCCTGCCTTTGGCACTGTCAGCACAGAGGGTAGGGATCTCACAAGAGACCCCTTACCCCTGTTAAAGTCTCTCCTATGAGACTGCTCTGCTTCTTGCCTCCACTGCAGAGAGGGTGAAGCAACGCTCCCCACTGGTTCAGATCTGGCTGGGGAGGATGTGGGAGCGGGTTTAACTTTCCCTGTCTCCAAAAGCAGCTGCAGGGATTTTTCCATAAGAAGCATTTTAAACCGCAGGTCCCTGTCGTGCCAAGCCCTTGACTTGAAGCTCATACAGTGGAGGCACTTTGTGAGGATGTGGGCTTTCCCGAGGCACTTCACACAATGTGAGTGCCCATCCGACCTTGGCATGGAGTCCTGACAGGAAACACACCTTTTGAATCCTCAAGCCCCTGGCATTGTGAATTAGAAATGGCAGGGGAGAGTGTCTCAGGAAGAGACAAGTCTGAAGTGATTTTTTTTTAAACTAAGTCACTATGTAACTACACTAAAGGAAGGAAAACAACTGGGATGTCACTAATAACTATTTCTATATTCTTTGTTACTTTGTTCCTACAGAGACCAGGGAAGAGAAGCAGCACTGCCCCGAGTCCCGTCTTCAGCCGAGGATGGTTGAGAAGGAACTGAGGGGGGTGCGGGATGCAGGTGCTCAGGAAGATTCCAAAGAGGTGGGAGATACCATCTGAGTGCCTGCGTCCCGACCAGGCACTGCTACCGAAAATCTCTGATCAACGGCGCCGGGACGCACTGACACCTAGAGTGGTGCACCCACAGGAACAGCACTCGTAGAAGAACTAACGAATTTACTTCATTATTAAATGTAACTATTATTCCAGTCATGGGAGACATTGGGACCTGGGGACTTGGAGAAAAGCTTGCCAAAGTTCTATTCTTTTTTCACTTCCCTGTTTATGACTCATCTGATTCCTTTGCCTCTCACCTCCTTGTCCTCACCAACTCATCTGACCTGCAATCAATGGGTCAACTCTCCCATCCACCTGACCCAGCTTTCAGCCATCCCTACTCCTTCTCTGATCTCTCCATCACTTAGTTCCCCCTCTCCACTTCCTGTTCCACTTCTATCAACATTGCTCACCTGCTCCCTGCCCTACTAGTCAGTTCTTCCACGATTTTTCTTCCTGCCTTCTCCTCCACTGACTAAGGCCTGGTCTGCACTGCACAGTGAGGTCAATGTAGGCTGCGTTATGTTGACCTAACAATGAATGCATCTACACTACTACGTCCATTCCACTGATGTAACTTGCCTACTATGTCGACTTAATTACTTCACCTCCACAAGAGGCGTGGCGCTTAATTAGATGTTGTTAAGTCAATGTAGAGGCAGTGTAGACACTGCATTGCTTATGTCGATCTAACTGGCCTCCAGGAGGTGTCCCACAATGCTTTGCACAACAGGCAGATACACAGGAAATAGCCCCTCTCCTGTTAAAGGACCAGGAACTTTTGAATGTCTATTTCCTATTTTTTTGGTGGGAAGAGCTCACCTGCACAGCTGATCATGACACCTCCATGCTCCAAACGCACTCCACACTGGAGTACGCAGGAGATGGTGGATCTTCTTGGTGTGTGGGGAGAAGAGGCTGTGCAGGCATAGCTCCAATCCAGCTGTAGAAACGTACACATCCAAAAGCAAATCACATGGGGAATAGGGGCAAAGGACTACCCTAGAGACACATAGCAGTCCCACATGAAAAATCAAGGAACTGTGGCAGGCATACCACAAGGCAAGGGAGGCAAACAGTCACTCTTGTGCAGCACCACCAGTGCTTAATTTATAATGAAAGAGGTATCAAGGCTCAAGCAATTTTTTTTTCATTCATAACTGATGCAGCAAGCCCAGGGGTGCTAGGGCCATTAACTGCCAAGAAGCACTGAACACCACAGACAAGGAGCTGCATGCGATTCTCAGTGGCGATCCCACTTCTCCAACCCACAAGAGCAGCATGGATACCGCTGAGGAGTCAGAGTCCTGGGCCAGCACAGGCAACACTGAGGTGGTGGTATTGGACAAGAAAGAGGAGGAGGAGAATGGGAGACAGGTGAGTGGGGAATCCATCCTCCTGGAGCAGTGCAGCTAGTTGCAGAAGAGCATTGTGGGGGAAAGGAGAACATGACGAGAAAAGGAGTCCAGGAGAGCTGGCTGTATTTTAAAGAATCCTTATTCAGGTTACAGGAACAAACCATCCCGAGGTGTAGAAAGAACAGTAAATATGGCAGGCAACCACCTTGGCTTAACAGTGAAATCCTTGCTGATCTTGAACACAATAAAGAAGCTTATAAGAAGTGGAAGCTTAGACAAATGACCAGGGAGGAGTATAAAAATATTGCTCAGGCATGCAGGAGTAAAATCAGGAAGGCAAAATCACAATTGGAGTTGCAGCTAATAAGGGATGTTAAGAGTAACAAGAAGGGTTTCTATGGGTATGTTAGCAACAAGAAGGTGGTCAGGGAAAGTGTAGGCCCCTTATCGAATAGGGAGGCAATGTAGTGACAGAGGATGTGGAAAAAGCTAATGTACTCAATGCTTTTTTTGCCTCTGTCTTCATGAACAAGGTCAGCTCCCAGACTGCTGCACTGGGCAGCACAGCATGGGGAGGAGGTGACCAGCCCTCTATGGAGAAAGAAGTGGTTCAGGACTATTTAGAAAAGCTGGACGAGCACAAGTCCATGGGGCCGGATGCGCTGCATCCGAGGGTGCTAAAGGAGTTGGCTCATGTGACTGCAGAGCCATTGGCCATTATCTTTGAAAACTCATGGTGATCGGGGGAGGTCCCAGATTACTGGAAAAAGGCTAAGGTAGTGCCCATCTTTTAAAAAGGGAAGGAGGAGGAAGTACTTCATGGAGAGGAAAGTGATCAGGAACAGTCAGCACGGATTCACCAAGAGCAAGTCATGCCTCACTAACCTAATTGCCTTCTGAGGAGATAACTGGCTCTATGGATGAGGGGAAAGCAGTGGACAGATTATTCCTTGACTTTAGCAAAGTTTTTGATACAGTCTCCCACAGTATTCTTGCCAGCAAGTTAAAGAAGTATGGGCTGGATGAATGGACTATAAAGTGGATAGAAAGCTGGCTAGATCATCGGGCTCAACGGGTAGCGATCAATGGCTTTGTGTCTAGTTGGCAGCCGGTATCAAGTGGAGTACCCCAAGGGTCAGTCCTGGGGCCGGTTTTGTTCAATATCTTCATTAATGAACTGGAGGATGGCATGGATTGCACCCTCAGCAAGTTTGCAGAAGACACTAAATTGGGAGGAGTGGTAGATACCCTGGAGGGTAGGGATAGAATACAGAGAGATGTTGACAAATTAGAGGATTGGGCCAAAAGAAATCTGAGGAGGTTCAACGAGTGCAGAGTCCTGCACTTAGGACGGAAGAATCCCATGCTCTGCTACATAGAATCGTAGACTTTAAGGTCAGAAGGGACCATTATGATTGTCTAGTCTAATTTCCTGCACAATGGAGGCCACAGAATCTCATCCACCCACTCCTGTATCAAACATGAGTCTGAGCCATTGAAGTCCTCAAATCATTTTGGTTTAAAAACTTCAAGGTGCAGAGAACTTTCCAGCGAGTGACCCATGCCCCACGCTGCAGAGGAAGGTGAAAAAAACCCAAGGCTTTTGCCAATCTACCCTGGAGGAAAATGCATTCCTGACCCCAAATATGGCGATCAGCCAAATCCTGAGCATGTGGGCAAGACTCACCAGCCAGACACCCAGAAAAGAATTCTCTGTAGTAACTCATATCCCACCCCATCTAACATCCCATCACAAGCCATTGGGCATATTTACCGCTAGTAGTCAAAAACCAATTAATTGCCAAAATTAGGCTATCCCATTATACCATCCCCACCATAAACTTATTAAGCTTAGTCTTGAAGCCGGATATGTCTTTTGCCCCCACTACTCCCCTTGGAAGGCTGTTCCAGAACTTCACTCCTCTGATGGTTAGAAACCTTTGTCTAATTTCAAGTCTAAACCCACAAGAGGAGAGGCAATTCTTCATTTAGTCCTAAGTGGAGCACAGGATCTGGTCCAAGAGGTGAATATAGCTCTACTGCCTGGTAATAGTGACCACAATATAATTAAATTTAACATCCCTGTGGCAGGGAAAACACCACAACAGCCCACCACAGTAGCATTTAATTTCAGCAAAGGGAACTACACACAAATGAGGAAGTTAGTTAAACAGACATTTAAAAGGTACAATGCCAAAAGTGAAATCCCTGAAAGCAGCATGGAAACTTTTTAAAGACACCAGAATAGAGGCTCAACTTAAATGTATACCCCCAAATTAAAAAACACAGTAAGAGAACCAAAAAAGAGCCACCGTGGCTAAACAACAGAGTAAAAGAAGTAGTGAGAGGCAAAAAGGCATCCTTTAAAAAGTGGAAGTTAAATCCCATTGAGGAAAATAAAAAGGAGCATAAACACTGGCAAATGAAGTGTAAAAATATAATTAGGAAGGCCAAAACAGAATTTCAAACAAAAGAAAGTATTTCTTCACACAAAGGATAGTCAACCTATGGAATTCTTTGCCAAAGATGTTGTGAAGGCCAAGACTGTAACAGGGTTCAAAAAAAGAACTATCGTATACACTCGATCGTGAGCCAGTTCATTTATAAGCTGACCCCCCTCAAGATGGATAAGTAAAAATGGAAATTTTTTATGACCCATTCATAAGCCGACCCTATAATTCAGGGGTCGGCAAACTTTGGCTCTCGGGCCATCAGGATAAGCTTCTGGAGGGCTGAGACAGTATGTTTATCTCAAGTGCCCGCAGGCACGGAAGTAAACTTAAGTAAACAAAGTGTCCCGGCCTGCGAGAGGCTTACCCTGGCAGGCCGGGACAGCAACTGGTGGGGAAATTTCAGGGGGAGGGGAAGGGGGAGGAAGAGAAGCTGGAGACAGGGGAGTAACCCCTGTGACCACCCCCCACATGACCCCACCCCTAGCCCAGGACCCCCACACTCTCCCCATCACATCCCTTCCCATTTTAGCTGGGATGGGCCAGGGGAGGATATCTCTGGCCTGGCCGCAGCTTGCTCCAGCAGGCAGGGCCAGGTGGCACGGCCACAGCCTGCCAGCCCCGGAGCTGCAGCTGCTTCGGAGGCTGGGGGGAGAGCAGCATGGCCAGAAGCAGAGAGACTCTTCTCCCTACTCCTTTCCCTTCTGGCTCTGCTGGCTGTCCTGCCTCTCCTTGCCCCCTCTGTTGGGGGGGAGGGGCTGTGTCCCACCTCTCTCTATATACACCTGTTCATAAGCCAACCCCCTTTTCTGATGCTTCCCTTTTTTACTAAAAAAAATTGGCTTATGAACGAGTATATACAACAGATAAATTCATGGAGGATAAGTCCATCAATGGCTATTAGGCAGGATGGACAGGAATGGTGACCCTAGCCTCTATTTGCCAGAAGCTGGGAGACAGAGGATGGATCACTTGATGATTCCCTGTTCTGTTCATTCTCTTGGGGCACCTGGCATTGGCCACTGTTGGAAGACAGGATACTGGGCTAGATGGATCTTTGGTCTGACCCAGTATGGCCATTCTTATGTTCTTAGCAGGTCTCACACACACACACACACACACGCCCCCCAGCCTGGCTACTGCCAGCTGTGGAGCAGTGAAGCGCACCCCCACGGCTAGAGATGCAGTATGCTCCAGCACCTCCTAAGCATCCCTTATCCCTATCCGCACTGCCCCCCAGGAGGCTGCAGGAAAGTTTTCGGGCTGGTTTCCACTCACCGCCCTGATAGTCCATGCAGCCTGAGCGCCCTTCCATGTGCAGCCCCTGGGCGCCAGGGAGCAATGACCACAAAACAGAGCAGGACCAAGTGCTGTCCCGCAGAAAGGGAGAGAAGCAGAGCTCCTGGCTCAACCCAGCCCAGAGATGGATGACCCCCAACATTCTGGCAGCCAGGAGCCACCTCCCACCTTGCAACTTTGCTTCCTGCTCTGGGCAAGCTCCACGCGGCAGTGAGGAGGAGCAGGAGACGGAGTCACCGCTGCCACAAGAGGATCAGGAAGGTGAAGCATGCTCAGCCACGCAGTAACTGTGATTCCAACCAGTTGCACTGGTTTCCTGCAGCACGGCTACTCTGCCATCAGAAACTGTGGGATGGGAGCCAGGAGCCTTCCAGATGTGAGTCAAGCCAGGGACACGTGTACACAGGAAACCAATAGGACCCTAAGTCCTTGCTTAACATGCACTCGGACCCTCCAGAGTCATGGGTCCGTGTCCGAGCACTAGGTTAGCCACCACTGCAGTGTGGATGTAAGGGGGCTGGGGAGTTCAATTGCTGTACAGACATACCCTGAATTAATCAGAAAAAGGGTAGGAGATGAGAGGTGCCACCCAGCAGGTGACTCCTGGGAGAAAGCTGAAGGCAGGAGAGCAGAAAGAGGCGTTTCCTGGCTGGCACTCCCAAGCCAGAGAGCCAGGGCTGAAGGCAGGAGCAGCAGCAGCAGAGAGAGATGTCTGCTGGCTCGAAGCCAGACAGCTGAAACCAAGGGCCTGAGAGGGCTGAAGACAGAGGAAACAGAGGAGTTAACTCGCTGATGTCACCTTGCTGCACAACTGGACCCTGAAAAACAGAGAGAGGAGCAGGGGCATGAGGGATGCTCCGAGCAGAGGAGTTCCTTCTGGGAAAGAGCAGGGTCACACCCCCAGAGAAAGGCTGCAGTGGCTGGCCTGACAGAGGAGGACTGATGGAGTCTGGGTGTGGTGGAAGACACTGGTATGTGTTATGTCAATGGCCACGAAGGTGAGGATTTGCATTAGGGCGATACATTTTATGCTTTGGGAATTCTGCACTATCTTCTGTTAATAAACTATGGTGATGGATTAGAGGATAAACTTCCATGGAGTTATTAGTGACAAAGAAAATGGAGAAGAGGGGCTATGTGAGGGCTGCCACACAGGGGTGCCTGGGAGGAGGCCACTTATTTATAGGGGCTCAGACACCTAGAGCCGGGGTGGGCAAACTATGTGCCAGATCCAGCCCATCAGGGCTTTGGATCCAGCCCACAGGATTGCCGGCCCCGTGGGCCCCGCACCACTCCTGGAAGCAGCCGGCACCTGGGGGAGGGACGTGGGGGCAGAGGGCTCCGTGCGGCCCCTGGGGGAGGGAGGGCAGAGGGCTCTGTGCGCTGCCCTCGCATGCAGGCATCGGCCCCCAAAGCTCCCATTAGCCGGGAACAGGGAAACGTGGCCAATGGGAGCTTCGGGGGAGGTACCCACAGGCGAGGGCAGCAAACAGAGCCCTCTGTCCCCCCTCCTCCTGGGGCTGCAGGGACATGGTGCCAACTGCTTCCGGGAGCAGCGCAGCACAGGGCAGGCAGAGAGCCTGTCTTAGCCCTGCTGCGTGCTGCTGCCACTCCGGAGCCGCTCCAAGTAAGTGGCGCCAGGCCGGAGCCTGCACCCCAACCCCAAGCCCTCACCCCTCCTGCACCCTGACCCCCTGTCCTGAGCCTCCTGCTGCACCATAACCCCCTGCCCTGAGCCCCAAAACCCTGCCCTGAGCACACTTGTACACCCCGCACCCTCCCCGTGTCCCAACCCCTTGCTCTGAGCCCCTTCCTTCACACCAGA
Organism: Gopherus flavomarginatus; assembly: GCF_025201925.1. Lineage (NCBI taxonomy): Eukaryota > Metazoa > Chordata > Testudines > Testudinidae > Gopherus > Gopherus flavomarginatus. The sequence continues at coordinate 221,448 of NC_066618.1, forward strand.
ACCTCTCCCACACCCCACACTCCCTCCTGCACCCCAACCCCCTGCCCCAGCCCTACATTCATGGTCCTGCATCCAACTTCCCCACCCAGATGTGGTCCTCAGGCCAAAAAGTTTGCTCACTCCTGCCCAAGAGGGACCAGGCCCCGTTCAGATCCCAGCACACATGCAAAGTTAGGGAGACTGGCTCACACTCCCTGGGAGAACCCTCCGAGATCCTGGAATACACATGGGAGGGAGATGTGAGGTTCATAGATTCTTCCCTAGTTGCCCTGCCTTTCACCTCCATGTCCCCTTTCCCAGTGCCCCAACCCTCCAACATTTTGCAAGCTGGTACACGCTACTCTTTCTTACTCTGTGCAGTTAATACCAAATGCATTGTTGTTAACAAGAACAAAGATAATACTCCACAATATAATGTGTCATTTCAGAGAAGAATCAACTTTTCCTGTCCTTGGCTGTACATAAGAATGTAAGATGAACTGTCAGGCTGGAGAGAGGCTATGAGCAGAGTTCCTCAGGGACTAGTCTTGGGACCTGTCTTCTTTAACACTTTTATTACTGACTTTGGCACAAAAAGTGGGAGTGTGCTAATAAAATTGCAGGATGACACAAAACTGGGAGGTATGGTCGATACAGAGGAGGACCAGAATATCATACATGAAGATCTGGATGACCTTGTAAACTGGAGTAGTAGAAATGGGATGAAATTTAATAGTGCAAAGTCATGCATTTATGGACTAACGACAAGAATTTTTTGTTATAAGCTGGGGACAAATCAGTTGGACGTGACAGAGGAGGATTAAAACTTGAGTGTATTGGTTGATCACAGGATGACTATGAGTTGCCATTGTGAGGTGGCTGTGAAAAAGGCTAATGTGGTCCTAAGATGCATCAGTAAAGTGTTGGTACCATTAGACCTTATCTGGAACATTGTGTGCAATTCTGAGCACCACTGCTGCCCATCCTGGGTAATTAGCCATTGATGGACCTATCCTCTACGAAATTATCTAGTTCTTTTTTTAACCCTGTTATAGTCCTGGTCTTCACAACATCCTCTGGCAAAGAGTTCTGTAGGTTGACTGTACGTTGTGTGAAGAAATACTTCCTTTAGTTTGTTTTAAACCTGCTGCCTATTAATTTCATTTGGTGACCCCTAGTTCTTATGTTATGAGGAGAAGTAAATAACACTTCCTTATTTACTGTCTCCATACCAATCATGATCTTATAGACCTGTATCATATCCTCCCTTAGTCATTTCTGTTCCACGCTGAAAATTCTCAATCTTATTAATCTCTCCTCCTATGGAATGTGTTCCATACCCCTAATCATTTTTATTGCCCTTCTCTGAACCTTTCCCAATTCCAATATATCTTTTTTGAGATGGGGCAACCTCATCTGCATGCAGTATTCAAGATATGGAAGTACCATGGATTTATATAGCGGCAATGTTATATTTTCTGTCTTCTTATCTATCCCTTTCCTAATGATTCCCAACATTGTTAGCTTTTTTGACTGCTGCTGCACATTGAGCAGATGTTTTCAGAGAATTATCCACAATGACTCCAAGATCTCTTTCTGGAGTGGTAACAACTAATTTAGACCTCATCATTTCATATGTATAGTTGGGATTATGTTTTCCCATGTGCATTACTTTGCATTTATTAACACTGAATTTCATCTGCTATTGTGTTGCCCAGTCACTCATTTTTGAGAGATCCTTTTGCAGCTCTTCGCAGTCTGCTTTGGACTTAAATATATTAAGTAGTTTTGTATCATCTGCAGATTTTGCCACCTCACTATTTATCCCTTTTTCCAGATAATTTATGAATGGGTTGAACAGCACTAGTCCCAGAACAGGTTCTTGTGTGGGGTACCACTATATACTTCTCTCCACTGTGAAAACTGATCATTTACTCCTACCCTTGGTTTCCTATCTTTTAACCAGTTACTGATCCAAGAGTGGACCTTCCCTCTTATCCCAGGACTGCTTACTGTGCTTAAGAGCCTAACTGCCGGGATCGCCTCTGGAGCCCTTTTTAAAACTTGGTGTTGCATTAGCTACCCTCCAGTTATCTGGTACAGAAGCTGATTTAAATTATAGATTTCATATCACACTTAATTGTTCTGCAATTTCATATTTGAGTTCCTTCAGAACTTGTAGGTGAATACCATCTGATCCTGGTGACTTATTACTGTGTAATTTATCAGTTTGTTCCAAAGTCTTCTCTATTGATACCTCAATCTGGGACAGCTCCTCAGCTCTGTCACCTAAAAAGAATGGCTTAGGTACAAGACTCTCCCTCACATCCTTTGTAGTGAAGACTGATGCAAAGAATTCTTTTAGCTTCTCCACAATGGCCTGATCTTCCTTGAGTGCCCCTTTGGCACCTTGATTGTCCAGTGGCCCTACTGATTGGTTGGTCCGCTTCTTGCTTCTGATGTATTTAAAAAATTTTTGGTGTTAGTTTTTGAGTCTTTTGCTAGTTGCTCTTCAAATTCTTTTTCAGCCTGCCTAATTATACTTTTACACGTGACTTGCCAGAGTTTATGCTCCTTTCTATTTTCCTCAGTAGGATTTGACTTTCAGTTTTTAAAGGATGCCTTTTTGCCTCTAACTGCTCCTTTTACTTTGTTGCTTAGCATGGTGGCACTTTTTTGGTTTTAATCTGAGCCTCTTATGATGTTTTTTTAAAAAGCTTTTATGCACCTTGCAGGCATTTCACTTTTGTGACTGTACTTTTTAAATTCTGTTTAAGTACCTTCCTCATTTTTGTGCATGCCTCTTTCTGAAGTTAAATGCTATTGTGGTCAGCTACTCTGGTGTCCCCACCTCACTCCACAAGGATGTTAAATTTAATTATATTATGGTCGCTATTACCAAGCGCTTCAGCTATATTCACCTCTTGGGACCACGCCCTGTGCTCCACTTAGGACTAAATCAAGAATTGCCTCTCCTCTTGGACTCAGGACTTGCTGCTCCAAGAAGCAGTCAGTTATGTTGTCAAGAAACTTTTTATATGCATCCTGTCTCCTGAAGTGACATGTCCTGTCAATATGGGGACAGTTGAAATCTCCCATTATTATTGAGTTTTCTATTTTTATAGCCTTGGTAATTATGAAATGCTCTGGGAGATTACAATCACCATCCTGGTCAGGTGGTCGGCAATATATCCCTACGGCTATATTCTTATTATTCACACATGGAAATTCTATCCAGAGAGATTTTATGGCCCAGTTTGATTCATTTAAGATTTTTCCTTATTTAACTCTATGCTCTCTTTCACGTATAGTGCCACTCCCCTACCAGCATAACTTACTCTGTCATTCCTATATATTCTGTACCCTGCTATTACCACAGCCCATTAAGCATCATCGTTCCATCAAGTTTCTGTGATAAGACGATTACTCACCTTTGTAACTGTTGTTCTTCGAGATGTGTTACTCATATCCATTCCAGTTAGGTGTGCACGCGCTGCATGCACGTTTGTCGGAAGACTTTTTACCCTAGCAACAATCGGTGGGTCGGCTGGGCGCCCCCTGGAGTGGCACCGCTATGGCACCGGATATATATCCCAGCGGACTCAGCCACCCTTCAGTTCCTTCTTGCCGGCTACTCCGACAGTGGGGAAGGAGGGTGGGTTTGGAATGGATATGAGCAACACATCTCGAAGAACAACAGTTACAAAGGTGAGTAACCGTCTTTTCTTCTTTGAGTGATTGCTCATATCCATTCCAGTTAGGTGATTCCCAAGCTTTACCTAGGTGGTGGGGTCGGAGTGAGATGTGGCAGAGTGCAAAACCGCTGAGCCAAAGGCCGCATCATCTCTAGATTGTTGGACCAGAGCATAGTGCGAAGCAAAGGTGTGGACCGAGGACCAGGTAGCTGCACGACATATCTCCTGGATTGGTACATGGGCCAGGAAGGCGGCTGATGAAGCCTGAGCTCTGGTAGAATGTGCAGTGAGATGGCCCGAGGGAATATGAGCCAGGTCATAGCATGTGCGGATGCATGCCATCACCCAAGAGGAGATCCTCTGGTAGGAGACAGGTAGGCCTTTCATCCGGTCAGCCACAGCAACGAAGAGTTGGGGCAATTTCCGGAAGGGCTTCATCCAATCGATATAAAAAGCGAGCGCCCTACAGACATCTAAGGAGTTAACTGCTGTTCCTGTTGAGATGAGTGAGGCTTCGGGAAGAAGACCGGAAGGAAGATGTCCTGATTGGTATGGAAGGCCGACACCACCTTAGGGAGGAACACCGGATGCGGTCACAACTGTACCTTGTCCTTGGGAAGGACAGTATAAGGTGGGTCCACCGTTAGTGCTCGAAGCTCGGAGACTCGTCTGGCCGATGTAATAGCTACTAAGAAAACTGTCTTCCAGGACAAGTATAGCAGCGAGCAAGTTGCCAACGGCTCGAATGGTGGAAGCATAAGCCTGCTTAGGACTAGATTGAGGTCCCAGGTAGGGGCAGAGCGGCGTACTTGGAGGTAGAAGCGCTCCAGGCCCTTGAGAAATCTAGTAGCTAAAGGATGGGAAAACATGGAGTGTCCACTCTCCCCTGGATGGAATGTGGAGATGGCCGCCAAGTGCACCCTCAGAGACGATATCGCCAGGCCCTGCTGCTTAAGGGACCAGAGGTAGCCCAAGATAGTGGGGATCGAGACCTGAGAGGGAGTAGTATTCTGCGTTTCACACCAGCAGGAGAAATGTTTCCACTTGGCCAGATATGTTGACCGAGTGGAAGGCTTTCTGCTACTCAGGAGTATATGTTGTACCGGAGCGGAGCAGCGTAACTCCAACCTGTTTAGCCACGCAGGAGCCACGCTGTGAAGTGGAAGGCCTGCAGGTCCAGGTGGCGAAGATTGCCATGGTCCTGCATTATGAGGTCCGGGTGGAGAGGCAGGGTAATTGCGCTGGCTATGGACAGGTGGAGCAGTGTGGTGTACCAGTGCTGTCTGGGCCACGCTGGCGCAATCATGATTAGGTGCGCTCTGTCCCTGCAGAGTTTTATCAGGACCTTGTGAACCAGCGGGAACTGAGGAAAGGCATAGAGCAGCCGGTGCTTCCACGACATGAGGAATGTGTCCGAGATCGATCCCGGTGAAAGACCCTGGAAGGAGCAGAACGCTTGGCATTTCCTGTTCATGCAAGAGGTGAACAGGTCTACGTGGGGAAAGCCCCACTTCTGGAAGACCAAATGAATAACATCTGGTCTTATCGACCATTCGTGGCAGAGGAAGGATCTGCTCAGCTGATCCGCTAGAGTGTTCTGAACCCCTGGGAGAAAGGACGCCACCAGGTCTATCGAGTGGGCTATGCAGAAGTCCCAGAGTCGGATGGTCTCCTGACAGAGGGGGGAAGATTGGGTCCCTCCCTGTTTGTTGATATAATACATGGCCGTTGTGTTGTCTGTAAACACTGAGACACAACAGCCGTGTAGATGCTGCTGGAATGTCTGGCACGCCAGGCGACCGCTCTCAGCTCTCGGACATTTATGTGAAGCATCAGCTCCTGTGGTGACCAAAGGCCCTGGGTACGAAGGTGTCTGAGGTGACCCCTCCATCCGAGAGATGACACATCCGTCATCAGTGACAGTGAGGGTTGTGGCGGATGGAACGGTAACCCTGCACATACCAAGGAGGGTGTTAGCCACCAGTCGAGGGAGCGTAGGGTGCTCAGGGGGAAATGGTGACTATTGTGTCTATCGGGTCCCTGCCCGGACGGTAGACCGAGTTGAGCCACGTTTGGAGGGGTCCGAGGCAGAGCCTGGCATATTTGGTCACATAAGTAAAGGCAGCCATGTGACCTAGGAGACCGAGACAGGTGCGAGCCAAGGTCGTCGGGACGTTCTGCAGACCTCGAATGATCGTTGCCATTGCCTGGAATCGCGGCTGGGGTAGGTAGGCCTTGGCTAGATTGGAGTCCAGGGTAGCTCCTATGAAGTCTAACCTTTGTGTGGGGACCAGTGTGGATTTCTCCACATTGAGCATCAGGCCTAAGCATGTGAATAGGTCCCTGACAATGTCTATATGCTGTCTGACCTGTGTCTCGGAGGTCCCTCTGATGAGCCAGTCATCCAGATACGGGAATATGTGTATCCGACGTTGGCAGAGGTGTGCGGCGACTACGGCCATGCACTTTGTAAACACTCTTGGGGCCAGGGAGAGGCCAAAGGGGAGGACCGTGAATTGGAAGTGCTGGTGGTTGGCTACAAAGCAAAGGCACCTCCTGTGTGGAGGAAAAATGGCGATTTGAAAGTACGCGTCCTTCATATCGAGGGCAGCATACCAGTCTCCAGGATCCAAGGACGGGATAATGGTCCCTAGGGAGACCATGCAGAACTTCAACTTTATCATGAACTTGTCGAGGCCTCGCAGGTCTAGGATAGGCCTGAGGCCTCCTTTCGACTTGGGGATCAGAAAGTAACGGGAGTAAACCCCTTTGCCCTTCTCGTTTTGCAGCACCTCCTCTATTGCTCCTATGGCGAGGAGCATCTGCACCTCTTGTAGGAGGAATTGCTTGTGAGAGGGGTCCCTGAAGAGGGACCGGGTGGGAGGGTGGGAAGGCAGGGATGAAACAAATTGGAGGTGTTATCCTTGTTTCACAGTGCGTAGGACCCAGAGGTCTGAGGTCAATTGGGACCATGCCGGGAGGAAGTAGGAGAGGCGGTTGGAGAAGGGAGGAAAAGGATCCTATCCTGAAACTGGTGTGCCGTCCTCGGGCGTACCTTCAAAAAGGTAGACTTAGGCCCCGCTGGTGGTTTTGAGGAGCAGTGGTTTTGGGCCCCTTGGGGTCCAGACTGGCTTCTACGGCCACCCCGCTCGCACCGTCTGCTAAAGTCTTGCCTGTGTCTGGGCATAAAGTACGGGCGGTGAGTCTGGGGACAGAAAGGTCTGCGTTGGGTCACAGGTGTATGCATGCCCAAGAAGCGCCTGATGACCCTGTAGTCTTTCAAGTTTTGTAGCCTAGGGTCAGTCTTCTCCGCGAACGAGACCTTTACCGTCAAAGGGTAAGTCCTGGATGGTATATTGTAATTCAGGCAGTAGGTTGGACACCTGTAGCCATGAGATGCGTCTCATGGTGATACCGGAGGCCAGAGTTCTGGCTGCTGAGTCAGCCGCATCTAGAGAAGCCTGGAGGGAGGTTCTGGCCACTTTTTTCCCCTCCTCTAGGAATGCAGCAAATTCCTGTCAGGAGTCCAGGGGGAGTAGCTCTGTATATCTACCCACCTCTGCCCAGGTGTTGTAACTATAACGGCTCAGTAGAGCCTGCTGATTTGCCACCCGGAGCCGTAGGGTGCCTGCCGAATACACCTTGCGGTCGAGTAGGTCCATTCGCCTAGCCTCCTTTGACTTTGGGGCTGGCGCCTGTTGGCCATGGCGCTCCCTCTCGTTGACCGATTGGACAACCAGTGAAGAGGGTGGGCATACAGATACTCGTACCCCCGAGAGGGTACCATGTATTTGAGCTCAACCCCCTTTGCTGTAGGGGGGATGGAGGCTGGGGACTGCCATAAGGTATCTGCATTAGCCTGGATGGTCTTGATAAAGGGCAAAGCCACCCTAGTGGGGGCTTCTGCCGACAGGATGCTCACTACAGGGTCCTTGACTTCCGGGACCTCCTCCACCTGGAAGTTCATGTTGAGTGCCACTCTCCTGAGGAGGTCCTGATGGGCTCTTAGGTCTATTGGAGGCGGCCCCAAGGAGGAAGTCCCTGCCACTGCCTCATCTGGAGAGGAAGAAGATGAAACGCCAGGGACGAGCGGGTCCTGTATGGCCTCTTGCTCCTGCACCGGTTTCTGCTCCAGTGGCACCGGGGAACCCGGTGGGTGGACTAGTGGTTCCTCCATCCCGGGTGGAGGAGGACAACTAACTGCGGCCTCTGGTGCTCGGTGCTCTGATGAAGCTGAGCGGGCCGGATCCAGCGGAGCACCTTGGGCCTGGTGGTAGGTCCAAGGTGTCCAAAAGGACCACTGGTGAGGTCCTGGGTCCTGAGACCAGGCTTCTTGAAACACTCCGGTGGGCACATCGGAATCGTGGTCTTGGCCATAGTAGCTGTCTGCGTGGGAGGACGCCGACGTATGCCTGGATGGCCATGGAGGAGCGGAGAAGCCTTGTGCAGATGTTCCAACGGACCTGGCTCCCTCGGTATCGGGGACCGGTGCCGGGATGCATATCGGTACCGGGATTGAGAGCGGGACCTGCGACCAGATCGGTGCTGGGAGGTCGACCAAGATCTCGAACCCCAGCGTCGTGAATGGCTTCGGGAGGCACGGTGCCTGGAGCAGTGCCGTGAACTGGAGCGGTGTCGCAGGTAACGAGCCGGTGAACGAGAGTCCAACCGGTGCCGTGAGTCTGACCGGTGCAGTGTAGTAGAACGGTGCCGGGACTGCGAATGGCGTCGAGAGTGGGAGCGCCATCTGAACCTGGAGCGTCTGCGGGACCGCGATCGTGAGCAGTGTCGGTCAGCTGAGCCAACAGAGGGTGGTCTAATCAAGGTCGGCTTGCCTATGGATTGGATTACCCTCACCGGCGGTGCCAGAGGTAGAGGCAGTGCCGAGTCTGACAGGGTGATCAGGTCCCTCGCCGCTGAGAACGCCTCTGGCGTGGACAGCATGGTGAGTTCTACCGCGGCACGTGCCGGGGAGCTAACAGGCGCCGGACTCGACGGCCGTTGTGGGACTGGAATCGACGGTGCCGATTTAGTCGGTGCCGCAGCGGGTGTCGGCACCAGGCGATCCGACTTAGGCGAACTCTCTGGCTGCGTGCAGTCGGTGCCGAAGCAGCAGGAGTCTTGGCCTTCCTCAACCTTGGGGAGAGGGAGCGTCGTTGAGCCGACTTCGGTGCTGGTGATGTTCGATGCCGTGAGTCCTTGGGCGTACTGGTGTGGTCCGGTGCCACGGAGGCGCTTCTGCTCACCGACTGACCAGCGCTCGGTGCCAAAAGTGGAGGGGTGAGGGCCACCTCCATGAGGAGCTGCTTAAGCCTGACGTCCTGCTCCTTTTTTGTTCTCGGCTTGAAAGCCTTGCAAATGGGGCACTCAGCTGTCAAGTGCAATTCCCCGAGGCACTTCAAACAGGAGTCGTGCGGATCTCTCGTCGGCATCGGCCTGTGGCAGGCTGAGCACGGTTTGAAACCTGGTGAGCCGGGCATGGGCTCCGGCACCGGGTGCGGGGAAGGGGCTACTCCCCGAACCCCGCTAACTATTACTAAACTAACTATGCTAGTAAAGAAAAAACGTAGTGGTTAAGAGCGCCGCCCTTTGATACAGGAGACCGGGGTTCAAATCCCGGTTAGTACCCCTAACGCGTCACCTGCCTACCTCAAAATATGAGAGCAACACGAACTAGGAGAGTCATACCGGCTCGGACGTCGCCCGGATTAACAAGGTCCGCGCCAGATGTTGAGGAACCAGGACAATCTGACGATAAGTGGGCTACTGGAACAAACCATTCATGGAAGAAACAAGAGAATCTGGAATTGATGGAATGCTACTATAACAGTAGACCTAATGAGAGGGGATATATGAAATGTATGAGGGGACTATGGATAGACAAAAGACCTACATCCACACTTACTGAGAAACAGCTAGTTACCCAAAGCTTCAACATAGTAAAGAGGAAGCTGCTCTCACAGCTTGAGATAGACCAACTCCACATTACATCCCAGACTCAAGAAGGCCTGGAAGAACAAGTGGATGTGCAGCCCACTCCTGAAGCTGAAACTTCACTGCCATCCCCTCCATTGCAGAGCACAGCAGCTGATATGAGGCATAAGATCATGGAGAAACTAGCTACAGTCAATGCTCAAGACCAATTACCAAGGCTCAGTGGAGAAGTACCATCAGATAGTATGTTATAAGATGCCAATAGAGTCCTCATGACAATCCCTATTACCACCATAACTCAAACCAATGAACTGGTATACGCTACAGCCTCTGTAATCCTGGAGATGCTTGGCTATACGATTAAGAAGAACAACAACAGTATGTACCCACCCTGGAAAATGAGGTTGGAGGATAAGACCAAGGCGACTCGGAGAGAAGTTAGTCAGCTGGTGGAACTACAGAAGGGTATAGAGATTAAGGATAAGACTTGGCTACTGAAAAAATACAAGGGCCTGACTCCATCTGAAGCCCTAGAGACTGCTAAACAAAGGCTCACAGCATTGGCTACCAGGCTAAGGAGATACACTAGAGAAGCAGAGGCCAAAAAAGTAAATGCCCTGTTCTCTAAAGAACCATCTAAGGTGTACTCCCAATTACAGTGCAACAACACAATAACAGCAGAGCCACCAGCAGCAGAAACTGAACAGTACTGGAAGAACATATGGGAGAAAGAGAAGACTCATAACACCAGTGCAAAGTGGCTGCAGGACCTGAGAATAGAGCACAGCAATCTCCCAGAACAGAAACCAGTTACCATCACAGTAGAAGACATCCAGCAGCGGGTCAAGAACATGAAGAGCTGGACAGCACCTGGACCAGACATGATCCACACCTACTGGCTAAAGAAACTAACAGCACTGCATAAACGCCTAGCAGCACAGATGAACCAGCTGCTGGCAGCAGGCTCCCACCCAAACTGGCTAACACAAGGAAGGACAGTGCTGATCATGAAAGACCCCTGTAAGGGAACAGAACCATCCAACTACCGGCCAATAACCTGCCTCCCCACAACATGGAAAATCCTATCAGGTATCATAGCCGCCAAGCTACAGGACCATATGGGCCAGTACATGAGCATAGCTCAGAAGGGCATTGGGAACAACACCAGAAGCTCAAAACACCAGTTGCTCATAGATAGAGCAGTTACCCAAGACTCAAGGTCTAGACAGACCAATCTGAGCAGAGCCTGGATTGACTACAGGAAAGCCTACAACTCAATGCCGCACACGTGGATCTGTGAATGTCTTCTGCTATACAAAGTTAATAGGATACTAAGGACCTTCCTCAAGAACTCAATGGGACTATGGAAGACAACACTGGAAATCAACTCAAGGCAGCTTGCACAAGTGGCCATCAAGTGCGGCATATACCAAGGTGATGCACTGTCTCCACTGCTGTTCTGCATAGGCTTAAACCCCCTCAGCCAGATAATTACAAGGACTGGATGCGGGTATGGGTTTAGGAGTGGAACTACCATCAGCCACCTCCTCTACATGGATGACATCAAGCTGTATGCTAAGAATGAACGAGACATCGACTCGCTAATCCACCTGACGCGGATTTACAGTGAGGATATCGGGATGTCATTCGGACTGGAGAAGTGTGGCCAGATGGTAATGAAGAGAGGGAAGGTAGTCAAGACTGATGGGGTGGAACTACCAGCGGGCCACATAGCAGACATACAGACCAGCTACAAGTACCTTGGCGTCCCACAGTCACATGTAAACCACGATGAGGAGGCAAGGAAGACAGCAACATCCAAGTATCATCAAAGGATAAGACAGGTCCTGAAGAGCCAGCTCAGTGGGAAAAACAAGATCCACGCCATTAACAGATACGCCCTGCCGGTTATCAGATACCCTGCCGGTATAGTGAGCTGGCCAAAGGAGAACATGGAGGCTGCCGATGTGAAGACCCGGAAGCTCCTCACAATGCACGGAGGTTTCCACCCCAAGTCTAACACCCAGAGACTGTATATCAGCTGGAAAGAAGAAGGCGGGGCTTGGTGAGCGTCAAAGCCACTGTCCTGGACGAAACCCAAAGCATCCAGGAGTACATCAGTAAGATGGCCCCCAAAGATGAGCTGCTGAGAGAATGCCTGAGGCAGCAGCAGACATAGGAGGAAGACCAAGCAGAAGAAGTGCCATGGCAAGACAAGATCCTGCATGGGATGTACCATCGACAGATAGCTGAGGTGGCTGACATTGGGAAATCCTACCAGTGGCTGGAAAGGGCTGGACTAAAAGACAGCACTGAGGCACTGATCATAGCAGCACAGGAACAGGCACTGAGCACCAGATCCATTGAAGCTGGGGTCTACCACACTAGAGAGGACCCAAGGTGCAGACTGTGCAGAGAGGCCTCAGAGACAGTCCAACACATAGTGGCAGGATGTAAGATGCAGGCAGGAACAGCATACACTCAACGGCACAACCAAGTGGCTGGCATTGTGTACAGAAACATCTGCACAGCGTATGGGCTAGATCCTCCCAAGACCAGATGGGAGATTCCACAGAAGGTTGTGGAGAATAGCAGGGCTAAGATTCTGTGGGACTTCCAGATCCAGACGGACAAGCAGGTACTGGCCAATCAACCAGATATCGTGGTAATAGATAAGGACCAGAAGACAGCGATGGTGATAGATATAGCAGTGCCAAGTGACAGCAACATCAGGAATAAGGAATATGAGAAGCTGGAGAAGTACCAGGGCCTGAAAGAGGAACTAGAGAGGATGTGGAAAGTGAAGGCCAAAGTGGTCCCAGTGGTGGTAGGAGCACTCGGGGCTGTGACTCCTAAGCTGGGTGAGTGGCTCCAACAGATCCCAGGAACAACATCAGAGCTCTCTGTCCAGAAGAGTGCAGTGCTAGGAACAGCTAAGATACTGCGCAGAACCCTCAAACTCCCAGGCCTCTGGTAGAGGACCCGAGTTTGAGGAAGACATATACCACCCATAGGGGTGAGAGGGGGGAATTTATAAAAGGATTATAACTATATGACTATATACACGATAACGAACGAGAACTACGAGTAGCTAGGGAAGTGGAGGTCAGCTAAGCCGCGCTCCACTGTTCCAATGACCGACATGGGCGGTAAGAAGGAACTGAAGGGTGGCTGGGTCATATATCCGGTGCCATAGTGGCGCCCAGCCGACCCACCGAGTGTTGCTAGGGTAAAAAGTCTTCCGACGAACGTGCACACACCGCGCGCACACCTAACTGGAATGGATATGAGCAATCACTCGAAGAAGAACCCTATTATAGCAATATTCTCATTTAATACCAGGCACTCATGTTCACCCATCTCAGTATTTAGACTTCTAGTATTTGTATACATGCACTATAAAACATATCCCAATCTCGCTGTCTGCCTTCATGTGACCTATGTAAGGCCCTACAGGTCTAGAACTCAGGCCTGCAAAGCTACCAAGCAGTTCAAACTCCAAGCTGCCACACAGCAGCAGCTCTAACTAACCTGTGCTCCACTTCCCATCACCTGCTGTGGACACAGACCATGGCACGTTCTGCCTCAGGGTTTGACAGGCAGCAGCCCCATGGCTCCTGATTGGCTCCCTGTCCTATATAAACCCAAAGAGTGTTCCAGGAAGGGTCCAGGCAACAGCACGGATCTTCTGTAGCGGCCATGACCAGGCTCTTGAACTCCTGGCTTGAGCTCAGCTTGCTTTGGACATCACCTCCTGATTCAGACTCTGAAACCTGACTTGCACTCTGACCCTCAGTATTGTTCCTGGCCTGGAACTGACTATGAACTCTTTGGCTACTCCTCACCTCAGGTTTGCCCGTTTTGACACTCGACACTGGTTGCTCTTGTTTGGATCCTGACAATGTAATTGAATGGAATTCTTCTTCATTTGACTGTTTCTCTTCAGCTCCCACTGTACTTATCAACTTCCATTCTCTCCTCCTTCCTAGGATATAAGGAATCGCCATTAACTGATCCTCCACAAGGGATGTCTCTGTCTGAACCACATGCTCCTTCACACCAGTCGGCTTTCCCCCAGCCCTTAGTTTAAAAACTCCTCTATAACTTTTTTGATTTTACATGCCAGCAATCTGGTTCCATTTTAGTTTAGGTGGAGCCCATCCTTCCTGTATAGGTTCCTCCTTTCCCAAAAGGTTCCTCAGTTCCTAATAAATCTAGCCCCCTCCTCCCTACACTATTGTGTCATCCATGCATTGAGAACAGTTCTAGCTGTCTAACTGGCCCTGTGCATGGAACTTGAGGCATTTCAGATAATGCTACGATGGAGGTCACACACTTCAAGCGCTTACCTAGCAGCCTAAATTTGGCCTCCAAGGCCTCTCTCCTAGCTTTCTGTATGTCACTGGTAACTATATGTACCACGACCACCAGCTCCTCCCCGGCACTGCACATAAGCCTGTCCAGATATCTCTAGAGATCTGCAATCTTAGCCCCTGACAGGCAATTCACCATGCGGGTCTCCCAGTCCTAACGAACCCAGCTATCGATATTTCTAATGATCGATTCAGCTGCTAGTATTACCTGCCTCTTCCTAATAACTGGGATTCCCTCCTCCAGAGAAATATCCTCAATGTGAGTTTACTCCTGGGAGAATTCTGCATCAAGAAATTAAAAATTCTGTGCCAAAAAAATAAAAATTCTGCCAGCAATATTTTAAAATTCTGCAAATTTTATTTGTCAAAATAACATAATATAATCACACCAGTTTCAATTATTTTCATAGAATCATAGAATATCAGGGTTGGAAGGGACCTCAGGAGGTCATCTAGTCCAACCCCCTGCTCAAAGCAGGACCAACACCAACTAAATCATCTCAGCCAGAGCTTTGTCAAGCCTGACCTAAAAACCTCTAAGGAAGGAGATTCCACCACCTCCCTAGGAAACCCATTCCAGTGCTTCACCATCCTCCTAATGAAAAAGTTTTTCCTAATATTCAACCTAAACCCCTGCCACTGCAACTTGACCCCATTACTCCTTGTTCTGTCATCTGGTACCACTGAGAACAGTCTAGATCCATCCTCTTTGGAACCACCTTTCAAGTAGTTGAAAGCAGCTATCAGATCCCCCCTTCTCCTTCTCTTCTGCAGAATAAACAATCCCAGTTCCCTCAGCCTCTCTTCATAAGTCATGTGCTCCAGCCCCCTAATCATTTCTGCTGCCCTCCACTGGACTCTTTCCAATTTTTCCACATCCTTCTTGTAGTGTGGGGCCCAAAACTGGACACACTACTCCAGATGAGGCCTCACCAATGTCGAATAGAGGGGAATGGTCATGTCCCTCGATCTGCTGGCAATGCCCCTACTTATACAGCCCAAAATGCCATCAGCCTTCTTGGCAACAAGGGCACACTGTTGACTCATATCCAGCTTCTCGTCCACTGTTAACCCCTAGGTCCTTTTCTGCAGAACTGCTGTCTAGCCACTCGGTCCCTAGTCTGTAGCAGTGAATGGGATTCTTCCATCCTAAGTGCAGAGTCCTGCACTTGTCCTTGTTGAATCTCATCAAGTTTCTTTTGGCCCAATCCTCTAATTTGTCTAGGTCCCTCTATATCCTATCCCTACCCTCCAGCGTATCTATCAATTCTCCCAGTTTAGTGTCAGCTGCAGACTTTCTGAGGGTGCAGTCCACGCCATCCTCCAGATCATTAATGAAGATATTGAACAAAACCGGCCCCAGAACCGATACTTGGGACCGGCTGCCAACTAGACATGGAGCCACTGATCACTACCCACTGAGCCCAATGATCTAGCCAGCTTTCTGTCCACTATATAGTCCATTCATCCAGCCCATACTACTTTAACTTGCCGGCAAGAATACTGTGGGAGACTGTATCAAAAGCTTTGCTAAAGTCTACGAATAACACTGCTTTCCCCTCATCCACAGACTCATTTGTATGCAGGAGTGTATGCAGTTCTGGTCACCCCATCTCTGAAAATATTCAACAGAGCTAGGGCATTCAGAAGAGAGTCAAAATAGGATTAGAAGTTGGAGAGACTTCTGTCTGAGGAGGGATTGAAAAGATTGGGATCGTTTAAATTAGAAAGGAGATAAATAAGAGGGGGGTAGAGGAATACAAGATAATGAAAAGGATAAAAAAGGAAAATCAAGCATTTCTATTTACTCTCTCATAACAGAGGAACAAGGGGATAGCCAATGAAATTAAAAAGGCAGCCCACTCAGAAGTGATAAAGGGACTTTAAAAAACACTGCACGATTAGCCACCTGCTCTCCGAACTCCTCTACAATCACATCATCCTGCAGTCAGTACAAAGTGCTGGTGTTAATATCACCTGCCTTGTCCTTTGTTTTGACTGCATCATGCTCTTTTTCAATCCCTCCACCAGCTTCTCCTTTCTCCACCACTTCAGAATAGAAAAAACATGCTCATCTCCCAAATCTACTCACTGCTCTCTAGGTCTAGTTTTGCTCACTGTGAGCTTCAGATCTGGGAAATGTATTCCGCTTTGCTTTTCTACTGTATCATCAAACTGTATCATTAGCTGGGATGTAGTGTGCGCACAGAAACATTTCTTCCTTCTAACAGAGAAAAGGACGCCATTGAACTACAAATTCCCTGCTTAACCCTCAGGTGCTTCCCTGACTCTCAACCTAGCAGAGGTATCACCTTCCTTACAGAAGCTGCAACCAGGCAAGTCTACACAACAGCAATGAGGTCTGAGATTGTTGCATATGTAGCCACTCCCATATTAGCTTTAATCTAGCTTGCACAGGTACCAAAAACAGTGAAGCTGCAGTAGCATGGTCTAGCCACCGAGTACATAGCCTGACTACATAGAATATCAGGGTTGGAAGGGACCTCAGGAGGTATCTACTCCAACCCCCTGCTCAAAGCAGGACCAATCCCCAGATTTTTTTTTTACCCCAGTTCCCTAAATGGCCCCCTCAAAGATTGAACTCACAACCCTGGGTTTAGCAGGCCAATACTCAAACCACTGAGCTATCCCTCCCACCGACATAATTGGGCAACTAGCCCATGCTGCCACAGCTTCACTACTATTTGTATCTGAGCTAGCTAAATCCAAACTATTTTGGATACATCTACACGAGCCACAATTGCACCTCTGATTTCAGCAGATGGACAGACCCTCACTTATTGAAGCAGAAGCTCCTGAGATAAGAATGTACTGCAACACTAATTTCTTACAGATAAAGCCAAGCACAGCACCACAATTCACAACTCACTTCTCTCTGTCACTGGCAGGGTCTGAGCACTTGAGGTATGTCCACACTGCAATTAAACACCCACAGCTGGCCTGTGTCAACTGACTCGGGCTCTGGGATTGTTTAATTGCAATGAAGATGTTTGGGCTGACGGGGAGGATCCCAGAGCTCGGGGTCCAGACTGAGCCCGAACATCTACACTACAGTGAAATGGCCCAAGTCAGCTGACAAGCCAGCCTTAGGTGTTTAATTGTACCACAGACATACCCAGAGCGTACAAAGTTCTTAGATTCAGGCAGGTCAAACAAAGAGCTTGGGCTGTCAGCTTCCACACAGAGGCTTCCCATTGGAGTGCTTCTCACAAGTCTGTTCCCATGGAAATAGAGCACCTTTCCCGTTGCCGAGGAGATGCTGTCATTGCTTTCTAAGGCCAGGGAACAATGTCCTGAGAAAATTTCAGGGTATTGAGGACCTCAGAGTGCCTAAAGCCTGGAAGGGATTTTACATAACAGATCAAAGCCCCATAACTATATAGGCAGGATACCCTCATCCCCATTCCTGTTCTTCAGATCCAATTTTAGGCAGTTTACTAAACATGCCAGATAATTCCCTCCAGCTTTTTTTGGTATCTAAATTTAAAGAGAGAGACTTAATTTAAAAAACATATCTGAAAATCTTTCCTGCTACTGTCCTGGTATTGTCTTCCATTCCCTCTCCAGCTAACCAAAATTGTAGAAAATTTGGCATTAGCCTGTATTTTGTGTAGAGCTGGTTGGTTGGCCAGGTGTCCCCTACCCTAGGCAGAGCCAGTTAGCAAATCAGTCACTCACTCTTGTGCAGTAACAGAGGGAAAATATTTTTTTAAATAGGATGGAAAAGCCACAAAGAATGGGGGGGGGCATGTTGCATATTTCCCAACCACAAGTCTTGTTCCTTCATGCTTTTCATGTCACAGCTTATCCCTGAACCATGGAGACCTCGGGGGTGGGAATGGAGCAGGCACATTGGTGCTTGCGGGTCAGTGGCTGTGGTTACTGAGCAATCTTAGTAGGTCACTAGATCACCTATTTCCTGGCCTGTTTCAGGGATTGAGGGGAGGATTACCAGTATATCTGGCCAGTCCATAAGCTCCCGGGGATGCTGTTTATCTGTAAATGAGGATTTTCAAACTAGAAGGGACCATTATGATTATCTAATCAGACATGCTGCATAACAGAGGCCAAACATCCTTACCCAGCAGTTTCTGCATCAGTTTAAGATATAGCATCTCATTTAGAAAGAGATCCAGACCTGAAATACAAATTTCAAGTAATGGAGAATCTACCACATCCTTCAGTAAACTGTTCCCATTAGTTACCATTCCGGTAAAGAATGCATACCTTATTTCTAATCCAAATTTGTCTAACTTCAGCATCCACCCATTGGAGCTCATTCTGCCTTTTTCTGTTGGATTTAAGGCCCTCTATTATCAAAATCTCTTCCCTATGGGTACTTACAGAATGTGACCAATTCACTGTCAACCTTCTCTTGGATAAACTAAATAGACTGAGCTTCTTTAGTCTCTCACTATTAAGATTGGTTTTCCAGACATTAAATCATCCTTGCTGCTATTTTCTGAACCCTTTCTAATTTTTCAATATCCTTTTTGAAGTGTGGACATCAGAACCGGATGCACTATTCAGTAATGGTCTCACTAATGCCATATACAGAGGTATTATTACAAACCTTGCTTATACATCAAAGGATTGTATATGCCCTCTTAGCGACAGCATGACACTGGGAGCTCACGTTAGTTGATTATCTACCATGACACCTAAATTCTTCTGTTGCTGCACTGCAGGACACAGCACTCCATCCGGTAAGTGTGATATTCATTCTTTGTTTCTAAACGTATGATGTTGTAGATTGCTGTATTAAAATGCATGGTATTCAAATGGCACATTTTGCCAAACAATCCAGACTGATCTGTATAACTGACCTATCCCCACCATTATTTGCCACTCCACCACCTGTATATTTTGTTGGCAGTGATTTTATATTTTTGTCCCATCCCAGTTTGGAGAAGAGCATCAGTCCAGAATACGGAACTGTTTCTTGTGTTCCCTATATCCACAACCAGTTTGAAATTAGGTCCAGAGTGTGAATGGCAATGTGGCAAGGTCAAGAGACAACCTGTAGGAAAGAGAGAGTAGATGGAGATCTCATACTATTGCATCAATAACAGGGGACTGGATGTGACAATCCAGGAGGCCCCTTCCAGTCCCATGTTCCTATCATAGGTTCTATTAGCATAGATGTTGAAGCTACTTAGTGTGTGACGAAGTGGGTATTCACCCATGAAAGCTTATGCTCCAATACATTTATTAATCTAGAACAGCGGCAGGCAACCTATGGCACGCGTGCCAAAGACGGCACGAGACCTGATTGTCAGTGGCACTCGCACTGCCCAGATCCTGGCCACTAGTCTGGGGGTCTCTGCATTTTAATTTAATTTTAAATGAAGCTTCTTAAACATTTTTAAAACCTTATTTACTTTACATACAACAATAGTTTAGTTATATATTATAGACTTATTGAAAGAGACCTTCTAAAAACGTTAAAATGTACTACTGGCACGCGAAACCATGAATTAGAATGAATAAATGAAGACTCGGCAAACCACTTCTGAAAGGTTGCCAACCTCTGGTCTAGAAGGTGCTGCAGGACTCTTTGATACTTAGGGCAGTAAATCCTGAACCACCACGTCACACCGCATCCCTGTCATCTCCTCCCAGAGGTTGGTCTTGAAGGTCTCACAGGGCTCTGGAGGTCTGCAGATTAGCAGGATGCACATCTGGGATTTTTAGTGATTTACAGAGGACTTCCTCAAGATGCTCCAAATAAGACTGTAATGATGCTGGTTCTAAAGGAGAAATGCTTCAAAGAACTGGCCAAGATGACTCCACCTTCAACTGACGACATATAGCCCCCAATCATCAAAATGATGTGAAGCCTCATGGTTGTGTTTGATTTCATAGATCCAAGCCCAAAAGAGATCAATGTGGTCATCTAGTTTGACCTCCAGTATAACACAGCCTACCGAACTTCAACGTCAACTCTAGGCTTCACTTTTTAAAAAATATGAGATTTATACACAAATGAATAAGAGGACCTCTATCCATGGCCCTTGACACCTATGCATGGCAAAAGTGAGGATCAATGTTGTGATAACAGGATGGCTAGACAGAGCAGGGCTAAGTTATTAAAGGCCTTGAAGATAACGACAGGAAGTTTGTATCTGATACGTTGGAGGAGGAGCTAGCGGAGGGACTAAAAAGAAGGGTGACATAATCAAAGTGACAGACCGGGAAGATGATCTTCGCAGAAGTATAGTAACTCCTCACTTAATGTTGTAGTTCTGTTCCTGAAAAATGCGACTTTATGGAAATGATGTTAAGCAAATCCAATTTCCCCATAAGAATTAATGTAAATGGGGAGGTTAGATTCCAGGGAAAAAATTTTCACCAGACAAAAGACATTATACACAGTATAAGTTTTAAACAATTTTAAACAAACAGTTTAACATTGTACACACCAATGAATGATTGTGAAGCTTGGCTGAGGTGATGGAGTAAGAGGGTGGAATATTTCCCAGGGAATGCCTTGCTGCTAAATGATGAACTAGCACTCGGCTGAGCCCTCAAGGATTAATATGCTGTTGTCACACTCTACAAGGCAGCATGGACTGAGGCAGGAGGAAGGTAACACAATAGATGCAGGGCGGTAGCTGCAAACACTTCCCTGCAAAAACTGAACATGATAATGAGGCCACGCTATCCAGCCGGAGGGCACAACTCCCTCCTCCTGACAGCACATGCAAGGCTGCACAGGTGCTGACTTTCCAAAGTGCTGAGGGTGCAGGCATGTGTGAGAGAGAGAGACATGCATTGACCCTTTCAGTATGCTGACCACACTTGAAGTACATTGCCCTTTTAAGCAGATCAGCCAGTTCAGACAGGAAGCAACAGCTTCCAGGCAGCTCCCTCCGTTCTGTCCCCCCAGCCCTGTCCCCCTCCTCCGCTTTGTGGAGAGGGGATACAGAACAGGAGGGGTGGCAGGAGCAGGGGGACATCCTGATATCAGCACCCCCCGCAAGCAGGAAGTTCCTGGGAGCAGCTCTACGGCAGAGGGCAGGGCAGGGCAGGAGCAGGACAGCAGTGGGGGAAGGGACAGCTGAACAACTGCTGGGCAGCTATGGAACCACATATCTTACAGGGAATTTAGGGGAGCTGATGGAGGGGGCTCACTGCCCCCGCCCCAGGTTCTAATCCCCACAAGGAGGGGCTGCTCTTCCAGCGAATCCTGCGAACAGTGGACAAAGCTGGCAGCTGCCAAACAACATTATAAGGGAGCATTGCACAACTTTAAATGAGCTTGTTCTATAATAGATCAGCAACATAACAACGTTAAGTGAGGAGTAACTGAATACTAAATAGATTTGTAAGGGGTAAGGTTGACAGTTGTCAAGACCAAAGAGGTCATAGTAGTTAAGTCATGAAATGACCTTCTTCTGCCACCACTCTGACCACATCACCCAATTTCCTGAATCCCTTCATTGGTACTGTCATTGCACACTGTCATTTATACTTAGAACTGCCTCACACTTCTTATCCAATAAGCATCCTTGATCTCTTCCTTGAAACTCAAGGGACACTTATCCACTACATAAAGTGCTAGTCCTGTGTCCCCGTGTTAAGTTGCTAAATACCAGACATACTTGCCCACAGCATACCACTCTCTGTGCTGGAAGCAGTTAATGAACCCATCTGCGGACATTTTTGAGCAATACACATTGTGAGATGAGAACATCTAGTAGTCACTATATATGGCATGAATACATTCTGGCGAGTGTAATACAAATACTTGTTAGGATGAGTTACACAGACATGTATGTCTATTTTAGTTATTTACATTTGTCTAAAAGTAATTAACTATGCAGGATTACAGCACCTCTACACAACTTAAATACTTACAAAGAGAGCTATCCATAAAAGAGATTTTGAATCTTCCCCATCTCAAAATATAAGCCCTTCCAGAAAACCCTAGGAAAAGAGTTGAGTCTTACAACATGCCCTTAATGTTATAACTAAGACCCTACTTCATTTGCAATATTGTGGAAGTCCCACAACATTAGGCTTCCACCGCTGTTTGTATTTTAATTGGCTTACTTTGCACAATTTGTAATTTTGCATACATTTTGAGTATGCAATTAGTACTGCACTAACATACAATCCTCGTAAAATTTTAAAGGCTTAAGTGACTGGACTCAATTTCTACAGCAGTTATGTTAAGACTTTTAATCTTCTAAATTTTATATTTTATCGGTCTTTTTTTTTTAAATGAATGTAATATAGTTGCAGCAAAATGTCTGGTTATCAAAAAAAAATTAGAGGCATAACATAATACTTGAGTGTTTATATCGTTCCAGCAAATTTTTCTTAAACAAATAGGTCTACTCTGGCTTTTCCAAATTACCACTATTAATAAAGGTACATTATTACTTTTCCGTGATTTTCCATGTCTTGTCTGCAACTCAGCCGCAATTATTTGAAGATCATCCCACGATTCAAGTACGGTCTTAGTTATAATGGTCTAAGCTTTGCTGGACAGGGTTTGGGAAATTAGCCAGGTCCAGAGTCAGAGGGCCCCTTAAGAAAAATACCCTGCCTCCAGCCAGAGGTGAAAGTAAGCCGGTCCGGAGTACTGGCAAAAGCCAATACGCCATGCCGGACCACACCGGCTTCCGTGGTGGGGATTTGAAGGGCTCTGGGCTCCCCGTCGGGCCAGGATTTAAAGGGCTCAGGGCTTCTGCGGCTGCGGGGAGCCCAGAGCCCTTTAAATCCCCCCCACAGCTCCAGCAGCCGTGCTGGGGATGGGATTTAAAGGGCTTGGAGCTTCTGCAGCTGCCCCAGCCAGGGTTTAAAGGGCTCAGGGCTCCGCAGCAGCCGGAGCCCCCAGCCACCTCTGCAGCTGGGAGCCCTGGGTTGATTTAAAGGCCCTGGGGCTACTAGTCACAGCCAGTGCCCCAGGGCCTTTAAATCTTGAGAGGCCTTGCCTCTTCTAGTTGAGGCCACGCCTCTTCCAGATGAGGCCACGCCCCCTCAGGACTCTGGCAGTACCGGTAAGTTACTTTCACTCCTGCTTCCAGCTCTCTTCTGTTTAAAGTATCAGGCTGTTACCTTGAGGTCTCTCACTGAACACTACTATAGCAACTTCACATTGGGAAAGAGGCAGGTCCCAAAAAACTTTCAGAGCTTTGTAGGTCAAAAACAACACCTTAAATTCCATCCCAAACTCAGACTCTCGAACACCAACACAACATGCTCTCTGTATGAAACAAATTGGCAGACAAACTCATTCAGCAGTAACTTCAGCTGCCAGATGACCTTAAGGCGTAAACCAATGCAGAGCACACTGCAATTGTCTAATATTGAGGTGACAACAGGGACAACCGTAATGTCTCAGAATTGGAAAGCAAATGTTGCACCCTCCCTGCCAAGCGCAGATGGGAAAAAGCAATTTGGCTACAGCTGCTGCCTAAGACCTAACACAGTCCCTAAATGGCAAACAAGAGTGATAAATGGCAGGTGCACTCCTTTGACCAAGCAGGTTGATAATCACTCCCATTCTTTCCAGTTGCTTCCCGCAACCTTCCAGCATTACCTTGTTCTTATCCAAGTCGAGCCTCTGCCAGTCAGCTTTCATCCATGCCACAATCTTTGCCAGATATTGAGCAAGAGTCCTTCATGAGGACTCTATAAGTCAAGACTGTATGCCTTTCTAAAAGGCACGCTCTTGGGCTGGACGCAGGAATTCACTAGGTGTAATTCTCTGACCTGTCTTATGCAGTAGGTCAGACTAGATGATAATAATGGTCCCTTCTGGCTTTAAAAATCCATGAAGTGGTTCAGCTACACCAACTGGACTGGAAAAGATGAGGTATTAAGTTTTCAGTCATCAAGATCCAGTAACTGGAAGCGGAAGTTAGACAAATTCAAACTAAATAAGGAACAAATTTTTACCAGTGAGGGTAATTAACCATCAGAACAACTTACCTGGGCCACAGTGTATTCTCCATCACTTGGAATCTATAAAGCAAGACTGGGTGTCTTTCACTCAACACCACACTCCAGCTCAACCAGAAGTGATGAACTTGATGCAGGAATCATTAGGAGAGATTCTCTGGCCAGTGTTGCGCAGGCAGCCAAACTGGCTGATCATAATGATATAATCATAAGCTATAAAATTGTTACCTTCACTAGGGTAACACTGTGTTCTTCCACTTCTCTTATTACCAATGACCTCTGAAGTGAGCTTTGCAAGTCTAAGTAGGAAAAAAGGCACTGATACAACCACGGAAAAGAGAAAACCGGTTAGAGAAACTGTAAAGAAGTGACCAAGAAACAGGAGGCAGTATGGCTCATCTGGAAATGCTCCAGTGGAAGTGACAAGAGGCAGAGGAATTGATCCTAAATATGAAAGAATTAAACTGGAGATTCCAGTATGTTGGTGTAAATGTAGAGTTAACCAATGGATAACCATGGAGGCCAGGGAGGGAGGAATAGCAGGCAGAGGAGAATTTACTGTGTGATGCTACATGAAGGAAATGAGAACTCAAAAAATGTTGGTTTAGGTATGGTGCAAAGATAAGCATGACACCTATGCAAGTCAGTGACAGCCTGGCAAGCATCAATCACCCTTAGTCAATGGAGGAAGAGTTACTGTGAATTAACACCTTAAGCTCCTCCTCTTCCCTTCTCCCCCCAAAAAGGGGTTCATTTGCTCTTTCAGCAGCTGCCTCTCCCTCTCCAAGCCAATCTCCCTGCTTTGCCCATGTCAGTTTCCTCTCTACCAGCCATGATGGGAATCAACTCCTCCATTCCAGCCTATCTACCCCAGTATATTTGGATTTTAACTAACCAGATCACCAGCTAAGATATCCAGTACTCAAGGGGCACCTCAGTCTAGCACTGACTCCAGGCAACAGTCCTAACATTCCCAAGATCCCCAACCCCAGACATTTTCCCTACCTCCCATGCAAATCATATACATTCTCCTTCCCACCAGGAACAATCCACTTTCCAAAGGGTTAAACGTACCTGTACCAGACTAGGTGGATGATGAAGGCCTTGAGTCACATGTGCTTGGAACAATGCGAAACAAGAAGCTTATCCAACTATGCAGTGGGAGGTGGCTGGTTGGTTACGTCATGATGAATTAGCAGGGAAGGTTCTGATCTAACTGAAGCAGGAACTACTGTAACGCAGCAAACCCAGGACACATTCGAATCCAGCTCTGAAAGGAGAAGGTAGGCAGTGAGTGGGAGGGAAGAGATGAACACAACACATCAGTGTGAACTTGCTGGGTCAGCACTGACCTGAGACGTACCTTGGCAACCTGTGAAAAGAAAAAGATAGAGAGGCTATCAGCCCCAGATGTTGAAGAAAGAGTAGAGAGCGTTTACTACTCTGAAACCGTTACTGATATTGCTGTTCCAGGTTATATTCCCACTGTTGGGCACAACTAGACTGCAGCTATTATTGGGAAAGTGAGTTAGTTCAGGAGCTGTAACAGTGTCAGTTTGCTGGTGTATAAAGAAAGGCTACAAAAGACAGACAGCAGAGTATGATATTTTAGCAGAGACACTGTTACCTCACCTGTACCAGGACATGGAAGGTGCGGAACTAGCTGTGCTAAGGCAAGTGAGGAAATGTAAATTCAGATGTATAAGGAGGGTAAGGTAAGATCCAAATATCCAGGGGTAGGTAGGCTGAAATGGAGCTGTTGATCCAGTTGTTTCTAGGGCTCATGGGCAACGTGAGTGGGTGCAGAGTCATCTCTGCCAGGCCAAGTCCAGAGCAGATCCTGCCGTTCCTGGGGAAGGGAATGCAGATCCAGCTCTGTCTGTGGAAAAGAGGATGTCAATACAGTGGCTCCTTGGGAAGAGTGTGATGATCGAGCTATGCCTGTGGAGGAGGGGTGGCACATAACACTAACTCTGCAAGCCAGGGAATAAGGAGAGGCCATATCACAGCAAGTGGAGAGAGGAAACCACAGCTGTGCTCATAGGGATGTACAGGGAGGGTAGTTTAATACCCAGCTGTTGTCGAGGTGAGCAGGGCACTCGCTGCTGATCCAGATGTTCCGAGAGCAGATGGACTGAGAGGAGAGCATGTTCATGTAGCAGTACTAAGTCAGATGAGCAGAGCAGTGGTGTTCAGCCTACTCTGTCATGGCAAAGGGGCAGCACCAGTTCTGCCAGGGCTGAAGAGCAGGGCGTGGATCCAGATCCAGCAATGCAAAAACAAGGCATGGGCAAACAGGCAGAAATGGAGGTGGGCAGGTGGAAAATAAACAGCACCAAAGCAGACAGTGCAAGAGACCAAGGTATGTACCATTCAGTGTGCAGTGCCATTCTGAAATACGTGAGCAGCAATATCCTATCAGAGGCACAATGTGCCAAAGCAGCTGCTGAGCAGAGCCGAGCAGGAGAAAGTGGACAGGGGGTATGGGACAGTGTGGGCAGATGGACTTGTTAACAGTGCCCAGCAGGAGGGCCAGGAATAATTAGGAGGAGCTGGGCAGTACCACATAGTGGACTGTGGCATGAACTGAAGCAGGATCCTTTCATGGATTGAGAACTGGTTAAAAGACAGGGAACAAAGGGTAGGAATTAATGGTAAATTCTCAGAATGGAGAGGGGTAACTAGTGGTGTTCCCCAAGGGTCAGTCCTAGGACCAATCCTATTCAATTTATTTATAAATGATCTGGAGAAAGGGGTAAACAGTGAGCTGGCAAAGTTTGCAGATGATACTAAACTGCTCAAGATAGTTAAGACCAAGGCAGACTGTGAAGAACTTCAAAAAGATCTCACAAAACTAAGTGACTGGGCAACAAAATGGCAAATGAAATTTAATGTGGATAAATGTAAAGTAATGCACATTGGAAAAAATAACCCCAACTATACATACAATATGATGGGGGCTAATTTAGCTACAATGAGTCAGGAAAAAGATCTTGGAGTCATCGTGAATAGTTCTCTGAAGACGTCCACGAAGTGCGCAGAGACGGTCAAAAAAGCAAACAGGATGTTAGGAATCATTAAAAAGGGGATGGAGAATAAGACTGAGAATATATTATTGCCCTTATATAAATCCATGGTACGCCCACATCTCGAAGACTGTGTACAGATGTGGTCTCCTCATCTCAAAAAAGATATACTGACACTAGAAAAGGTTCAGAGAAGGGCAACTAAAATGATTAGGGGTTTGGAGAGGATCCCATATGAGGAGAGATTAAAGAGGCTAGGACTCTTCATCTTGGAAAAGAGGAGACTAAGGGGGGATATGATAGAGGTATATAAAATTATGAGTGATGTGGAGAAAGTGGACAAGGAAAAGTTATTTACTTATTCCCATAATACAAGAACTAGGGGTCACCAAATGAAATGAATAGGCAGCAGGTTTAAAACGAATAAAAGGAAGTTCTTCTTCACACAGCGCACAGTCAACTTGTGGAACTCCTTACCTGAGGAGGTGGTGAAGGCTGGACTATAACAGTGTTTAAAAGAGAACTGGATAAATTCATGGTGGTTAAGTCCATAAATGGCTATTAGCCAGGCTGGGTAAGGAATGGTGTCCCTAGCCATCTTTGTCAGAGGATGGAGATGGATGGCAGGAGAGAGATCACTTCATCATTGCCTATTAGATTCACTCCCTCTGGGGCACCTGGCACTGGCCACTGTCGGTAGACAGATACTGGGCTAGATGGATCTTTGGTCTGACCCGGTATGGCCACTCTTATGTTCTGAGGAGGCAGGGCCATGCAAGGCCAGGTGAACAATGCCAAGGCAGAGGTAAGTGAAAGTGCCAGGCCTGGAAGGCAAAGAGCAGGGCTTGTAAGGTGGAGGCATGTAGTGACAAACCTGCAAACTGAAGGGCAGTGCCAGGCAAGGGCGGGGGGCGGGTGCCAAGGCAGAAAGAACAGGAAGCAGTGTGAAGAGTCTCTTTTGGAAGGCAGGATTGAGTGCCAGGCTGAGGGTACAGCAGAGATACAGTGCTGGATTGAGGGTAGGGCTAAGGGTCTCTCCCAAGGGAGGGGGCAGTGCCCAGCTTAAGGCAACACTGGGGGGATCTGTCTCCTAGGGCCAGAGGGCAGTGCCAAGCTGAGAGCAATTCCAAGCAGGGAGTCTCTCCCCAAGGGAAGCGGGGCAGTGCTAGACAGAGAGAAGAGCAGGGGACGGAAATAGGGGGAAAGAGTCTCTCACCCCCAGGACAGGTGGGGATAGTACCAGGTATGTCTCTCTTCCAGGGCAGATGGGAGCAGTAGCACTGCCAGACTGAGCAGGGGCAAAAGAATTAATCTATCTCAAGGCAAAGATAGACCCAGCCACCAATGTATGTCTCACTGGCAGGGAATAGTGCCATGTAGATGATATATCACAGAAACGGGGGTCTCTCCCAGAGGCGCTGCTTGGGCTGTGAGGAAGTGGTGTTGGATCTCTCCTAATACCAGGGGAGCAAGGATTGGGACTGGTCTCTCCTGGGCAAGGGGGCAGTTCAGTGTGGGGGGAGGTCAATCTTTCCTAGCAGGGGACAGTTCATTTGTCCCAGGAGGAGCCAGTAGGCAGCAGTTGGTTTCACTTGAGGGAAGTAGGATACAGTGCCTGGGGTTGTGGGGGGTTGGTCTCCCCCAGTGGGGGACAGGGGAGGGGGCAGTACCCAGGACTGGATACAAGGGAAGGGGCTGGGAAGGTCCATCCCACCCACCCCCGCCAGAGGAAGGGACTGGGATGGTCTCCCTAGCAGGGGAATCAGCTGGAGAGTCAGTCTCCCTCAGCAGGGGGCAGAGGAAGGGGCTGGGGGTCGGTCTCCCCCTACCAGAGGAAGGGGTTGAGGGATCAGTATCTCCCAGCAGGGGAAGGAGTTGGAGGGGTCAGTCTCCCCTGTCAGGGTAAGGGGGCAATACCCAGGGCTAGGAGGTCAGTCTTCCCAACAGGGAGCAGAGGAAGGAACAGTACCCAAGGCTGGGGGCAAGGGAATGGGCTCGTGGGGGGGGGTCGGTCTCCCGCTGCCAGGGGAAGAGGGTGGAGGCGTGGCTGGTCTCCCCAACAGGGGGCGCGGAAGGAGTTGGGTAGGCCCGTCTCCCCCAGCAAGGGAGGGGGCAGTACCCAGGGCTGGGGACAAGGGGAAGGAGCTGGGGGTCGATCTCCCTTGTGGGGGGCTGGGGATTTGGTCTCCCCGTGCCAAGGGAGGGGGCAGTACCCGGCGCTGGGGGCAAGGGAAGGAGCTAGGCGGTTGGTCTCCCCCTGCCAGGGGAAGAGGCGGGGGGGATCAGTCTCCCCCGATGGGGCACGGGGTGGAGCAGTCCTCGGGAGTTGGTCGGAGGCAGAGGAGGGGCAGTACCCGGGGCTGGGGGTCAGTGTCCCCCGACGGGGCGCAGGGGAGGGGCAGTGTTCGGGGCTGCAGGGAGCAGCTCTCCCCCAAAGGGAGAGGCGCAGGGGAGGGGGCAAGGGAAGGAGCTGGGCGGTTTGTCTCCCCCGACGGGGCGCAGGGGAGGGGCAGCACCCGGGACAGGGACTGGGGGCGGGGCGGGACGAAGCTGCTCTCGCCGGGCGGGGGCAGCGAGACCCGCAGCGCCGCGCTCACCCTCATGTCCACGCTCCAGCCCGCCGGTCCCGGACTCTCCCGCTCATGGGGCCGCGGCTCCGCTCCCGGCGCGCGCGGGGCGCCTGCGCGGCGATGCGGAGAGCGGCTTCCGGCAGGGAGCGTCTGCAAAGTGCGGCTGTTAGGGACCGGGGCAAAGAGCCTCCCCCACCACTGAGCGCGAGCGGGAGCCGGGGAAACTCCCGCCCCGGGAGGGCACTGGCCAAGACACCGCCCCGGGCACCCGCAGCCCCGCCCCCCTCAGCAACCGGGCACTGACACCCCTCCCCCAACCCCTCAGCTGGGCAATCACACCCCTCCCTCCACCTCCTGTCACCCTCAGCCGGGCACCGACACCCCTCCCCCCTCCTGTCCCCCTCAGCCGGGCACCGACACCCCTCCCCCAACCCCTCAGCTAGGCACTGACACCCCTCCCCCCCACGCGCTGTGCCCCCCTCAGCCGGGCACTGACACCCCTCCCCCAACCCCTCAGCTAGGCAGTCACACCCCTCCCCCCACGCGCTGTGCCCCCCCCAGCCGGGCACTGACACCCCTCCCCCCACGCGCTGTGCCCCCCCCCAGCCGGGCACTGACACCCCTCCCTCAACCCCTCAGCTAGGCAATCACACCCCTCCCCCCACCTCCTGTCCCCCTCAGCCGGGCACCGACACCCCTCCCCCATCCCTTCAGCTGAGTAATTGAACCCCTCCCCCACCAGCTGTGCCCCCCTCTAAGCTCTAGTCATTTACAGATCTTCCAGTCTAAAGTTCCGCCATGGGTCAGGTCCCTCTGTGAGTTAATTAACTCTTTCTGGCCCTGTCAGTCACCTTTCAATGCGATATTATATTACACTTATAACGTCACACCTCCTCAGCTGGGCACTGACACCCCTCCCCCAGCCCTGCCCCCCCCTTAGCTGGGCACTGACTCCCCACCTCCCTCAGCAGGGCAATTATACCCCTTCCCCACCCACAGCCCTGCCCCCCTCAGCCGGGCACTGACACTGCTGTCAGTAACCTAGTCCCAGATTTGGACCTTAGCGTCCAAAATATGGGGGTTAGCATGAAAACCTCCAAGCTTAGTTACCAGCTTGGACCTGGTACTGCTGCCACCACCCAAAAAATTAGTGTTTTGGGGCACTCTGGTCCCCCCAAAAACCTTCCCTGGGGACCCCAAGACCCAAATCCCTTGAGTCTCACAACAAAGGGAAATAAACCTTTTCCCTTCCCCTCCCCCTCCAGGTGTTCCTGGAGAGATACACAGAAGCAACCTCCGTGAATCTAAACAGAGGGATTCCACCCTCCCCGTTCCCAGCCTTGGAAAACAGAAGTACCGAGAGTTAATCTCTCTTCCCCCCTCACCCAGAGTGAATGCAAAGTCAGGCTAGTACATCTAACACACACAGGTTTTCCCCTGACTTCTTCCTCCCACCAATTCCCTGGTGAGCTGCAGACCCAATTCCCTGGAGTTCCTCACTAAAGAAAAACTCCAACAGGTCTTAAAAGAAAGCTTTATATAAAAAAGAAAGAAAAACACATACAAATGGTCTCTCTGTATTAAGGTGACAAATACAGGGTCAATTGCTTAAAAGAAATATGAATAAACAGCCTTATTCAAAAGAATACAATTCAAAGCACTCCAGCAACTATAGACATGTAAACACAAAACAAAAAACCAACTTTGTACTCACAACTTGGAAACAGAAGATTAGAAAGCAGGAAATAGAAAAATCCTTCTCTAGCTGAGAGAGATTCAGGCAGAAGACCAAGAACTCAGACACAAACTTCCCTCCACCCAGAGTTGAAAAAAATCCTGTTTCCTGATTGGTCCTCTGGTCAGGTGCTTCAGGTTACTTTCTTCAGGTGAAAGAGACATTAACCCTTAGCTATCTGTTTATGACACACCCCCCAAATTGCAGACAGTGGGGAAGCTCACTGGCGGCGATTTCCTTCTAGAACTTTAAAATAAACAGATTACTACAACACATGCACCTTTACATATACCACTAAGTATATAACTAACAGACTTTTACATTTTAAGAACAGTTTTTAACTACTAGATTCTGGGAAACTCTCACGGGAGAGTGCATCAGCTACTTTGTTAAAATGATCTGGACAAGTTGGAGAAATGGTGTGAGGTAAACAGGATGAAGTTCAATAAAGATAAATGCAAAGTGCTCCACTTAGGAAGGAACAATCCGTTTCACACATACAGAATGGGAAGAGACTGTCTAGGAAGGAGTATGGCAGAAAGAGATCTAGGGATCATAGTGGACCACAAGCTTAATATGAGTCAACAGTGTGATACTGTTGCAAAAAAAGCAAACGTGATTCTGGGATGCATTAACAGGTGTGTTGTAAACAAGACACGAGAAGTCATTCTTCCGCTTTACTCTGCGCTGGTTAGGCCTCAACTGGAGTATTGTGTCCAGTTCTGGGCACCGCATTTTAAGAAAGATGTGGAGAAATTGGAGAGGGTCCAGAGAAGAGCAACAAGAATGATTAAAGGTCTTGAGAACATGACCTATGAAGGAAGGCTGAAGGAATTGGGTTTGTTTAGTTTGGAAAAGAGAAGACTGAGAGGGGATATGATAGCAGTTTTCAGGTATCTAAAAGGGTGTCATCAGGAGGAGGGAGGAAACTTGTTCACCTTAGCCTCCAATGATAGAACAAGAAGCAATGGGCTTAAACTGCAGCAAGGGAGATTTAGGTTGGACATTAGGAAAAAGTTCCTAACTGTCAGGGTAGTTAAACACTGGAATAGATTGCCTAGGGAAGTTGTGGAATCTCCATCTCTGGAGATATTTAAGAGTAGGTTAGATAAATGTCTATCAGGGATGGTCTAGATAGTATTTGGTCCTGCCATGAGGGCAGGGGACTGGACTCGATGACCTCTCGAGGTCCCTTCCAGTCCTAGAGTCTATGAGTCTATAAGCTCCTGTGATGTGCTGAATTTCAAAATCAAAATCTTGGAGAGCTAAACTCCAACGAAGAAGTTTCTTGTTGTTCCCCTTGGCAGTATGAAGCCACTTTAGTGCAGCATGGTCAGTTTGTAGCTGGAACCGCCGTCCCCAAACATATGGGCGTAGCTTTTCCAGAGCGTACACAATGGCATAGCATTCCTTTTTACTGACTGACCAGTGACTTTCCCTCTCAGACAGTTTCTTGCTGAGAAACACGACAGGATGGAAGTTGTGATCTGTTGCTTTCTGCATGAGCACTGCTCCTATACCACGCTCAGATGCATTCGTGGTTACTAGGAATGGCTTGTCAAAGTCCGGGGCCCTGAGCACAGGGTCAGACATAAGCGTTGCCTTAAGTTGGGTAAAGGCCTTTTGACACTCATCAGTCCAGTTAACTGCATTTGGCTGGGTCTTTTTGGTCAGGTCGGTCAGTGGGGCAGCGATTTGGCTGTAGTGTGGTACAAATCGCCTGTAGTACCCGGCCAAGCCTAAGAAGGATTGGACCTGTTTCTTTGACCTTGGGACAGGCCACTTTTGGATAGCATCCACCTTGGCCTGTAGGGGGTTTATGGTTCCTCGACCCACCTGGTGCCCGAGGTAAGTCACTCTGTTTTGGCCTATTTGACACTTTTTGGCCTTAACAATTAGTCCGGCCTGCCTGATGCGCTCAAAGACCTTTTCCAGGTGTAGTAGGTGTTCGGGCCAGGAGTCTGAAAAAATGGCGACATCATCGAGGTAGACAACTGCAAATTCTCCCAGTCCTGCTAGTAGACCATCTACCAGCCTCTGGAAGGTGGCGGGTGCATTTTGAAGGCCGAAAGGAAGGACATTGAATTCATACACCCCCGCATGGGTGACAAATGCTGACCTCTCCTTGGCAGGTTCATCTAGTGGTACTTGCCAGTACCCCTTGGTTAAGTCTATTGTAAAGATGAATTGAGCACGTCCCAACTTCTTCAATAGCTTATCGGTGCGTGGCATTGGATAGTTGTCCGGATGAGTTACCGCATTTAGCCTTCGGTAGTCCACGCAAAAGTGTATTTCCCCATCTGGTTTGGGTACCAGAACCACTGGAGATGCCCATGCACTGGTAGATGAGCGGATTATACCCATCTGTAGCATGTTCTGGATCTCCCGTTCTATAGCAGCTTGGGCATGAGGAGACACCCGGTAGGGTGGGGTTCTAATGGGGTGAGCATTACCTGTGTTAATGGAGTGGTATGCCCGTTCAGTCCGTCCTGGGGTGGCTGAGAACAATGGGGAGAAGCTAGTGCACAGCTCCTTGATTTGTCGCCGCTGCAGACGTTCCAGGGTGGTTGAGAGGTTCACCTCTTTCACGCCACCGTCTTTTTTCCCGTCGTAGTAGACACCTTCAGGCCACTTAGCATCCTCTCCCTGGACTGTAAACTGACAAACCTGTAAGTCTCTGGAATAGAAAAGCTTGAGAGAATTAACATGGTAAACTCTAGGTTTTAGTGAGGAATTAGGAAATGCTATGAGGTAGTTCACAGTTCCCAGGCGCTCTTGGACCGTGAATGGCCCTTTCCATGATGCTTCCATCTTATGGGCCTGTTGCGCCTTCAAGACCATAACCTGGTCTCCTACCTTGAAGGAACGTTCTCTGGCATGTCTGTCATACCAGGCCTTTTGCTCTTCCTGAGCATTCTTTAGGTTCTCTTTAGCAAGGGCTAAGGAGTGTCGGAGGGTGCTTTGTAGGTTGCTTACAAAGTCCAGAATGTTAGTTCCTGGAGAAGGTGTAAACCCCTCCCATTGCTGCTTCACCAACTGTAATGGCCCCTTAACCTCGTGACCATACACAAGTTCAAACGATGAAAACCCTAAACTGGGATGTGGTACAGCCCTGTAGGCAAACAGCAACTGCTGCAACACTAGGTCCCAATTATTGGAGTATTCATTGATGAATTTACGTATCATGGCCCCCAAAGTTCCATTAAACCTTTCCACCAGGCCATTGGTTTGATGGTGGTACGGGGTGGCAACCAAGTGATTCACCCCATGAGTTTCCCACAGTTTTTCTATGGTCCCTGCCAGGAAATTAGATCCTCAATCTGTAAGGATGTCGGAGGGCCAACCTACCCTGGCAAAGATGTCTGTTAGGGCCAGGCACACAGTGTTAGCCCTGGTGTTCTAGAGCTACTGCTTCTGGCCATCGGGTAGCAAAGTCCACTAAAGTCAGTACGTACTGCTTTCCTCTGGGTGTCTTTTTTGGGAAAGGACCCAGAATATCCACAGCTACTCGCTGAAATGGGACCTCAATTATGGGGAGTGGCTGGAGAGGGGCCTTGACCTGGTCTTGGGGTTTTCCCACTCTTTGGCATACCTCACAAGACCGGACATACTTGGCAACATCCTTGCCCATCCCCTCCCAGTGGAAGGACTTTCCCAACCGGTCCTTGGTTCTGTTCACCCCAGCATTGCCACTGGGATGATCATGGGCTAAGCTTAAGAGCTTCCCCCGGTACTTAGTTGGAACTACCAACTGTTTTTGTGGCTGCCATTCTTCCCAGTGTCCACCAGAAAGAATCTTCTTGTATAAAAGTCCTTGGTCTATAACAAACCGGGATCGATTAGAAGAGCTGAGAGGCGGTGGGGTGCTCCGTGCCGCCGCCCAAGCTTTCTGAAGGCTGTCATCTGCTTCCTGCTCAGTCTGGAACTGTTCCCTTGAGGCTGGGGTCACCAGTTCTTCCTCAGACTGTGGACTTGGGCTTGGTCCCTCGGGAAGCGATGTAGGTGATGGGGTGGTTTTCGTTGCTGGTGAACTGCTCTCCGCTGGTGCACCTGAGGGTATTTCAGGCTCTGGCTGAGCCTTTTGGGTATGGCTGTCTGCTGCTTCTGCCAGTTTTGGCTCGCTGGCGCCCTCTGGCATTGAGTTTGAAGATGTAGTTGCACTTGCTGGTGCTGGTTGCTGTTCCAGTTCCGGGCCTGGGACTGGAGGTGCTGTGGCTGTTTCAGTGGTTGGCATGGAATCCGGGTCCACTACCTCTGTCTGGGTCTCTGGTAACACAGACGGGGCGTCTGTGGATGGCTCAGGAACAGGAATGGGTCTGGAAGCTTGCCTGGTTTGGCTACGTGTAACCATTCCCACTCGCTTGGCCTGCTTCACCTGATTGGCCAAGTCTTCCCCCAGTAGCATGGGGATAGGATAATTGTCATAGACTGCAAAAGTCCACATTCCTGACCAGCCTTTGTACTGGACAGGCAGTTCAGCTGTAGGTAAGTCTACCGCTTGTGACATGAAGGGGTAAATTGTCACTTTGGCCTTTGGGTTGATGAATTTGGGGTCTACGAAGGATTGGTGGATAGCTGACACTTGTGCCCTCGTGTCTCTCCACTCAGTAACCTTCTTTCCACCCACTCTCAAATTTTCCCTTCGCTCCAAGGGTATTTGAGAGGCATCCGGGCCTGGGGATCTTTTGTTTGATGGTGGTGTAATGAACTGCACTCGGATGGCGTTCTTTAGACAGTTGGCCTTGATATGTCCCAGTTCATTACACTTAAAGCATCTTCCATCTGATGGGTCACTGGGCCGAGGTGAGTTACTGGAAACTGGTGAGGTGGAAGAATACTGTGTCTGTGGCTTTACTTGGGTTGTAGGTGGGGTTTTTGGCTGCCCTCGGTTGTAGGGTTTATGGTCGGTGTGCCCCCTGGGGTATTCGTTCCCCTTGACAGTAGCTTTCTTGCTTTCTGCCACTTCCATCCATCTGGCTTCAATTTCCCCCGCCTCAGCGAGATTTTTGGGTTATCCATCTTGTATGTACCATGTTATATTCTCAGGAACTCCATCCGAGAACTTCTCCATTTGTATGAGGAGGTGCAGTTCTTCCAAGGTTTTAACATTGTGTCCTGATATCCAGGCCTCTTAATTTTTCCCAACGTAGTAGGCGTGTTTGGGAAATGACACATCTGGTTTCCACTTTTGGGTTCTGAAACACCGACGGGCATGATCCAGGGTGATCCCCATTCTGTATCTGGCCTTGGTTTGAAAAAGTTTATAGTCGTTCATGTTCTCCTTAGGCATTTCAGCTGCCACCTCTGCTAAAGGTCCACTGAGCTGTGGCCTCAATTCTACCATGTACTAGTCTTCAGGGATGCGGTACCCAAGACAGGCTCTTTCAAAATTTTCCAAGAAGGCCTCGGTGTCATCACCTGCCTTGTAGGTGGGAAATTTCCTGTGCTGTGGAACAATCATTGGCGCAGGGTTGTTAGGGTTGGCTGTGTTTTGCTTAGCCTTTTCTAATTCCATGGCCTGTCGGTGGGTCTCCCTCTGTTTTTCCAACTCTCGTTGGTGGGCTGCATTGTTGGCTTCTTCTTTTTTTTGTAGCCTTTCCATCTGTTGTTTGTGAGTTGCCTCATCTCTGGCCATCTGTGTTCTGAGCAGTTCTATCTGTTTTTCCATTGCTTTGAGCTGTACTGCCTCTGGTTTTCGTGACATCTTGTTTTCTTGTGTTGGGGTGCCCTCTGGTGTTTATCTTTGGAACTGCAGGCTCTGTTGCCTCCTGGGGTCTGCCTAGCAACAGTGCCTTTTTCCCTTTTTTCCTAGCTAATTTTTTTCAATGTAAAGTAAACCAGAAAAACCACTTTATTTTCATGAGTATAGTGCTGGTATATGACTCCTAATGGGAGTGCTATTGTCCGACAAAAGACCTGTTTGTCACAGCTTAATGGTTTCTTGCTTAATATGCAAGCCACAACTGCCAGAGAGAGCAGAGGAAAAAAAAATTCTCTCTGGTTCCCTTAAAACCAAACTGTTTCTCTCTGCTAAAAAGCCCCTAGCAGAGAAAAGAAAAATATAATATTCCCACTGGCTTGTGGATTCTATCTCACCACTGCCACTCATGTCAGTAACCTAGTCCCAGATTTGGACCTTAGCGTCCAAAATATGGGGATTAGCATGAAAACCTCCAAGCTTAGTTACCAGCTTGGACCTGGTACTGCTGCCACCACCCAAAAAATTAGTGTTTTGGGGCACTCTGGTCCCCCCAAAAACCTTCCCTGGGGACCCCAAGACCCAAATCCCTTGAGTCTCACAACAAAGGGAAATAAACCTTTTCCCTTCCCCCCCCCCTCCAGGTGTTCCTGGAGAGATACACAGAAGCAACCTCCATGAATCTAAACAGAGAGATTCCACCCTCCCCGTTCCCAGCCTTGGAAAACAGAAGTACCGAGAGTTAATCTCTCTTCCCCCCTCACCCAGAGTGAATGCAAAGTCAGGCTAGTACATCTAACACACACAGGTTTTCCCCTGACTTCTTCCTCCCACCAATTCCCTGGTGAGCTGCAGACCCAATTCCCTGGAGTTCCTCACTAAAGAAAAACTCCAACAGGTCTTAAAAGAAAGCTTTATATAAAAAAGAAAGAAAAACACATACAAATGGTCTCTCTGTATTAAGGTGACAAATACAGGGTCAATTGCTTAAAAGAAATATGAATAAACAGCCTTATTCAAAAGAATACAATTCAAAGCACTCCAGCAACTATAGACATGTAAATACAAAACAAAAAACCAACTTTGTACTCACAACTTGGAAACAGAAGATTAGAAAGCAGGAAATAGAAAAATCCTTCTCTAGCTGAGAGAGATTCAGGCAGAAGACCAAGAACTCAGACACAAACTTCCCTCCACCCAGAGTTGAAAAAAATCCTGTTTCCTGATTGGTCCTCTGGTCAGGTGCTTCAGGTTACTTTTTTCAGGTGAAAGAGACATTAACCCTTAGCTATCTGTTTATGACAACTGCACCCGCTGTTTCCCCCCCAGCTGGGCACTGATGCCCATCTGCACCCACTGTGCCCCCCTTACATTGGCACTGACAATCCTGCCCCACTCAGCAGGGCAATTAAACCCCTCCCCTACCCATAGCCCTGCCCCCCTCAGCCAGGCACTGACACCCCTCCCCCATCGGCTGTGCCCACCTCAGCTGGGCACTGACACTCCTCCCCCCCACACCCACTGTGCCCCTCAGCCGGGCACTGACACCCCACCCGCACCTGCTGTCCCCCTGCCCTCAGCCAGGCACTGACACACCTCCCCCACCCCCTGTGCCCTGCTCAGCCGGGCACTGACACCCCACTCCCACCTGCTGTGCCCCTCTCAGCTGAGCACCGACACCTCTCCTGCACCCCTTTCCCCTCAGCTGGGCAATTGCACGCCTTCCCCACCTGCATGCCCTGCCCCCCTCAGCCGAACACTGACACCCCTGCCCCACCCACAGGCCTTCCCCACTCAACTGGGCACTGACACGCATCCCCAACTCAGAACCACTGTGCCCCCTTCAGCCAGGCACTGACATCCCTCTGGCACCTAACATCCTCTCTGCCCCCCCTTAGCCAGGGTCTCGGCATTGACAACCCTTCCTTACTTGCACCACTCCCATTCCTCACACCAGGCCCTGACAAGTCTTCCTTCCCTCACATCTCCTCCCTGTCCCCCAGGGACTGGGCATCACCACACACCCTTGCCACTCCCTCTTCCCCTCCCCTCCAAGGAGTGGGCATCAAAACCCCTCCCCTGATACTCCCTGGTCCCATGCCAGGGATCAGGCACTAACATCACCTCCCCCAACATTGTCCAGGTGCCAGGGGCAGCTCTAAGGATTTTGCCGCCCCAAGCACAGCAGGCAGGCTGCCTCTGGCAGTTTGCCTGCAGAGGGTCCACTGGTCCCGCGGCTTCGGTGGACCTCCCCGTGCCTGCGGGAGGTCCATCAAAGCTACGGGACCAGTGGACCCTCCGCAGGCAAGCCACAAAAGGCAGCCTGCCTGCCATCCTCGCAGCACCGGGAGAGCACCCCCTGCGGCTTGCTGCTCCAAGCATGCGCTTGGCGTGCTGGGGCCTGGAGCCACCCCTGCCAGGTGCCAACACATACACACCCCTGCCAGGGACCAGGCACTAACACGCCTGCGCCAGCCCTCTTTCCCTGACCACCAAGCAGGCACCACTCCTCCAATGCCTTCCAGTCTGAGGCCTGGTCTACAGTACAGAGTTGGGTCAACACAAGGCAACTTATGTAGACCTAATTATTTGGTGTCTGCACTAGAATGCAGCTTCTGCCCTGTTACCCTGTCCCCTGCTACACCGACATCATAACTCCACCTCCATGAGAGAAGTAACACTGATGTCACAGTAGTTAGGGCGACACAGTATCTGTGTAGACACTGCATTACTTACGCAGTCTGTTGGCTGCCAGCCCCCAGTGAGGCTGACAGCTGGAGCCCTCCCTTCTGCCCCAGCACCAATGGGGAGGTGGAGGGGGGGCAGCTGTGAGCCCATGCCCAGCTGATGGCTCAGGCTCTCAGTGCTGTTGGGGGGGGGGAGCTGTGAGTCCTGTGCCAGGCTGACAGTTCGGGCTGTCAGTGCCAGGATGGGGGACCTGGTGTGAGCCTGTGTCTGGCTGACACTTGGGCTATCAGTACTGGGGTAGCTGTGAGCCTCATGCAGAGCTGCTGGGCTCCTGCTTTCAGTGTCCCACAATGCCCCACCTCACTTGGTGAAAGTGCTCCTGGTGAGGACATGCACCACCGACAGAAGGAGCAAGTGTGAATAAGAACCATCCCTTTAATTGCTGTGGTGGCTGTATGTCGACGCAAGTCAACTTGATTTTGTAGTGTAGACCAGCCCTGAGCCTCTGGGTTCCAGCAGTCCTATTTCACACTGTGAGCTCTGCCCTGCAAGCCCAACTGAGATAGACTCATAGTTAGAGACTTTTACACTCTTCAGGAATCAATGTACTTCAGCAAGTATTTGAAGTGACACCAGACAGCCTTTTCCAAACAAAGCAGGGTTTATTAGTCAACTGGAATGCAGCAATGGGAAATCCTTGGGTTAGCACAGATAAGCAAATAAATACATAGCCCACGTTACCCAAGCCAGCGCTCCACACAGCTGCTGTGGACTCTTTTTGTTATCTATTTCCTTTTGTCTCCATATCACTCTCAAGTAAGAGTAAATAAAAGGATTCCACAGTCAGGAGCAACAGAGATTAGTGGACTGTGAAAGGGAGTGACCTGACACAGGAACCAGTAAAAACATAAAGGAAGAGCAGCGAAAACACCAGGTAGAAGAGCAGGAAAATCATGAAAAGCACCATCAGCATGAACTGCAAATGGAGAGAAGCAGAGCAGGATAAGTAGGGTGAGACCATGGGAAGCCAATTCTGCAGGGAGCCTTGATATCAAATTGTTGCCCCAATGTAAAGAGCTATAGGGAGGGATATAGCTGTGTGATGCAGTAGGGACTGTCTGTGTGGGGAGTGGGAGAGCAGGGGAGGACTTTAGGGGATGGACGATGCCAGGGCCTGTTTGAACAGTTTGTAGTCCCCTGCCTCCGCCCCTTTCAGTCGGCTGTACACCTCCACGGCTGTGGAGTCCAGTAAGGGGGTGAGAACTGCGATCCTGTTTGCAGGGTCAACCCTGTGCAGCTCGCAGGCATTCTCAAAGGCCGTCAGGAAGGTATCGATGTCCTCCCCCTCCTTACGCCGGGGCAGCAAGTGCTTATCAAAGCTCTTTGTAGGCTTGGGTCCCCCCTCACTCACCGCAGCCGGGGCCCCACTGCTCGCCAGCCGGGCCAGCTCCAGCTTATGTTTACGCTGTTTTTCCTTCTCCTCCCGCTCATGTTTACGCTGTTTTTTCTTCTCCTCCCACTCACGCTGGCGCTGGTTTTCCTTATGTTTACGCTGGTTCTCCTTATGTTCACGCTGTTTTGCCTTCTCCTTCAGCTCTCGCCTCTTTAACTCGAGCTCTTCCCGTTTCAGCTCCCTTTCATATTCCAGCCGCCTCCGCTCCACGGATGCCGAGCGTTGCCGGGAGGATCCCCTGCTGGGGGGCGAGCTTCGCCGTGAGGCTCCCCTGCTGGCCGGGGGTGTCACGGTGCCCTCGGTATACACTGGGCTCCTCCCCGCCCTTCCTCTACGCCTAGGAAGGGGGGGTCTCGGGAAGCCCTCATCTGCCGGCTGACCACTCCCAGCGGGGACAGACACTGGTGCCTGCACTGCATCTGCTCGGCTGCTTCCCTCAGAGATAGGGCTCCGTTTATTCATGCGGTCTCCCTGCTCCAGCTGGGCAATCAGCTGGTCCTTGGTGTGTCTCCCCGGGCGCAACCCCCTCTGCTTGCACAGCTCCAGCAGGTCGCACTTGCGCCGCTTGGCATACATCTTCCTGCTGGCCACTCACAGGCCGGGGTGCTCGCCGCTCCCCACGGTTTCCAGGGGGACCCCTAGTGCACCAGCCCTTCGTGAGGTCACCACCTCTCTGCCAGGGTCGAGCTGCCGACTCCTTCGCCCCTGGGACCGCTCGCTGCAATCCCCCGGGGGACCCTGTTACTGCAAAGTCCTTCTCACTGGGCACACACTCCCAGGAGTTAGTCACCCCTTCGTTTTACTGCTCCCCAGTCACTTACTGCAGGAAGCGCCGTCCACGGGGTGCAGTATATCCCACCGCTGCCACCAGTTGTCACGGAGTGTGGGGTAGTCCGGCCCTGCACCCCTCTTCCTGGGACCCACAGTGACTTTTAGCCAGCCAGTAAAACAGAAGGTTTATTGGACAACAGGAACACCGGTTACAGCAGAGCTTGCAGGCACAGTCAGGACCCCTCCCTCGAGTCCTTTTGGGCTTTCAGGGTGCTTGGATCCTAGCTAGGATACCCTGAATTCCGCCCATCCAGCCCCAAGCCCAAACTCAAACTGCTTCCCTCTTGCCACTCCCTTCCTTTGTTCCTCTTCCCGGGCAAAGGTGTTGACCTTTCCCCTCCCTTACCTAGCTCAGGTTACAGGCCCTGGCATCGTCCATCCCCTAAAGTCCTCCTCTGCTCTCCCACTCCCCACACAAACAGTCCCTATCGTGTACCTGAGTAAGAAGCTGCTACCCCGGGAACAAAGCTACGCGGCCATCGAGAAGGAATGCCTGGCCATGGTGTGGGCCCTTAAGAAGCTAGAGCCATATCTCTTTGGGCGACACTTCACCGTGTACACCGACCACTCTCCCCTGACCTGGCTGCACCAGATGAAAGGAGCCAACGCCAAGCTCCTGAGGTGGAGCCTGCTCCTGCAGGACTATGACATGGACGTGGTCCATGTGAAGGGAAGTGCCAACCTGACAGCGGATGCGTTGTCCCGGAGAGGAGGCCCTGAACTTCCCC
This sequence comes from Gopherus flavomarginatus, assembly GCF_025201925.1. Classification (NCBI taxonomy): domain Eukaryota; kingdom Metazoa; phylum Chordata; order Testudines; family Testudinidae; genus Gopherus; species Gopherus flavomarginatus. The sequence continues at coordinate 264,091 of NC_066618.1, forward strand.
AGGTCACTGGGCAGAGTGACCCCGCTCAGTTCAGTCTCGAAGGGGGGAGAGATGTGATGCAGTAGGGACTGTCTGTGTGGGGAGTGGGAGAGCAGGGGAGGACTTTAGGGGATGGACGATGCCAGGGCCTGTAACCTGAGCTAGGTAAGGGAGGGGAAAGGTCAACACCTTTGCCCGGGAAGGGGAACAAAGGAAGGGAGTGGCAGGAGGGAAGCAGTTTGAGTTTGGGCTTGGGGCTGGATGGGCGGAATTCAGGGTATCCTAGCTAGGATCCAAGCACCCTGAAAGCCCAAAAGGACTCGAGGGAGGGGTCCTGACTGTGCCTGCAAGCTCTGCTGTAACCGGTGTTCCTGTTGTCCAATAAACCTTCTGTTTTACTGGCTGGCTAAAAGTCACTGTGGGTCCCAGGAAGAGAGGTGCAGGGCCGGACTCCCCCACACTCCGTGACAAGCTGACTTTAAAAGGCTTGTGATTTGAGTAAGGTTGATCCTGCAGACCAGCTCCATTGTCTCACTTCCTGACAGGGTCCCAAAATGATAGGAGGTGTATAGCCAGATGGACAGAGTTGATACAGGGGCAATGAACAGTTAAAAAGACTCTACTGCTTAAGTTTGAAGTGACACGATGCTTATAGAAAAAGGTTTCAGGGTGTGCAAAAGAACTAGGATGGGATGTATATGGAAGCCATCACCCCAATGGGCGAATATCTCCACAAATGAGGTAGCAGTGTGCTGGAAGGTTTATATGACCTAGTCAGGTTAAAGCAATTCTGTGAGACTGTTTCCATAAGGGATTGGTCTATGCATGGGTCCTGGAAATGCATAGACCAATTAGATGCCCCAAATTGGAGGGAGCAGCCAACCACAGTAGACCCTGCTGAGGGATCTCAGGGTATGTCTACACAGCCTCTGGTAGTAAGCCTCCCATCCTGGGTCAAGAGACTTGGGTTCACAATTAATAGCTGTGAAGACATTGTGACTTGGGCTCTGAAGTCTAGAGAAGAGGCTGGTGTACCTACTGGGTTCCGGGAAGAAAAGAGGCTGGTGTAGCAGGGTGGTTACCTGCTCCAGCCCTGACAGGGTTAAAACCAGCCTTGGGAAAGGGCTGGAGGGCTGGGAGAACAGCCCAGGCAGAGTGGGAAGCAGGTTCAGCTGGGATCACGCACCAGTTAGGGCCCAGCTGGCCCTATAAAGGCTTGAGCCAGGCACTCAAGTGAACAGTCTTTCTCTGGCTGTAGGGGGAGATGGGCCTAGCTGCAGGGAGCTAGAGACAGCGTACTTGAGTGGAGTAGGGCTGTGGAAAGGCAGAGGAGCTGGGGAGCTCCAGCCTGGAAGGCCCCAGGCTGTGGCCTAGCATTGGGCTAATAGGTACTGGGGGTTGCAGAGGACAGCCTAGGAGTAGGCAAAGGCAGCAAGACAAAACCCAACCTTGCCAGTGATGAGTAGGCTGATACTGCAGTCTGCCCCAGGGCGCAGGGGTTAGATGATGACGGCTAGTAGCCATATACTGAGGTGAGGTGGGGATAGTGGGTGGGGGTTCCCTGGGGAGGGGAGACCCTAAGAATGAGGGGCTATTTCCAAGGGGCAGTGCCCCAGATAACAGGGCACTGGGTCTGGGAGGGACACAGGGGCCAAGCGATAGCAGGACGCTGGCCTGCAGAGGGCACTCCAATAGCTGGAGAGCTAATTCCCTGAGACAATCAGCAGGAGGTGCCATAGGGCTGAGTCCACACCCTTACAGCTGGGCTTTCAAGTCTGAACTCCAGACCAAGCCACAACTTCAAAATGCTGTCTACACTCTGTTGACCTGGGCTGAGAGGCTTGCTGCCACTGGCTGTGTAGATACTACACCTCAAAGATCTGAGGTGTAGTATCTATCTGTAAGAAAACACAGCATAAGTGAGTGTACTGCCCAAGGCCTGAGACCATTTGTCTGGGAGTGAGGGGCTCACCCATCCTCTGTCCAGCCAAGAAGGCAGCCTGCAGCTCAACCTTATTAAGTGAACTATGTGACTAAAAGTGGTATACAGACAGCTCCTTTGCAGCTTGGGATATGCTGCCAGATGAGCTTGCACCACAGGCATTTGTGTACATGTGTTGTGGGCTGGTTCTTCTTATCCCCAGTGGAAGATGGTAATTACTGGGGGAAAGAATCTAAAGCCTGAAGCGACCACTGTGATCATTTTCTCTGACCCCCTGTAAAACACAAGCCATAGAACTTCCCCATATTAATATCTAGAGTATATCTTCTAGAAAAATATCCAATCTTGATTTTAAAATGGTCAGTGATGGTGACTCCACTATGAGCCTTGGTAAATTGTTCCAATGGTTAATTACGCTCATGGTTAAAAAACAACACTCTGTTTCCCATCTGAAATTGTCTAGCTTCAACTTCCAGCCACTGGATCACGTTATTCCTTTTGCAGCCCTATAATTATCCAGATCGTCCTGTTTACCTTTTTTAAAAATTGGCATATTAACTTTCTTCCAGTCCTGTGAGCTCCTGGGCCAGCTCTTTTAAAATTCTTAAATGTAAGTTATCTGGAGCTACTGATATAAAAATGTCTGCCTTTAGTAGCTGCTGTTTAACATCCTCCAGAGATAGAGGAATGGAAAAAGTGTTATCACTATATGATGAGACTGTATCATCTTTTTCTTCCCCAAATTCACAACACTATTATTGAACATATTATTATTATTGAACACTTCAGCCTTTAGTGCATTATAATTGATAATTCTACCATTTCCATCTAGTAATGGACCAATATCATAGGATTATTTTTGTTCCTAACATATATCTTATTGTCCTTAACATAGATTTCTCCTTGTGTCCTTTGATTCCCTTTTCAATTCGCTACAATTCCTAACTTCTGATTTATATTCATTACTATCCACTTTCCCTTTCTTCCATTTGTTATCTATTTTATAGTTTCCTTCACTTCCCCTCTAACCCAGGTCGGTGTTTTACCAGTATGGCCGTTTTCCTCTATTGTGGCTTTTTGGGTATCTAGTAAACTATTCTTAAATGATTCCAAATTATCATTTACATTTTTCTGATTAAATTCTTCTTTCCTGCTGGTCTGGCTCATATTTTTTTCAGCTTTGTGAAATTGGTCCTATTAAAGCACCAAGTGAGAGAGAGAGAGAGAGAGAGTGTGTGCATCAGTGTGTATATATATATATAACTCTCACTGATAAATTATGCCTTATTTCTAATTTGAACTTGTCTGGCTTGTTTCAAGACACTGTTTCTTGTTCTGCTTTTCTCTACTAGAGTACCCAGTCTTTCCTCCCTGTGGAGGTAGTTGAACACTGTAATCAAGTCACCTCTCAATTGTCTTTTTCATAAACTAAACAGATTGAGCTCATTAAGTGTGTCAGTATAAGGCATGTTCTCCAGCCCTTATACTACACCTCTACCCCAATATAACACGGTCGTGGGGAGCCAAAAATCCCTACCGCATTATATGTGAAATGCTGTTATATTGGGGTAGCAGTGGCAGGGCTGCAGTGGTTATTTGAAGAGCCTGGGGATCTGGCTGCGGGGAGCCCGGACCCTTTAAATTGCTGGCAAGCCCCACTGCCACAGCCCTGGGGTAGCAGCGGCTGGGCTCTGGCAGTGATTTAAAGAGCTCCGGGCTCTGGCCACTGAGGGGAGCCCGGACCCTTTATATTGCCACCCGAGCCCCGCTGCTGCAGCCCTGGGGTAGCAGTGGCAGGGCTCCAGCGGTGATTTAAAGGCCTGCCCAAGCCCTGCCGCTGCAGCCCTGGGGTAGCTGCAGCAGGGCTCCAGCGGTGATTTAAAGGGCTGCCCGAGCCCCGCTGCTGCAGCCCTGGGGTAGCGGCAGCAGGGCTCCAGCAGTGATTTAAAGGGCTGCCGGAGCCCCGCTGCTGCAGCCCTGGGGTAGCGGCAGCAAGGCTCCAGCAGTGATTTAAAAGGCTGCCCGAGCCCCGCTGCTGCAGCCCTGGGGTAAGCGGCAGCAGGGCTCCAGCGGTAATTTAAAGGGCTGCCCGATCCCCGCTGCTGCAGTCCTGGGGTAGCAGTGGCAGGGCTCCAGCAGTGATTTAAAGGGCTGCCCGAGCCCCGCTGCTGCAGCTCTGGGGTAGCAGTGGCAGGCCTCCAGCAGTGATTTAAAGGTCTGCCCAAGTCCTGCTGCTGCACCCCCGGGGTAGCGGCAGCAGGGCTCCAGCAGTGATTTAAAGGGCCCTGGGCTCCCAGTAGCAGCTGAAGCCCTGCTGCTACCGTGCTAAATGCGAACCTGTTATATCAGGTTATAGCAGGGTAGAGGTGTATTTCTGTGGTTCTTTTCTGCAGCTGCTTAGATTTTTCAACATCCTTCTAAATCTGTGGATACGAGAACTGTATGAAGTATTCTAGTATTGATCTCATTAGCAGTGCACACAAAGGTAAACTCACCTCTTTGCGCCAACTCATCACTCCCTGTTTATGCATTCAAGGATTGTATTAGCATTTTTTTCACTGGATAACACTGAGAGCTCCTGTTCTGTTGCTTGTCCACGGTGGCCCCTAAATCCTGTTCTGTCACCATTTTCCAGGAAACAGTCCTCCACTCTGCAGGTATGTCTGCATTTTATTTGAATGGACCTAGTTTACCAAGTGATCCAGATCACTGTGTGACTGTCCTGTCTTCATCTACTACTCTGCCAATCTTTTTGCCATTCACAAATTTTATCAGCCATTGGGTAACTGAGGCTTGAGCATGCATAATGTATGGGTTACCTAAAATCCAAAGGACTGATATGCTACAACCCAATCAGATCAAGATTAAGTAGAAATGTATAAAAGACCTAAGTGAACCTGGGCCCAAACTGGATATACACTGGAGCAGAAACTGAAGAATGGGACAGAAGGACCAGACCAAGAGATCAGAGAAGGCGACAACTATCATGTAAGATGGAAGGACTTCCTAATACTGCAGAATGTGGTAACTTGGGCCCATTTACCAATTCTGTCTTGTCTGTTATTGTCTGACATAAATGTATGGCCAGATACTATAAGTGCCAATAATTCTGTCTGAAATTGTATAGAGCTGAAAATTGATTTAAGACTAAATTGTGAAAATAGGGGCATGTGTGCAGTCTATTGCCCCACTGCTGTTCGAGAAACCTATTGCTGCAAATCCATCCACTATGTCCTGCCCATTGCTGAGAGTTACAGTCCTGCACAGCAGATGATTAGTGGTCCTGCACACTTGCACAACGACATAACTTGTGTCGACCAGTTTGTAGTGTAGACATGGCCTTATGTGCCTCATACTGGCATGGCTATGCTAGTCAGGGGTGTGAAAAAAATACACCTGCAGCAACACAGCTAACTAACTTAGGTGGTTGCACACCAGCTTCACTAGCTCAGTATATTTTGTTATTCCCTAGCCCAGATCAGAATGTTCACTTTAGAGCACATAGAGGAAAAAGAATTGCCAGCTGCCTTCACCATAGAGTAACCCTACCCCTGTAGTGCTGTGTCATGAGTGCAGTGTGCACAGCAGCAGAGCTGCCATGGCAGCTATGCATCCTGCAGAGGAACCAGTCACGCCCCGGCCGCATGATCTGAAGGAGCAGGGCATCGTCCCTGCAGATGACTCCTTTCCCAGATGAGCAAACAGCCTAGCTAGCAAGGTCAACAATCAAGTCAAAGGTCTGGAGCATCTGAGGACTAATATTCTAACACAGGGGTTTGCAAACTGGGGGTTGGGACCCCTCAGGGGGTCATAAGGTTCTTACATGGGGGCATCACAAGCTGTCAGCCTCCACCTCAAACCCACTTTTCCTCCTGCATTTATAATGATGTTATAAACGAAAAACACTTTTTATATATTTAAGGCAGAGTCTGACTCAGAGGCTCGCTGTGTGAAAGGGGTCACCAGTACAACAGTTTGAGAACTGCTGTTCTAACAGGTCTCCATGGGTATGGTGAAGCTCACATAAGCCCCAGTCTCAGCAGCTGGGCATCCTATTTACAGTGGATGAGGAGTTACCATCTATAACCACCACTGGATGAGTGAGGGGGGCTTGCTCTTGACAGCTATAGAGAAGGAGCGGAGTGGCAAGTGCATACCCCCTCATCTCAGGAAAAGGCCCAAGGAAAGGTTCTTTCCAACTGGAGAATGGGCAAAGCGCAGGAACAGCAGCCAGATACCAATTCAATGCCCAAAATTCAATTCCTCTTGGGATACCCTTGTGTACATCTGAAAAACTGCCACACCCTATGAAGCTTCAGAGAGAAGGGATTAGACACCATGTAAAAAGCACAGTATAACAATCTAGATAGGACAGAAGAGAAGCAGCAGAAAGCAGCTAATGCATCACGTTATGCAGCCTGAACCGGGCTGCAGGGGGGTGGAGGGCAGCCATTCTAAAAGACTGAATCGCTGTAAGACTCGTATTCTAGCCGCTTGTCCATATACCTTTGATCAGGCTCCCACTGTCCCAAAGTCATTACACTCTATATGCCTGAACACCCCTATGCATGCTCTCCCAGGACTACATCCCCTTCCATGTGTGTTCACCAGCCATGTCTGGCTGCTGACAAACACACATCTGAATGGGACTAAGAAAGCGTTTGCTCAATCTCACTGGGTCCATTACTTTAGTGAGATATTTGACTTAGGTGGGTGAGGTAATATCTTTTACTGGAGCAACTTCTGTTGGTGAGAAACACAAACTTTCGAGCCACACGGAGTTCCTCTTCACCTGACGAAGAGCTCTGTTTGCCTCAAAAGTTTGTCTTCCTCACCCCTAGAAGATGGTCCAATAAAAGATATTACCTCACTCACCTTGTCTCTCTACTACCCTGGGACTGACAGCTACAACTACACTGCATTTAAATTAGTTGACATTCAGATTTAGTATAGGTGAGGGCAGCTGGCAAAATTTTTTTCCCCCTCTGGGCTCTAAAGTGAATGTTCAGCATTGGCCTAGGAAAGCTGCATCTTAATAGAGTGAAAGAACAGGAATCCCAAGAAGAACACACTACACTAACAAGCCAGGGTTCAAGAGGTGTTTGTGGGATTGCAGCAGTGAACACATCAGGGAATCCAAGTGTGTCAGAGAGAATAGGGAAAGTGCATACATTAATATGTCTTGTTCTGATTCAGGTCTCTTATTTACTCCCGTGGCGCAGCACTTTGGGTGAGCTTTATGGGGCCAAGTTTTGACTGCCCGTAATCTTACAGTTCCATCCCCCTCACGCCCACAACCCACTCTGTGGGAGTGTCACTGTACCATAGTTGTGAATGAGAAGAGACTTGTGATAATTTGTGAGGAACCAAGTTAATTTGCATGGGAAGAAACTTTAATCACTTTTCCTATTAAACCAAATTTTCCAATTGCCCTGCCAGCCCCTTGGCCTCATGCATCCATCTTTCCCAGGGCACTATTGGGGCTGGGAAGAGGGGTGGAAGGTGCAAGTATTAAGGTGCTGGGGAACCACTGGTAGCTTTGGGTCCTTCAGGTGCTATTGGCCTGTTCCTGCTCAAAGAGGGCCATGGCCAGGTGCGAGCGGGAGGAGAGCCCCTCTAGGTTACTGAGCACACAGCGGTGATACAGTTCCTCGCTCAGCCGGGGGTTGCAGCTCCTCAGCATATATTTCTGCACCAGCCCTGGCTCCACAGCCCGGAACAAGTGCAGGCCAGAGTAGCGAAGGAAGACATCAAATACTTCCATGCTCTCCAGCACTTCGTCCCGGTCCAGAATGTCAGCCGCCAGCTTGGTGCGTGCTGCCATGTAGTCAGAGTTGTAGAAGCAAGCCTCAGCAAAGGCATGACGGTCAAAGTGCCCATCCCTCAGGAAGTCGGTGCTGGAAGAGGAGGAGGCCTGCTCACCATGGTACATCAGCACTGGGTTGAACTCCTGGAAGTGCATTGGGAAGAAGACCTGCCAGTTGCTGATGGTGTTCATGCGGCAGCGATTCAGGAACTCTGTGTTAACCTCTGTCCAAACGCTGGCCAAGAAGAAGAGGGTGTCCACAGGGTGTTTCTTTGACACTATGTCCATGAGCTTCACCTGGGATGGCACCTCAGTTTTGACGCTGATCCAGGGGATTTTCACCTCTGCATAGCGTTTTTCCAGCTCTCCCACCATAGCTTTGACTCCAGCAAAGACATCCAGCTGGCTGACCCGCTGAGCATCATAAGGCTGGTAGATGAAGAGCAGGGTCAGCAGGGCATTGTCATGTGTGTCCAGCGTGTTCATGGCAAACATGTCTAGGAAGTTGCTGACAAAGTCCAGCTCCTGCACGGTCAGGGGCAGCACCAGCTGCACACGTGTAGCCTCTGTCACATAGGGCATGGGGATGATCTCCACCTTGCTGAGGGGCCGCACTAGACTCACCCGCTTAGCCAGAACATGGCTGTGGCCCTTCTGGGTTACAGCCTCCAGCAAGAGGTCCAGCATGTACTCCATGCCCCGTGTGGGGTCAAAGCGCCGGTAGCCATTCAACAATTGTTGCTTGTAGAAACGAAGCTGGGGCTGGTAGCGGCTGTTGAGCTGCTGGAGCGCTGCCTCAATGATGTCACTAACATCGGCCTTGCTGGCTCCAGCCAGCTCACATTTGGGGGAGCCATCGGGGCAGGAGAAGAGGTGCTGCTCTGTGAAGTAGTCCCAGCTGATCACCTCGAAGCGGGATTTGGGGACGAAGGGAGCATTGATGCCTATGGGCCATGTCAGCCCACCCTCGCGAGCTGGTGTCAGCGATGTCAGGTTCCTGATCTGCATCTGTGAAGAAAGTACACTCCTATTTATAGAATCATAGGTGTAGGGCTGGAAAGGACCTTGAGAAGTCACCTGGTCTAGTCCCCCACGCTGAGGCAGGACGAAGTATATCCCTAGACCATCCCTGACAGGCATTTGTCCAACTTGTTCTTAAATACGTCCAATGACAGGGATTCCACCACCTTCCTTGGCAGCCTGTTCCAGAGCTTAACTACCCTTATATTCAGAAAGTTTTTTCTAATATCTAACCTAAATCTCCCTTGCTGCAGATATTAAGCCCATTACTACTTGTCCTACCTTCAGTGGACATGGAGAACAATTGATCCCCATGCTCTTTATAACAACCCTTAACATATTTGAAGACTATCATCAGGTCCCCCCCACCCCCGGTCTTCTTTTCTCAAGAGTAAACTGTTAGTGCCTGTGTTAGTGCTGCAGCTTTAAGCAGCTTTTTGCCCTGGCCTCCATGTTCAGGAAATGAGCACACAGTTTCAAGCGAGAAACATTTCCGAGAGTTACCGTTGGGGCTAGGCAAATTTTGTGGTCAGTCATTTCCAGGAAACCGCCCCCCCCCCCTTGAGGGTGGTAACGAGGCACCTAAAAGTCTCCTAATTAGGAGAAACCTGGCCAAAAAATTGAACACGTCATTACCCTTATAAATTGCCCAGTGTGTATAGAGTGGACAGGGAGAAAACAAAAAAAGCTGGACCTTGTAACCGAGCCTGATCAACTCGAGGTCTCCCTCGGCCGCGTGTTTTAAGGAGCCTACCCGATTACCGGTGATGATGAAACTTTCGTGGTTTGTGTGTGAGAGTATGCCTGGGTGCTAATTTTGCTATTTTTGCTAGCTAACTGAGTCTGTATCGTGTTGTAAGCCGGAGTCTCACGGCAAGCTTTAGTTGTCTTATTGCATTTTGCTTTTATTTAGATGAGTAATTGCATTTATGCTTAATAATAGCACCAATAGCACCCTTACTAACCCCTGGAAGGACCTGAATAACTACTGGGACCTAGAGAGGTACCAGGGTCAGCTTCTGTTTGTAATTGCAGTATTTTTATTATTTGTTCTGGTATTATATTGTAAGCCCAAGTTGTAACTAGTATTGAGTTGTTCCTTATCCTCACCTGTGACCCATTCAATAAACCCTCAATTTTTAACCCCACGACTGATTGTTTGCGTTATCCCCATTGCTACCTTCGGGGCACTTTTCACCCCTCCCAAGGGCATCCAGTGATCGAACCTCCGCCCTATCCCAACGCTCATTACCCGGTAGATAACGGGCACCTTGTGACCATATCGGTGGAGCGAGGGGCGAGAGTAATCAGTAATCAACATGGCGTCATGAACAGGATGCCTTCGGGAGGGTCAGTGCCCGTGGCGTAGTGGGGACCGTGAACAGTCTGAGCTCGAGCAATTTCAACACCTACAATTTCACCAAGTGGCCAGCAGACAATCTGACAGGCCCACCCTAGATTGGGTTTGTGTTATAGAGTCAGGGTCAGGGTCAAAAAGCTATACGTCCTCGTTAACCCTGACCGCCGTAGGGTGTCTCCTCCATTGCCATCCCACCTTTAAATGTCAGCCGGCCGATAGTTCCCTGCAACCCCAGTGCACGGGGGTTGCGGATACTAGTCGGACCGAGACACCGTCCGGCATTTGGAAGGAGTGTAGCCATATCGTTAAAAAATCCGGGGCCACCGTTTCTAAACTCATACCCCCGCCCCGGGTACAGCCGGGTGACCCAGCCCATGGGTTGCTAACCCAATTAATGGAGGAATTAGAACAGACCAAGCGGTCAAAGAAACTTAGACTGGACAAGTATAAGTCGGAAGACGTGTCCACGGTCTTGTTCAGCGCACTAAACAAAGCGCTGGACCTCTGTGCGGTCCTTCATGGAAGCACTATGTTTGCCGCTAAACAGGCCGCCGCGAACGGCACCGATAGCGCAGAAAGCGAGATGAGTGACAAGGAGGAGGAGGACGGGAGTCAGGCTGGCAGAAACCCACCCCCCTATGAAGGCCCCCCTCCCCCTTCGATCTATCCTGCTCTCCCCTCAGCCCCACCTGCGCCTGAGAAGGAGATGCGGATAGAGGCAATGCCTGTCGCTATCACAAAAAGCAAGGTGGACTCTAATACAGGCCAAATTACTACTACCACCGAATATCGTACCCGCACTAAGGCAGAATTGAAGGAGTTTATGGTAGACACTAGGTGTGGGGAGAGCGAGCCCGCCCTCGTTTGGCTGGGCCGTCTGGCCCTGGATCACGGGGCAGAGATAGTGAACAGGGAGGAGGCTAGTCTCTTGGCCAAAACGTCCACCTGGTCGGGAGGATTTTCAGGCCATAACCTCTTAAGAAATGGGGTCTGGCCACTTACTACACCAGCCGCAGCCTCTTTAGCCATGAAGGGCAGTTTTAAGGGCATGTATATACCTCCCGGCAGCATAAATACACCCCATGAAATCATATGGGCTATTGCCGGGGCATCCATCGTAATGTGGGACCCACAGACGGTGCCCTTGAACTTGAATCCACAGCAAGCCCAATCCAACACGCCGCTCATTTATGTCGGGGACCCCACTCAGATCCCGGTCAATAGGGATGCAGTGGACTTAGCCATAGATGGCGCCCCACCGATTGACACAGGGGGAACCCTGCTGCTGCATGGTTGGATTGGGCGACCTCTTATTACTTTATAAGAGGCTATGTCCCGTCTTCGAATGCCACAAGCCCCCAAGAGCCCCATCTCAGCCCTTCCAGCTGAGAACCCTGTTAATAAGGGTCATCCTAAGCACCCTGAATGTACCAAGGCTGAAAGGGCGCTTTTTGGGTTCCTATTACATAAGGGGATCCCCAAGGAAGCATTGCGGAAGATGTCTAACTCTCAACAACAAGACCTGGGGAAACAGTTAGGATGGAAGGACTGGGACGATTATTTGAGAACAAAAAACGAGTAGAGGCCGGGTGCGCCCCGGCCTCCACAGAGACTTGGAATGAGCGACCATATTACACCCTATTGGTAGCCAGTCCCAAACCCCTTCACACCCCTGTATCTTTCCTGTTGGACACCGGAGCTCAAATCTCCGTTATTAAACCCGATGTACCGCATGTACCCACAAGTTCTACTATGTTTATTTAGGGTCTTAACAGCATTGAAGAAAAACCTGTAGTCTGCTTTACTCTGATTCACAAAGGGTATAAGCGGAAAGTTAAGGCTTTGTTGGGAGGAACAAATTTGCTGGGGGTTGGGGATATAAAACGACTACGATTACAAAAACAGGTCTGTCAGGCCCTGCCTGTCACCCTGTCGCCCGATGCCCCCCCCCTTATAGCCCCGAGCTTGTTAATAACAGTTCATGGAAATTTTCCCCTATTCCCACGAAGCCTGAAGGCATCCCCCTCATTAAGCAACTGCTCAACCAATTATTAAAGGAGGGACGGATAGCGCAGGCAACCGCATCAAACTATCTATCGCCCGGCTGGGGTATCCCCAAGCCCGGCAACCCCTCTGAATTTCGATTGGTCATCGATTATAGACAAGCAAACAGTCGAGTCCGACACCTTCCATTTGCGGGCCCGGCCACCATTCCAGAAATACGGCAGCAGCTAAGTGATGCCAGTGGGAGGTGGGCCTGCACCCTGGATTTAAAGGATATGTTCTATCAAATCCCGTTAGAGGACAAACCCCAAATCCTAAACTTCGCGTTCCAGGGCGCACAGTACCAGTGGAAGGTGTGCCCTCAAGGGTTCTGTAATTCCCCCACCTTGGCCACGTCCGCTCTTGCAAAAACCTTAAAAGGGGTAGAAGCCACTGGGGGCACCACCATTTTAGCCTATGTGGACGACATAATCATAATTGGGCCCAACGAACACATAGTCCAACACGTAACTAACGCCGTGGTAGCCGAACTAAAGGCCAATGGGTGGCGAATTAATGAGACAAAAAGCCACCTCGTGCCCTCTCAAAGCTTTTCCTTCTTAGGCCAACATTATGACCCCTACAACTGTGGCCAACCCACCTCGGGAATTCTAGACCCTTGGGTAAAAGACCCGCCCGAGAATAAAAAGCAACTACAGAGACTTTTAGGCCTAATTAATTATCACCGACACTTCATCCCGGATAAACACGTTGTAGACCTGGAGACGATCCAGTAACCCCTCTCGTCCAAACGGAAACAGGAAATATGGAGTCCCGAGGCCCAAAAAAGCCTGGAACGAATAGCCGCCTGGTTTGCCTCTAACCCAAGGCTAGCGCGATATAAAAGGGACTCACCTTTTACCATTACCCTTTTCTTTACACAACATCACTATGGGTACTCAGTATCACAAGACGGGCAACCGGTCTATAACTGGGCCCGACGGCTCAAGGGCCCTCAGTATCGATATGGACCCATAGGACTTATGTTGCTAGCCGCAGGCGAGGCACGCATTTGGGCTCCGCTATCTAGTAAAGGAACCCTGATTGGCCCAGAGGTACACCTCATTCCTTGGCTCACGCGGCTGCCCCCCCCCAGTTTTCACGGGACCAGCCTAACTTGGCAACAGCTGTGTTATTTGGGGGAAATCACGTGGCGGGAATGGACGCTTAAATCGCTGCCAAACGATGTCCGATTCCCAGCAGCCTCGGAGCCCTTGTGTATAGAAACAAAATATGACCCCTGGATTGTGTCCGACGGGGGCACTTCCCCGACCCCCCGGGCAGGAGTCCTCTGTGCTAAATGCGACCACTTCCAGGTTGATCTCCTTCCCCCGGGTTCATCGGCCCAGCATAGCGAAGTCCATGGGGTCCTTCTCGCTGCCCAGCACGTTACCCAGGCCCATTCCGTTTCTATTCAAGTCGTGTTGGGCATAGACTCACAATTTTGTCTCAGCATTCTCACGGGAGAGGCTAACCCCACAGCATTTACGCCCCTGTGGGACACTATTTTCAACCTTGTACGTAAGTTCTCCCGGCCCTGGTTTATAACCCATTGCCCGTCGCATCGTCCTAATTCTAACCCCCTCCACTCCAAATTGGACCAAAAAATAAGGGAAATTCAAGCGCCCCAAGTGTGCCTGGGGCAACAGCTCCAGCTCAAAACCGACCCATTCCTCCGATGGCTTCATGAGGATTGGGGGCATTTGCCTAGCGGCCGCCTATACAATCAGTTAGCCCTAGGTGCTCAGGGAAGACCCGAGGTACGGCAGCAGGACTGTAAAAGAATAGTACAGTCCTGCCTTAAGTGTGCACAAATCAAGTCCCAAAACCGCCCGCGTTACGAGCGGTGGGCGTACGCTGCAGAGTACTTTCTTCCCGGCGCGGTGTGGCAAATAGATTTAATGGGACCCCTACCTGGAGCCCGTTGCCACCCAAAGGCTCTCGTAGTGGTGGATTTGGGCTCCCGTCAAACTCACTGCATCCCCCTGAATACCACCACGGCTGCGGCTGTGGCTGGGGCGCTGCAACAGGTGGCCGCAGCATGGGGTGTGCCCTCCGAAGTTCAAGCAGATGGGGGACCCCCTTTTACCAGTAAGCGTTTCGAAGCATTGGTATTGGGATGGGGGGCCTCCCTCCATATTCACTTAAAATATCACCCCGAAAGTAATGGAGTTGTAGAGCGGAAAATCGGGGTTCTGAAAACCATGATACGTTCAGTCAATCCCAACGTTGACTATAAGGGTTGGAGTGCGCTATTACCACAGGTTCTTATCTCCCTCAATGCAAACTATTCTCGTTGGCCTGAAATCAGCCCCAGGCCTAGAGGCCCCTGGACTCCCGTATATCACCCTGACCAACTTGTCTGGGTGGCTGAGCCACAGGCCTCAGGTCACCGAGAACCCTATGCTGCACAAATTGTAACTGCAGGTAAATATCCCAATACCTATACGGTTGTGGATGTCCAGGGCAACCACACCTTGGTCCACCATAACTGGATAAGCAAACGTTCTGAGTCAGGAGCGAACTAACGGGGGCCAATAAGGCCGCCTTCTGCTTTGTCTTGCAGCTCGCCATAGTGGCAGGAAGCCGGGACGACAACCAGGAGGGCCCAGATTTGCTGAACCTAAGACATCCGTATCCTGTGGGCGAAAATACCCATCAGCTTATGTTCGCAGCCTATTGGATCCAGGAAGCCCTGGGAGGAAACATCGACTTATCCTCACTGACCCCTGATAACTGCCTTGCATGTTCCAATAGGCTGTCTGTAAATAGGCCTTTGTTTGATTTATTGCCTTTAGCGTTTAATTTTAGTAGCATTAATGGTCCCCTTAATTGCTCTTCCCCCTTTGCTCAGTGGCTCCCCACCGTACAATGGACAGGTTGCACAAACGATCTTTTTGACCCCATTTCCCCCCTTGTTTTTTCTATTTTTAATGAAACTAGGGTACGTCGTATGGGCCCACTCCCCTTGTCACCTGGGGAAAGGCCCATGGCATCCCACTGTTGGGCCTTTTTGGGAAATAATCGAACAGAAACCATTTGGGTTGGGGCCTACCCCAATTGTTCCCAGTGGCAGCTTGTAGACGGAAATGAGACGGCCAGCAGCCCTATTTTCAATCGTACGTCCCCACCCCCCGTTTTATGCAGTAGCCGCGGTCGGAAAATTGGGTCCGGCGGCATCACTTATAGCGGCAAAAAATTCTATCAGCCCCTTAAACACACACATCTATCCCACAGCCACATTAAGAAGTTAGTTTTTAAGGGAGGCTCAGCATGTCAGAACTCTGCCTTTTCCCCTTGGTCCCCCAGACCCGGTCACTTTTGGCTGTGTGGCGAGGCAGCCTATACGGCGCTCCCCCCTAACCCTAGAGGTATATGTACCATTGGCTCTATCCTGATAAAAGGGGGTGGTATTTATGTTAAGACCTGGCATCCCAACTCAGCCGGACGGGTTCGACGTTCCTGGGGTTGGCGGGAAAAGGCAAAGGGTGTGCTGTCCTCTGTAGTGTCTTCAGTGGTCTCGTTTAACCCCGTTGGATATATGTTATTACGTGAGCAAGTATTATTCCAATCACTGGCTATTGAAACGCTGGCAAATACCACTGCAAAAGGTTTTAATTTAGTTAATCAGCAGCTAACGGAATTATCAGATTATTCTTTTCAGAACCGATTAATGATACAATTTCTGTTGCAATCATGGGATTTTTGTGAGACCCTCATATCCATGTACCCACAGTTTAAGGATAAGTGTTGTGTCTCTTTTTCTTCTGTATCTGGAAATTTAACGGAAGTAATTAATAACCTCAGGGCTTTAGGAACCGCCGTGCGTGAGTCCAGGGAGACCTTCCGATTTTGGTCCTGGCTCGATTGGTTGGGTCTCGGAGCCTACAAGGCTTATTTCCAATCTCTCCTTATCTCCCTCCTGGTCAGGTGTATCCTGCTCTGCCTTGGCTGTGCCTGCTTAAAAGCCTGCGTCCATCGTGTTATCGGGTCGGCCTACATTGCCTCTCCCCCCAACACACGCCCTCTTGTAGAAGGGTACGGCGAGTCGGACGAGGAATCTGAGGTATAGGCATAACATTCACATGGAGCCCAGGGCACGGGGGCATGTTAGTGCCTGTGTTAGTGCTGCAGCTTTAAGCAGCTTTTTGCCCTGGCCTCCATGTTCAGGAAACGAGCACACAGTTTCAAGCGAGAAACATTTCCGAGAGTTACCGTTGGGGCTAGGCAAATTTCGTGGTCAGCCATTTCCAGGAAACTCCGCCCCCCCCCCCCGAGGGTAGTAATGAGGCACCTGCAAGTCTCCTAATTAGGAGAAACCTGGCCAAAAAATTGAACACGTCATTACCCTTATAAATTGCCCAGTGTGTATAGAGTGGACAGGGAGAAAACAAAAAAAGCTGGACCTTGTAACCGAGCCTGATCAACTCGAGGTCTCCCTCGGCCGCGTGTTTTAAGGAGCCTACCTGATTACCGGTGATGATGAAACTTTCGTGATTTGTGTGTGTGAGTATGCCTGGGTGCTAATTTTGCTAGCTAACTGAGTCTGTATCGTGTTGTAAGCCGGAGTCTCACGGCAAGCTTTAGTTGTCTTATTGCATTTTGCTTTTATTTAGATGAGTAATTGCATTTATGCTTAATAATAGCACCAATAGCACCCTTACTAACCCCTGGAAGGACCTGAATAACTACTGGGACCTAGAGAGGTACCAGGGTCAGCTTCTGTTTGTAATTGCAGTATTTTTATTATTTGTTCTGGTATTATATTGTAAGCCCAAGTTGTAACTAGTATTGAGTTGTTCCTTATCCTCACCTGTGACCCATTCAATAAACCCTCAATTTTTAACCCCACGACTGATTGTTTGCGTTATCCCCATTGCTACCTTCGGGGCACTTTTCACCCCTCCCAAGGGCATCCAGTGATCGAACCTCCGCCCTATCCCAACGCTCATTACCCGGTAGATAACGGGCACCTTGTGACCATATCGGTGGAGCGAGGGGCGAGAGTAATCAGTAATCAACATAAACGTGCCTAGTTTAATCTTTCCTCAGGTTTTCTAATATTTTATCCTTTTTATTGCTCTTCTCTGAACTTTAATTTGTTCACATCTATCCTAAAGTGTGGCACTCAACACTGGGCACAGGACTCCAGCCAAGGCCTCACCAGTGCCAAGTAGAGTGGGACAAATATCTCCCATGTGTTACACATGACACTCCTATTACTACACCCTGGAATATTAGCCTTTTCACAACTGCATCCCACTGTTGGCTCATACTGAATTTATGATCCACTATAACCCCCAGATACTTTCAGCAATACTGCCACCTATTTTGTACTCTTCCATTTGATTTTTCTAACTCAAACTCTACCATGATTTGCCCCTGTTTTGTTTCTCTTTTATCTTCACCTAGACGCTTTCAACTTTTCTGCCTCTTACCTCCTTGTGGACTCAGAACAAGTGTATGTATTCGCGATGTATAATGCAACATTTTCCCCCTTTCTCCCCATCTTTCCTTTCTGAACAAGCTATACCCTCTATACCAATATTCCATTCATGAGATTTATCCCACCAAGGCTGATGTCAATTAAGTCATAGTTTAGCTTGTGTACTATTACACCCAGTTCTTCCTGTTTACTCTCCATACTCCTTGCTTTTGCATATAGACATCTATAGTGTTGACCAGATTCCTTCACTGTTTTCCCTCTTGTTGTTCCTATGACCCTATTGTAATTTTCATCCCCCGCTCCCAACATCTAGCCCTCTTTTAAGGTCACCTTTTTTTATACCTACTTGTGGGCTTATGTCAACTGCCCCCTTTGAATCTAATTTAAAGCCCTCCTCAATAGGCTGGGGAGTCAGTGTCTGAAGATGCTCTTCTCCTGGAGAGGCAAGTGGTCTGGTCCCTCTTCCTGCCCCCTCTTCAAACCCCGAGGGGCAAATGGCCTGATTCCTCCTCCCTACCTAGAGCTTCTTGAATTCTTAGTGGTGCAGGACAGTAGTGATTCTGATACTACACCCTCCTCATGCAGAGGCTATTTCCACAGAGGACTCTGCCACTGCCTAGCTGTCAGAGATTCTCTGTTCCCCCACAAACCCTGAAAAAAAGAGATCTAGTCTGACCTCACACTCCATCTCTGCCTCAGGTTCCCTGTCGGTATTCCCCCACCCAGATACCTGGAGTTGCTGGATCTCCTGGTAGGCTCTGTCCAGCTGAATCCTGCTGAAATGCTTGTGCAGTCGGTACATGAGGGTCCCCTCAGAGACAGGGTGCACAGTCAGCGCCGCCTGGAAGTCCTCACCCTCCTCCTTCTCTAGGTCTGCATTTTTGGCCAGTTCATAGGAATGGTAATGCTGGCCCTGAAATGGATGAGACTAGTTAGGAACGCTGGCACTCACACTGGGTCCTCCCTCCCGCACCCACTCACTCTGAAGGGGGTAAGACCCAGAGAGACAAACACTTGGGCACGGGAGTGGGTTTCACCCTCCGCTCCTCACTTCATATATCAGAGGAGAATCCAGATCTCCGTGTTCTTTCTTTTTATCCCAGGCTGCCTCCCACCCCCTTGAAAAATTGTGAAATAGATGAAATCTGACTAAATCTGTTCTCTCAAATGTCACTCCAGCTCCACCTCTCAAGACTGGGCTCTTGTCCCATGCTGCTACCCCACACCTCCTTTCTTCCCAGTACTTCACAGCATAAGTTTTGGGGCACTCACTCCTTTGCCCTATGGCACAGGCATATGAGGGTGTGGAGTCTATTGGGTTGAGGCTGTGTCCTAGCCCCTGGAAGGACAATACCTGGTGCTGGGAGACGCAGCTGATGCCCAGGAAGTCGATGATGCAGCGTCCCAGCCACTCATCTGGGCGCACACTGAGAATCTCATTACGGCAGCTGTCCAGATGCCGATGCAACTTAAGCAGCAGGCTCCGGGAAACCAAGTAGCCAAAGCCACCATGGCAGTAGCGGGCCTGTTCATCCCCCCCAATGAACTCCTCAGCCCGTCCCAGGTAAACATCCTGATTAATGCTTAGGTGTGTCACCAGGGCCTTGATCTGCTCGGCTTGGGCGTAGGTGTCATCCTGCATGACATAGAACCAGTCATAGTCACCCCCAAAGTGCTGATGGATGTAGCGCATGGTCTCATACATCAGCCAGACTGGGCGTTCATCCCCATGTGACACCAGCGCCATACCATGAGGCACCTTGGCGCTGCGCAGCCCCGTAAAGTACAGCAAGTGTGGGAAGTGATGGGCCACTGTCTTGTTCACTGCCACAGCCAGTGTGTTCATGGTTGCCTTGGAGGTGAGCACAGCCACAAAGAGCCGTTCATGGAAGCCCAGCTCTGTCTGGATATAGCGAGTCCTGCAGGGAAAAGTCATGGTTACAACACAAGCAGCTGGGAGAAGGGAAAGAAACAGATCTACTCTATACTTGCATCAGAGGCAGAGGGGGCATCCACACCCACAGTTGATGTTTCAAGTAATCTGATTCCTTTCAAAGCTCTGACTCTGGGCTCAGCTGGACACATTACTAATGATATCACATTTTTAAGACATCTTCTTACTTAATGGAAACGAAGGCCAGTTAGCATCCTAACACTTGTATCCAACTATACAGAGAGATGGCATCACCCACTAAATGAAAGACTGCCCTCTCTGGGCTGCGTTGTAGCAGTGGTTTAACAGCCACACAGCAATGCTGAACAACAGTTTAGGGCAGCGTTTCCCAAACTTTTTCAGCCACAGAACACTTTTTAGCCTATTACAGAACACTTATAATATTAGTTTGTAGTTGTTTGGTTTTCAAATAAAAAATTGTTTTATAAAATAAAATATATTTGTGCATAAATAACAAAGCAAAAATACAAATTTAAAATAACTTGAACTAACAATTTCTAACTGGAAAGCGTGTATAAAGTAGTACAAAAATCAAGTGCAAGAGTCAAAATTAAAAACAGAGTTCTACTTAAAAAAAACTCTTTTTAAATATTCACAAAAACCAAACAGATTAGATTTTTACTAGAAAAATCTATTTTTATAAACAAATACAAATTTGGATTTAATGGGATTGGTGTGTCTGTGTTTTTCTATCACAAATTCGCTTAAATATTAGGAATAATGCTGGAAAGTTGAATCCTCATGTCAGGCCCAGCATCAAGTCTATTCCTATATTTGTTTTTTGTTCCAGTATAATATAAAAACCCCATCTCACACAAATAAGTTGTAGCAAAAGGAAGGAGCACTCGAACTGCACGTTTAGCCATATTAGGGTACTCTTCTATTAGGCTGCTCCAAAAATTATTCAGTGGAAGATCCTTAAACTTTTGTTTCAAACCAGAGTCAGAAATTAAGTCAATTAGGTTTTCATAATTGTGCGCAGTAAAGCCGACTGGTTTGGCTGTAATTACAAATGGATTTCAAACCCAAGCATTATCATCAGTAGTTATAGGAAAATATTCTAATAAAGAAGCCTGCAAGTCACGTAAGTGCTGTAAAATGGTGCTGTAAACTTCTTCATGGACTGTAGAATTTATTTCAGTCAGAAATTCATGTACTGTAGGGAAGCAGTCGAAGTTATTCTGTTCTACAGAAGATGCCCAGAATTGCAGTTTCTTTTTAACGACAACATTTTATCCAATGTAGTAAAAAGTCACACTCTTTCCTTGCAGTGACAGATTAATTTCACTTAATTTTGCAAAAATATCTGCAAGATACCCAAGTCTCATTAGCCATGAGGAATTTGTCAGACAGTCATTAAAATTTTCGTCCTGAATTATCTGAAGTGAAGAATACCAGTAGTTCACTACAAAGCTCAAAAAGCCTCACAAGCACTTTTCCTCTGGATAGCCACCTGACTTCCGTATGGAAAAGAAGTGCTTTGTGCTGACTACCCATTTCCTCGCACAAAATTTTAAATAACCTGGATTGAAGTGGTCGAGATTTGACAAAAATTGGTTATTTGTACTGCTTCATTGAGCACAATTTTCAGATATGCTGGTATTTTTTTTTTTAAACTGCAAGTGCTTGTCTGTGTAGAACACAACAGCTCTTAGTGCTTTCTGGTGCTACACTTAGGATTTGCGTTACAGCTCCCTTCATCGTCCCGATCATTGCCCGAGCACTGTCAGTACATACATCAATACATTTTCCCCAATTAATTTAATGATTTCTGATAAAATTGTTGATGCAGTTGAATATTTCTTCTCCTTGTGTTGCTTTGCAGAGATTCACATAAGACCAGGTCCTCTTCAATATTATTATTAAATCTATATCGGACAAATACTAGTAGCACAGCAAGTCCTGAAACGTCAGTGGACTCATCTAGCTGCAATGAATACTCATGGCAAATTTTCAGTCGGCAAACTAGCTCTTTTTCTATGTCATTGGCGAGATCTTTAAAACGGCATGCAACAGTATTATTTCACAACTGTACAGAATCAATTTTTTTACCAGACTGCTCACTCAACATGCACGTTACAGTATCTTTCGCGCATGGCTTGATAAGTGTTTCTCCAATAGTTTGAGCTTCTTCGGCAAGTGCTATACAGTAACTTACTCGATAAGATGCCTCTGTTGCACTTTCGTTGTCTGTTTTAGCAATTTTAATCACTGAAATTTTACAATTTCCAAGTGAGTCACGCTGCCTTTTGAAAAAAACTTATCTTTGTCTTTGTATTCAGCATGCTTGGTTTCCAAATGCCTACGAAGTTTAGCAGGAGCCAATGAACTGTTTGCTAGTATTTTCTTGCACACGATGCACTGCGCATCAGGAACATCTTTATTTCCAACACACATAAAACTGAAAGACAAATAACTTTCATCATACTTTTGTTTCGGTCTTTTAACACCTGTTTCTTCTCGTTTTTTGATATACTTCGGTGGAAATTCTTTCACCTTGGACAACTCACTAGTACTAACAGATTTTTCAGCAACAAAAGCCTTCAATTGTTCATCCTCACTTTGAAGTGTCACAATATTTTGCTCGTTTATTTCAGCCACAGTTGGAGTACCAGAAGAACTTGCTTTTTGTTTCAAAGTTCCCTCTTTTAGCCACAGATCCATGGTGATTAGGTTTAGTAACAATATTTAGAACTACTGATTTTTGTCAAATTTTGTTTGTCATAAATATTTATATTGTTTCGAACAAAGCTAGTTTAGTTGCGCTTACTGCACACATGGTAAAGACCCACAGGTTTGAACTTGTTGAGTGAATATGTTATATTCACCATGGCGTAAAGAGAATGGTATGTGCATAGTGCTGCAGTTCACGCAGTCTCGAGCAGAAGGGGTACGACGTCACTAACTTAAACGTGCCTGAAAGGGTAAACGTCAACATGCTTGCATGCCACGTTCTCTTTACGCCACGATATTCAACACAAGATCTATCAATAACCGGAAAAAGAGTTTTATGTTAAATTATAGTCATTCAAAAAGAGTTGTAAAGTATGCTTCAAATATGCCAAATTTGAAATTAAAAAAATTTAAAGACTTTTTTTAATTACGATTTTTTCACGGAACACCTATTCACATCATGCAGAACACCAGTGTTCCACGGAACACTTTGGGAAACACTGGTTTAGGGCAAGAAGTGAAGCTAACTACTGCAGTCAATAGAAATTATAGGGGGTAAGTTCAAGGGGGAAAAATGTAAATATATGAAAGATCCTTGGATACCCTGGCGATCACATTTTGATTCCTGCAAAAGTACCACAGGATCTTTAATGACCACAAATGATCAAGACTTTGCTTTTATATCATACCTGAAAGATAGCAGCCTGGTAGCACTGATTCAGAGGCTAAATTGATCCCATGGGATCTACCCACCCAGCAGTATAGCACCCCTTAGTGCCACACGATAGCATTGGGATTAGCTCTCACTAAATGGAGAGTGCACTCACTACCAAGCACCCCACACTGCTCTCTGCAGCCTCTGTTTCCTATCCAAGTACCAGGAACATAGAAATTGACAGACTGGATCAGACCCAAGGTCCATATGGTCCACTATCCTGTCTCTGATGATGGCCACCACCGCAGGTTTCAGAGGAAGCTGCAGGTAGCCTTTTAATCACTAGTAGTTTGACTGGTTTAAACCCTGAAGCATGATGTTAAATACTTCTTCCAAAATTTATGTTAGCACTATAATAAGTTCCGCCTCATTGACATCCTGTGGCATTGAGTAAAAAGCATTTCTTTGATCAGTTTGAATTTGCCACGTTTTAAATTAATTGAATGTCTTCTTTTTTCTTGTGTTTTGAGACAGGGAGAACAAAAGTTGCTGATCTCTCTTTAGACCCCTCATTATTTTATATACTTTAATCACGTTTCCACCTGTCTCCTTTATGAGGTAACAGTCCCAACTTTTCAGCCATTTCATAGGAGATTTTTTTCCTCATTACCTAATCATTCTGGTCTTCCCTCTCTGAACCCCCTCTATTCTACAATGTGCTGCACACAGTACCCAGATGAGGTCACGTCATTGACTTATAGAAATGCATTAATTTTTTATTATTCTGCATTCCATTCTTGATGTAACTGAACATCTTGTTTGCCTTTTTTGACTGCACCTGCTGACTGAGCAGAGATCTGCAGGCAGCTGTCTATAATGACACCAGGTTGCTTTCCCTGAATTGATTTCGAACTGTTATGAGAAGATTATTTTTTCCCTGTAAGGTGTACTGCTTTGCAGTTAGCAACATTGAATTCAATTTTCCATTATGTTGCCCATTCATCTAGCTTGATATAGTCTCTCTGAAGTTCCTGATGGTCTGCTCTGAAAAGACAGTTTTCCTTTGGAGAAACTGTGCTGGTTATACCCTGTCACATCATAATCTTTCAGCCGTTTTATTATACTATATTTAATTACAGTTTCAACCAGCTAACCCAGTCTGACCCTGTTTAGCCCATAAGAGCTGATGGGACACACGTTAGACATAGGCGGTCACCTTCACGTCACAATGACTTGCTCAAAAGTGACTAATAAAAATAACGAGGTCATCTGCAAATTTTGGTACTTTACTGCTCATCCCTATGGTTGAGTGTCTACCCAACACTATAATGAAAAGGGTTAAAACTGGAGCTTGAGAGTTCAATTAAAAAGTGCCTGGCCACCCTGCAGAGTGGGCCAGTCACAATGAGTGATGTATCCTAACTGGCAGGGCCAGCTCCAAGCACCAGTGGAGCAAGCACGTGCCTGGGGCAGCACATGCTACAGGGAGGCATTCCGTCCATTCTTGGGGCGGCAGAGTCTGGACGGCTTTTTTTTTGTGCTTCGGCGATTCGGGCGGTGGCAGTCTGAGTGGGTTTTTCTCATTTTTTTTTTTGTGCTTCAGCAGTTCAGGTGGCAAAGTCCAAGCCTTTTTTTTGGCGCTTCAGGGGGCCGCAGCAGTCTGAGCGGTTTTTTGTTTTTGCTTGGAGCAGCAAAAACAGTAGAGCCGGCCCTGCTAACTGGGAGAGGAACTGGGGGTCAGTATAAACAGAGGAAGTCTGTGGCAGAAGGGGTGACAGCTGAATTTAGTATGAGGGGCTTAGTGAGTGTTTCAGGAAAGTGGGGTAACATTAAAAAAGCTCTACTACATTTTTTAAGGATACTCAGCAAGGTAAGAGAGTTAGTAGGTGATGGTTATACTCAGCAGATGAGTCCACTTCACTATAACGCATAAGATGAAGAAGGGGACTGCAAGGAGAGAGGTAGGAACTCTGCAGTTGCTCTCTGGGATCAGAGAATGGAAACAGCCCTGGCAGACATTCAACTGACGACTAAGAGAGGAATACAAGATCAAGCCTAAGGAGGGTAGAAGGGGGGTTAAGCTTACACGTTTACTTTGGGATTTATTGGGGGATTCCAGGAGGGAGCACAGAGTCCTAGCCCTGCGAGAAGGCTGAACTCAGAAAGGTTGTGGGACAGGCCTCCTTACAGGGTTAGTATGAAACAGTCCAAGGAGATGGCAGCAAGAAGTTTGAGGGATTGAACCTTGACTTGCCTGCCTGGAACTCATTGTAGAAGCAGGCCAGGATTCCCCTACAACCACTGGTGAAGCCTCTAAGAAGGGAATAGATGACTGGAAGTCCTGAGGAAAGGGCATATGAACCACTGGGACCAGGACCAAATGCAACAGATTAGATCAGGGATCAGCAACCTTCGGCACGCGGCCCATCAGGGAAATCCACTGGTGGGCCGGGATGGTTTGTTTACCAGCAGCATCCGCAGGTTCGGCCAATCGCAGCTCCCACTGGCTGCAGTTTGCCGTTCCAGGCCAATGGGTGCTGTGGGAAGCAGCACAGGTTGAGGGGTGTGCTGGCTGCTGCTTCCCGCAGCCCCCGTTGGCCTGGAACGGCAAATGGCGCCAGTAGGAGCTACAGTCGGCCAAACCCACGGATGCTGCAGGTAAACAAACCATTACGGCCCACCAGCGGATTTTCCTGACAGGTCGTGTGCCAAAGGTTGCCAATCCCTGGACTAGATGGAGCAATTGGACATTTTATTTGTTGGACTTTTTGCTACCCGGAAAGGTGTGGCACTATATTGTGACCTGGCCAGAGCTGAGTTATGGCAAGACAGAAACTGCAGGGCAGAGCAGTTATAAATAGGAGCCACCAATCAGGGAAGGTGCCTGCTAAGCCACATCCACTGATGAGGGGGCATGCCTGCCGTGAGTGCACTTTTCTACAAACCCTCCTTTCCAGAACATTAATAAACATATTAAACAATATAGATCCTAGGAGGGAAACTTGAGGCCCTGGCTATTAGCTTTTTGTCATAGTGAATATTGACTACTTATTCCTTCTCCATTTCCCCCCCTTTCTCCTAGCCAGTGTTTGATTCATGAGAAGGCTTTGCCTTTCACCTCTGGACTATTTAATTTCTTTAGTAGCATTTTGTGAGACATCTTATCAAAGCCATTTTGAAAGTTCAACTAAGTTGTCAACTGCTTCTCCTTTATCTGCTACTTTTCCATTTTCAAAGAATTCTAATATCTTAGTGGGAGACAGACAATTTTCCTTTGGAGAAACTGTGCTGGTTATACCCTGTTACATCATAATATTCCAGCTGTTTTATTATACTATATTTAATTATAGTTTCAACCAACTAACCCAGTCTGACACTGTTTAGCCCATAAGATGGGACCCATATGTTAGACATAGGCAGTCACCTCCACCTCACAATGACTTGCTCGAAAGGAGTGTCTCTTACCTGAGCACTTTTTTGTAAGGCTTGTTGGGGTCTCGGTAGTAGGGAACAATCCTGGGTTTGAAGTCTTCATCATTCTCGCTTGACCTTCCTCCAGCAACAGAGTCCTGCTTCATTTTCCCTGCAAACAGCCCATTATTTACCCCTGTGTCCATGCAAGGATCCTCCCCATCACTCTGGATCCAGGAGACACGCAGCAGACTTAGACTGCATCCCAAGGAGAGGCCCAGGATGAGTGGCAGAGCAGGCCGCAGGAAGGCAAGGAGAGTAGCCAGACGCATGGCAGAGCTATCATGAAACAATATGCAAAATCTTCAACAAGAAAGTTGTTCAACAAGAAAATCTGGACAAAAGGAGATCTAGAAATGCACCAGAACCTGAGAGAGCTAGAAAACAGTGATCCAGAAGCATGAGAGGCACGATTTCCCACTTAAAGGCAGTTGTAGGCCACAGATCTAGCCCAGTCGTGGGTATATAACAGTGTCAGAGATAAACCATAAAGTTCAGAGAATTTGGCAATATGGCTCATGTTGAAAAGATAATTAAATGAGCCCCAGGTAGTGTCCATGCCTGGAGATATAGCAAATCATTCCCAGCTCCTTGACAGGTGAGACGGAGAGGGCTCCAGCACTGAGATCTGTGAATCCAGTCAGCTCCCAGGACTTCAAGATACAAACACTTCTCATATGGGATGGAATCAGAAAGTTTCCTGAACTTCCATGTACAGGAGCCTTAAGAGCAGAGGGAGAAAGAAACCAATGCTCAGGTCCCCTGGAATAACATCTGGCAACATGAAACACTGACCCTTTGTAGCTGGTGGACAGTATCTCAGTGGTGACTCAGGCTAATAGCACGAGAGCCTGTCCGACCTGCTTGTTTCTTGGTTCCCAGCTGCTGCACTTTTGATGGTCCCATCCAGGCTACCTAAAGAGAGGGAAACTGAGCAGCCAGAACTGCAGGACTGAATCTGCCTCAGTGATAAGTGTGCAGACTCAGATTAAGGTCAGGATACCCTGAACTCCAGAGCTAGGATTACCATTCACCCCCTGCTGGAAAAGAGGTCAGAGGCTCCACCTCTGAGACAAAGCCAGGGAGATTGGCCAGTGCTTCCTGCAGTGGGAAAAGATGAGAACCTTAGCAGAGGTAGTGAAGGGACATGGGCTACAGGGGATTTTCCCCTTAAGGTACAAGTTCCCGTGCAGCCCCAGGCTAGAGGGACTGGCTGGGTGAGGCTACTGGGCTTTCTACCCCTAAAGCCTATGTTCCAGTGCAACTCTTATTGAACAAATGTGCTCAACAGAACGAGCATCAGCAGCCAGGCCCTGGAGCTGGTAGCTTCTTCGGAGAGGCAGACGATGGACTAGGGCCCGGAGAAAGCGTTCTCCTCTCTTCCCTAGAGCTCCTCCAGGCAGGGCTGAATCCCACCGGCCAGAGGAGGCGTGTCCTGCTGAGGCCTCGGCGATACAGCCCCGGCCCCCCCAGTTCCGGGGTCTGCCCCGAGGGAGGCGGCTGGAGGGGTCCCAGTCTCACGGACACGATGGGGCGGCCCTGCTCCAGCAGAGGAGAGGGGGCGAGGGAAAGCTCCACCTGGCCCCCAGCCCAGCGCCTGGCCCCCCCGCCTGCGTAGGCCGTGCCCGGCTGCCTGTCAGACGCTCTGCCCGCGGCAGCCCAGGCCCGGCGCCGCTCCCTGGCTCACTCGCCTCACACGGGCGCTGTGTCGGCCAGGCAGCAGCAGCCCCGGGGGCTGGGTCAGGCCGGTGCGCCAAGGGCTGCCAGCTCACCCGCCTCATGCCAGCCCTCTCCGTCCCCCTGCACCTTCCTCTTCCGCTCTCTATGGTCTCTCGCTTGCCCCTCTGCACGCCGGACCCTGTCCGCTCCTCCGCGCTCTATGGTTCGGCGCGCATGCGCACGGCTCATCCCCAGAGCCGCCTCTGCCGCCACGGCGACCCTGCTGCTACGGTGCGCAGCTCGCTCGTGCCTGTCCTGCCCCGGACCCGGCTCGTGCTATGCCGCAGCCGCGCCCGGTTCGCACCGCCCCGTGCCCGGGCAGGGCCCTTGTGGGAGCCCGGCCGGACCGGCCATGAGAGCAGCGCTAGCTGGGGCGGTGTAGGGAACCGTCCCGACTCCAGCACCAGGGGCCGATCTGCCCCGGGACCGTCCGGGAGCAATAGCTCCCATCGCTGCCCCTGCAGGGCCCCTTGCTCTGCAGCTCCCTCTGCTGTCCGTGCTGGCCAACGTCTGCATTAGCCGGACCACTGGGAGGATTCCATGAATTTGTGTGTTCCAGGCCATGATTCCCAGGACAGTAGTCGGGGTGGGTGACTACTATTGCGAGCAGCTGAGGCTGCCATCCAGATTGATAGCGCCCCCGTGAAGTCTCACAAAAGACAAGGAAGTGTTTCATGGGAGTGGAATTTTGACACATCTACACTCAGCAGGAAAATGCCCCATCACAATTTGCAAGACCCTGTCTCTTCCTCCCCGGTGCAGTCTCCCTCCTCTCCAAGGGAAGACACCAGTCCCATCTTCAGGTTTTTACTGTAAGCCTTCTGGGGGCAGGAACTGCCTTTTGTTTTACAGATGTACAGCACCTGGGACTCTGGGGGGTCTGGGTCCATAACTAGGGCTGGTAGGCGCTAAGCTGATGGAAATAATAATAATAAAGCAATGACAAGAAGCAAACACAGACTTGTACCTGATCCAAGAGGTATCAATCTGCTACCCCATATGACCCCTTCCTGGGCATGTGTTACCCCACACACTGTGTGACCTCATTTTGGGTTCGTGTTTCCCCTCTCCCATGGCATTGCCCTGACACCAACCAGCATTCAGGAATGATCAGTTTTATGTGCATGAGACACATTTCCAGGGGGAGGAACCAGTGTTTAATTACTAATGAAAGAAGTGCTAGAGCTCAAGAATTTTTTTACTTTCATAACTGACATGGCAAGCCCGGAGGTGCCAGGGCTCTGAACTGCCAACCCTGGGAGTGCCAGGCTCTGAACTGCCCAGCCCGGAGGTGCCAGGCTCTGAACTGCCAGGCCTAGAGGTGCCAGGGCCATGAACTGCCAGGCCCGGAGGTGCCAGGCTCTGAACTGCCAGGCCTGGAGGTGCCAGGGCCATGAACTGCCAGGCCAAGAGGTGCCAGGGCCATGAACTGCCAGGCCCGGAGGTGCTGGACTCTGAACTGCCAGGCCTGGAGGTGACAGGGCTGTGAGCTGCGAAGCCAGGAGGTGCTGGCACTCTGAACTGCCAGGCCCAGAAGTGCTGGGGCCATGAACTACCAGGCCTGGAGGTGCCAGGGCCATGAACTGCCAGGCCTGGAGGTGCCGGGGATCTGAGCTGAGAAGTCCAGAGATGCTGGGCTCTGAACTGCCAGGCTGTGAGGTGCTGGGGTCATGAACTGCCAGGCCCAGAGGTGCCGGGGCTCTGAATTGCCCAGCCCGGAGGTGCCGGGGCTCTGAACCGCCAGGCCTAGATGTACCAGGGCTCTGAACAGCCAGGCCCAGAGGTGCCGGGGCCATGAACCGCCAGGCCCAGAGGTGCCGGGGCTATGAGTTGCCAGGCCCAGAGGTGCTGGGCTCTGAACCACCAGGCCCAGATGTACCAGGGCTCTGAACCGCCAGGCCTAGAGGTGCGGGGCTCTGAACCACCAGGCCCAGATGTACCAGGGCTCTGAACCGTCAGGCCTAGAGGTGCCGGGGCCATGAACCGCCAGGCCCAGAGGTGCCGGGGCTATGAGTTGCCAGGCCCAGAGGTGCCGGGCTCTGAACCACCAGGCCTAGATGTACCAGGGCTCTGAACCGCCAGGCCCAGAGGTGCCGGGGCTCTGAACCGCCAGGCCCAGATGCACCAGGGCTCTGAACCGCCAGGCCTAGAGATGCTGGGGCTATGAACCGCCAGGCCCAGAGGTGCCGGGGCTATGAGTTGCCAGGCCCAGAGGTGCCGGGGCTCTGAACCACCAGGCCCAGATGCACCAGGGCTCTGAACTGCCAGGCCTAGAGATGCTGGGGCCATGAACCGCCAGGCCCAGAGGTGCCGGGGCTCTGAACCTTCAGACCCAGATGTACCGGGGCTCTGAACCACCAGGCCCAGATGTACCAGGGCTCTGAACTGCCAGGCCCAGAGGTGCTGGGGCTCTGAACTGCCAGGCCTGGAGGGGACGGGGCCATAAACTGCCAGATCCAGAGGGGATGGGCCATGAACTGCGAAGCCCAAAGGTGCCGGGGCCATAAACTGCCAGACCCAGAGGGGCCGTGTGTGGGGATACTGGGCTGTTTATTGGTGAGAAGTCGCGCGACCAGGTACTACATTTCCCAAGGGCCCTGGGGCTCGGTGCGGTGCATGTTGGGAGTCGGAGGCCCGTCTGGGACAGTCTCTTCTGACTCTATTTCCCAGAGTGTCATGAAGCCCGGCGAGACGTGACGTTTCACGTGGCGATTGGCGGAAGGGCCGGAGGGGGCGGAGCGTGCGCACGCGGTGGCAGCAGTTCTGTTGCGACAGACGGAAAAGCGCGGAGGAGCCGGGCGGCTGGTGAGGGTTGCGCGGCCGGGGGAAGTTGTTTGGGCCTTACCGGCATCCGGCCGGTGCCTCCGGGCAAGCTGAGGCCCGGCCCCCGACTGTTGGAGCTGGGGGTCAGCGGCGGCTCTGCGCCTCCCGGCAGCTGCTCCGCGAGATCGGAGACAACAGGGCGCCCTTCACCGCGGCGCCGCTCCGCCTCGCCAGCAGCCGCGCTCTGGCCCCTCCGAGCGCCCGCGGTCTGCCGGCCACGTCCCGGCCTGGCCGCAGCTGAGGAGCCGAGCGGCCCTTGTCGGGGGGCTGCGGGTGACCTCGGAGTAGTGGGGGTGATGGACCCGCTCTGAGGTTCAGAGTTCAGAGGTGGGAGAACCCGTAATCCAGGAACCTGCGACTGGGCCAGAGTTAAGGGGGTGTAAATTGTAATGGGAGCCCAGGAAAGGGGCTCAGCCCCGGGGTCTGTGCCAGGCCTTTGCTTCTGTCTAATGGGGTTCTTCCATCTCTTCCTTTTGCAACTGTACTAGAGCTGTAACCATGCCCTCTGACCTGGCCAAGAAGAAGGCGGCCAAGAAGAAAGAGGCAGCCAAAGCTCGCCAGCGGCCGAAGAAAACCCCAGAGGAGAATGGGGATGCTGAGATTGAGCAACAGGAGATGAAGAATGAGGAGGCCAATGGGATGGAAGGGTCAGGTGAGAAAGGAGCATCCTCTGTTGGACTGTTTCCTTTCCCTGGGTAGCTAAGTTTGTCAGGTGCCTCCCAGCTCAGTACTGTCTGTGCCGACAGTGTTTAATTGCAGGGCTTGGCAGTTCAGAGCCCCGGCACCTCTGGGCTTGCTGCATCAGTTAGGGATGTAAAAAAACTGCTTGAGCCCCAGCATCTTTTTTATTACAAATTAAGCACTGCGTCCTGCTCTCTTGCAGCTTGAGTTTCCTCCAGCTGACTGGTTCAAGGAACCCTCCACCTCTGTGGAGGTCAGATTCTGGCATCTGAGCAGCACAGGATATTTGGCAGAATTTCTACAATATTGTATCTTATGGAGTTATGTACATGTGCTTCTGTCTCAGGAGCATATAACACAACAAAGACTGATAGATAGCAAAGGTGCTGAACTGGATTACGCTAGAAACTAACCCCAGGGTATTAGATCTCTATCAGTGAAAATATCTCGGATCCTTAGCTCATGCTGTACCCTGATAATACGCTGTCCAAAATCGCCATCTATATCTAACTGGTAAGAAGGCTCCCTCCATTTCCCTTGGACAGTCATCTGGATGCAGTTCATGGGTTCGTCACCCACAGGCAGGACTACAGCAACTCTTCCTACTTGGGTGTAGACTAGGATCTTGCCTACACTAAAGGGAAAAGTCGATCTAAGCGACTCAGCTTGGGTTTCATGAATAGTGTAACTCAAATCAACATAGCTTAGATCTACTTACTGCGTGGTCCACACTACCTGAAGTCGAGTCTTCTCGATCAGGCGGAGTACAGGAGTCCACGGGAGAGCGATCAGAGGTTGATTTAGCAGGTCTTCACTAGACCTGCTAAATTTACCGCTGATGCATCGATCGCCACAGCGTGGATCCTCCAGTAAGTGTAGACAAGCCCTAAGACCTTACAGAGTAGCAACAGCTGGTGCTGTTGTGGCAGCATGCCACAGAAGCAGGTGTATTGCAGACTTCCATGACATGCAGTTGCTTTGATCTGCACTGGTTCTCTGCCGCTACTGGAACCGCTCTGGGGTTTAGGGTTTCTTATTTTCAGTCTATTGGCATATAGTCCTGAGCTGTGTTTTGACTGTCTCTTTATGAGATGTATCTGGCACACCAAGACTAGAAGAGTTTGGATAGCTTGATGAGAGAGACCTTTCCCATAGGGGACCATTGCCCTGGTATTTCCTTGTAGAGGAAACAGGGAAGATTCCTATCTTCGCAGTAGTGTGTTGGCTTTATAACAGATGTGGAACAGGAGGAAACAGGGTTCTTCTTGAGATGGTATGCCAGCAGGGCTGTAACCAGGGCAGGGCACAAAGTTGTGGAGGGTGGAAAAATGACAGAAATAAACATGAGGGGGTGCAAATGTGCTTGCTCGACCGAGGCATTAAAATGCCTAGTTACATTTCTGTATGCCAGGCAGTCGTGGTCCCAGAATCCCATGGAGTAGGCTGTACTGTAAAGTACTTCTTTTCTGTATTGTTGCTGGGGCCCATCCCACATCTGTGTAGCATGCAAAGAGATTCTGGGGGGATAAATCTGTTAGAGGTACCATCATCCAGTGGTCAGGGCACTAAACTGGGACCTGAGAGACTTGGGTTCTTTTACTGGCTCTGCCACTGACCTGCTCTGTGGTCTTGAGCAAGTCACTCCCTCTCCTGTCTCTTCCCCCTTCCACCTTTTATCTGTCTGGTTGAGCAAGAAAAGGTGAGACCTAATGCTCAATGGCGTTTCTGCCTGTCTGTAATTTGGTGCCTTTTGAAGACCACATCCAATCAATTCCAAAACTTCAGGGAATGTTCTGGGCATCAGTGGGAAGAACCCTATTGATTTTGCTGACAGTTGGAAAACCCACACATCTGAAAAGCCTGATTTCCACACAATGCCCCCTGTGGTGCTGTAGGCAGAGGAACACCTTGACATCAGAGGTAATTCAGCCAGTCATTACTCACCAATTGATTTGCATACTTCAATCCCATTGAGTGAACTGAATCAGCAAATGAAACTGCACTAAACGTGGTGACTCTGCCTGCTTAGCTGAGCAAGTGAGCTGCCTCTGGTGCTGAGGAAGACCTCCACATCATTTTGGGTGCTGGGGGTGGAGTGAGGGCTGCTATGGGAGCCATGGATTAGTCCTTGTGTTTTGACCTGTCCACATGCAGAGATAGATGCTTTGACGAAGGAGCTGGAGGACTTTGAGCTGAAGAAAGCAGCTGCTCGCGCTGTCACTGGGGTGCTGGCCTCCCACCCCAACAGCACTGACGTGCACATCATTAACCTCTCGCTGACCTTCCATGGACAGGAGCTGCTGAGCGACACAAAACTCGAGCTGAACTCAGGGCGTCGCTATGGGCTTATCGGGCTCAATGGGATAGGTGAGATTGGGGAGTGCTGTGTGCATGTGGGGCGAGAGTTTCTCAGTGCTGGTTTGGGGAAATTATCCTCTGGAGGGGGTCAATGAACTGGTGGTGAGCTGCAGGATGCAAAACCTCAGTGATGCCGGAGAGAGGAG
Source organism: Gopherus flavomarginatus (assembly GCF_025201925.1). Classification (NCBI taxonomy): domain Eukaryota; kingdom Metazoa; phylum Chordata; order Testudines; family Testudinidae; genus Gopherus; species Gopherus flavomarginatus. The sequence continues at coordinate 298,167 of NC_066618.1, forward strand.
CAGGAAAAAACAGAGCGAGATCAGCCGGGGCAGTGCAGCAGGTACACCTGGGGCATCTGCCCTCACCCCAGGGAGATCCATGGAGGGGTAAAACAGGGAAGGAAACTAGATGGATTTGCATTGCAGCTTTCTGTTGTGTATTTAGCAGCATCGGTGTCACAGTGCAGGGAGGTCATGGTGACCATGATTCCCTTCTTGAAATCCTGCCCGCTCTTGGCTTCTTTGACTCTGTCCTCTCCTGGTTCTACGCCTACCTCTCTAATGGAGGAGCCTGCTCCTCTATCTTCCAGCGGTTCCCTGTGGTTTCCACAGGGCTCTGTCCTTGATTTCTCCTCTTCTCTCTCCAGCTTATTTCTGGGTAATCTCATATGCAAATACAAATTCAGCTACTATCTTTATGTAGATGATTCACCTCTCTACTCCAGACCTGTCTCTTTCTGACCAAGCTTAAAACCTCAGTCTGTCTCTTAGACATGTCCTTGTGGATGTCTAACCATCAGCTCGAGCTTAACATGGGTAAAACAGAGCTCCTGATCACCCTTCCTGCTATCATCTTTTCTGATCACTATGGACAACACCATCCCCTGCCTGTCACTAATGCTTATAACCTGGGAGTCTCATTGGAGTCCGACCTCTCTCTAGGTCTTCATGTCCAGGATGTAGCTAAATCTGTCTGATTCTTTCTACATAATATCTAAGATACGGTCTTTCCTATGCATCCGCACAGCTAAAATTATCTTCCAAGCTCTCAGCATCTCGCTTCTTGATGACTGCAACATCCATTTCTCTGTTTTTGACAAATGTAGTGTTGCCCTACTAATACCCATTCAGGATACTGCTGCAAAAATCGTTTTCCTAGCCTGTCACTTTGACCACGTCAGCCTTCTCCTTGAATTCCTCCACCGGCTCCCCCTTCTCTATCATCTCAAACAAACTGCTTGTCTTCACTTTCAAGCCACGTCATAGTTAGTCCCAGCTCTAGCTATCAAATATATGGAGATATACCTATCTCCTAGAACTGGAAGGGACCTTGAAAGGTCATCAAGTCCAGTCCCCTGCCTTCATTAGCAGGACCAAGTACTGATTTTTTTTTTGCCCTAGATCCCTAAATGGCCCCCTCAAGGATTTAACTCACAACCCTGGGTTTAGCAGGCAATGCTCAAACCACTGAGCTATCCCTCCCCCCATCATTTCTTTGTTTGATGCTTGCCTCTGATCATTCAATGCCAGCCTCCAATGTCCACTTGTTACATTTTCTAACACCTTTGTGCTTTCTCCCAGGCTGCCCCACATGCTTGGGAGGTGCTTCCCATAAATATCTGCAGAGGTGCCTCCTTATCTACTTTCCAGAGTATCCTTAAAACTCTCCTTTCCGATGAACCTACATAAAACTTGACAGTTAGTCTGCTAGTGTGCAGACACCACTGCCTATCATGCTGACCAATATTGTCTCATTGTTTCTTTGTGCTCCCCTGTCTGTATCTATCTGTTGTTTCTTGCCTTACATTTAGACTGTGAGCCCCTCGGGTAGAGACTGTCTTTTTGTTCTGTTTGTACGGTACCTACCACAGTAGGTTCCTGATTTGAGTAAGGCTCCTAGGTGCCATGGTAATTCACATCGTAATAACTGCACTCACTTCCAATGCGAGACAATAACAGGAGGATGTTTGTCTGCCTGCCTGCACATAGGAAAGTCCATGCTCCTATCCGCTATCGGGAAGCGGGAAGTGCCAATCCCTGAGCACATTGACATCTATCACCTAACCCGGGAGATGCCTCCTAGTGAGAAGACGCCACTACAGTGTGTGATGGAGGTGGATACAGAGAGGGCCATGCTGGAGCGGGAAGCTGAGCGACTGGCTCATGAGGATGGTAATGCTCGAGGCGGGGATTCCTGTAAGCAGGGAATCCCCCTGGGGGAAGGGAGCTCTTACTCAGGCTCTTTACCAAAGCTTTCACAGGGCATGAAGCTTGACTCTGCTGCCAAGCAATAGCTGGAGACTTCTGGGGAGCATTGCTCCTTCTCCAGCAACACAACAGCTCCTGCCATTCAAACCAGAGTGGAACTTGCTTCCCTGGAGCTTGCTGTGGGGTCCCTGCCTTGGGAGGGGGTTTGTGAACCAGGGGGCAGAGAGGTAACCCATAGCAGTTGCAGGCAGCGGTGATGAGGGACATATGTGGAGAGTGGGACACTGAGGGGACTCAGACTGGTGGGGTGCTGGTGCAGGTGCTGACTGGCAGTCTTCTCTTGCAGCGGAGTGTGAGAAGTTGATGGAGTTGTATGAACGTCTGGAGGAGCTAGACGCCGATAAGGCAGAGGTGCGGGCCTCACGGATCCTGTACGGTTTGGGGTTCACTCCAGCCATGCAGAGGAAGAAGCTGAAAGATTTTAGTGGTGGCTGGCGAATGAGGGTGGCTCTCGCCAGGTGAGTGCTACACTAAATGTTCCCTCTTCTCTGTGCCTCCACTGTAGCAGCCTGGAACAGATCTCTGGGGAGGTGGTGGGAGTTGCTTTCTGGACATCCACCCTCCAAGCTGGGTTTGGGGAAAGTATTTGAAGACCACTATTAAAAAGATGCAGAAAAATTGTTGTCTCTTGCCACAGAGGGCAGGACAAGAGGAAGTGGTTTCAAACTACATGGTAGCAGATTTAAATTAAATCTCAGGAAAAGAATACTTAACTGTAAGAACAGTAGAATAATGAAACAAATTTAGGGAAGTCATGGAATCTCCTTCAATGGAAGTTTTCAAAAAGAGGCTGGGTAGCCTCTGTCTTGCATGGCTTAGACACTACAAATGGTGCATCTTGGTAGGGGTTAGACTAGATGACCTTTTGCAGTCCCTTCAACCCTATAGTTTTATGATGCTCCGTGTTTCAATTATCCCCATATTGACTGGGTACATGTCAGATCAGGATGAAATACAGAGACAAAATTTCTCAATACTTTAAATCACTGCTTCTTGGAGTAGCTGGTACGGGAACCCGTAAGGGGAGAGGCAACTCTCAATTTAGTCATGAGTGGAGCGCAGGATCTGGTCCAAGAGGTAACTATAACAGGACCGCTTGGCAATAGTGACCATAATACAATAACTTTTAACATTCCTGGGGTGGGAAGAACACCTCAACAGCCCAACACTGTGACATTTAACTTCAGAAAGGGGAACTATGCAAAAATGAGGAGGTTAGTTAAACAGAAATTAAAAGGTACAGTGACTAAAGTGAAATCCCTGCAAGCTGCATGGACACTTTTCAAAGACACGATAATAGAGGATAAACAAATGTATACCCCAAATTAAAAAACACAGTAAAAGAACTAAAAAAGAGCCACCGTGGCTTAACAACCATGTAAAAGAAGCAGTGAGAGATAAAAATGCATCTTTTTAAAAAGTGGAAGTCAAATCCTAGTGAGGTAAATATAAAAGGAGCATAAACACTGCCAAACTAAGTGTAAAAATATAATAAGAAAAGCCAAAAAGGAGTTGTCATAACTATAAAGGGAAGGGTAAGAGCCTTCCTGTGTACAATACTATAAAATCTATCCTCGCCAGAGACTTCAAAATCCTTTTACCTGTAAAGGGTTAAGAAGCTCAGGTAACCTGACTGACACCTGACCCAAAGGACCAATAAGGGGACAAGATACTTTCAAATCTTGGTGGGAAGAAGGCTTTTGTTTGTGCTTTTTGTTTTGGTGTTTGTTCGCTCTTGGGACTAAGAGGGACCAGACATCAATCCATGCTCTCCAAATCTTTCTGGGCAAGTCTGGTTCCTCTTAGTCCCAAGAGGGAACAACCCCCAAAACAAAGAGCACAAACAAAAGCCTTCCCCGCACCAAGATTTGAAAGTATCTTGTCCCCTTATTGGTCCTTTTGGGTCAGGTGTCAGCCAGGTTAGTTGAGCTGCTTAACCCTTTACAGGTAAAAGGATTTTGGTGTGTCTGTCGAGAAGGGATTTTATAGTATTGTACACAGGAGGGCTGTTACCCTTCCCTTTATAGTTATGACAGGAGTTTGAAGAACTCAGAAGGTAATAACAAAATGTTTAAGTATATCAGAAGCAGTAAGCCTGCTAAACAACCAGTGGGGTCCCTGGATGATCGAGATACAAAAGGCGCACTTAAAGATGATAAAGTCATTGCGGAGAAACTCAATTAATTCTTTGCTTCAGTGTTCATGGCTGAGGATGTTAAGGACCTTGATTCCCAAACCTGAGTCATCCTTTGTAGGTGACAAATCTGAGGAATTGTCACAGATTGAAGTGTTACTAGAGGAAGTTTTGGAATTAATTGATAAATTTAACAGTAACAAGTCACCGGGACCAGATGGCATTCACCCAA